>NW_022106471.1:15668383-15679017 GCF_000313985.2 Echinops telfairi
GTGAGGTGTCATCGAGACTGGGCAACGGGGCGTCAGAAGATTCACAACAAACAGTAAACAAACAAAAAGGCACTTGTAAGAAAGGAGGTGGGTGGAGCAGAGACTCAAAGTCCATCTATGGACAATGAAACATCCCCCCACAGAGGGGTCATAGGGTGCGGGGAGGGGAGTCAATCAGGGTGCAGTAGACCTCGTGCAATATACCTCTGATCCCTTGAAGCCTCCTCACCACTCCTACCCCCCACCCCCCATCATGACCCCAGTGCTGCTTCCCAATCTAGACTAGACGGGAGCATGTACATAGGTATAGACAAGAGATAAAACTCACAAAGAATGGTAACAGATAACAAAAGGATAGAGGGAAGTGGGGAGAGGTGGGGATGGAGGGGGACACCAATCGCAATGAATGGCACATAATCACACACCCTCATCCGGGGAAGACCAACAAAAAACAGGGGAAGTGAGATAATGGTCAATGTGAGATTTGAAAATAATTAACAATCTATAATCTATCAAGGGGCCACGAGGGTTGGGGGATGGGGAGGAGAGAGGGGGAAAAAGAGGAGCTGATCCCAAGGGCTCAATGGAAAGTTAATGTCTAGAAAAGACTGATGGAATATATGTACGAATACGTCGGATACAATTGATGTATGGTTTGTAACAAGAGTTGTAAGAGTCCCCAATAAAATTATTTTTAAAAAAGAAAGAAATAGAAGCGCCTGAACAGTTCAACCTTCATCTTCCATATGCACAGATCACACCCCAACATCTCCCCGGGCCTCCGGAGGCCTTGGTGCTGGTCCTCCTCCGGCCCCTCGCCCCACCCTTTCGCCCCACCCTTCTCCACACTCACTGATAACTCGACGCTGAAAACTAATCCAGGCAGGAAGAGGAACCATGGTTTTTGTTGGGGGGGGGTCAACATTTTCCCCCCTCTTACCCACTACCCCGCCATCCAGCCCGTCTACCTCGAATAGAAAGCCCTCTCCATCCCCAGCTGTCTAGACTACAGCAGCGGTTCTCATCCTGTGGGTCGCGACCCCTTTTTGGGTCAAACGACCTTTTCACTGGGGTGGCCCGATTCATAATAGTAGCAAAATTATAGTTACGAAATAGCCACAAAAATAATTTTTATGGTTCTGGGGTGGTCACCACCACGAGGAACTATATGAAAGGGTCGCGCGGCCTCAGGAAGGTTGAGAACCACTGCTGTCTAGCCAAGGCGGCTGCCCGGCACGGCCTGACCCACCATTCATGCCACTGTAGACCGTCCGGTGGTGCGGGGACGCGTCGTCAGGGGGCTGCCTGCGGAGGGTGCCCTCCCTGCTGCCGCCGCCGCCGCCAGAGCCGCCTGCCACGTGCTTGTGATCGGTGCTCCCAGCGTACTGCTGCTTGAGGTGCTCGGGGCTGGTGCCCCTGGCCCGGGGGAGGTGCTCCAGGCTGCCCCCTAGGCCTGGCTTCTGCAGCCGCTCGGGGCTGCCCCCGCTGGGCCGGCCGTGCTCGGGGCTGCCCCCCGGCCTGCGCTTCTGCTTGGGCAGCGTCTCAGGGCTGCCCCCGGCGTGGGGGTGCCTCTGCGGCTCCGGGCTGCCCTTGCACAAGGGTTTGTGGTGCTCCGGACTGGGTCCTTTGAGGGCTTTGGGGTGCTCCAGGGTCCCCGAGGCCCTGGGTTTGGGCAGGTGCTCCGGGCTGCCCTCGGCACGCGGCTTCTGCAGGTGCTCGGGGCTGCCGCCGCCCGCGGGGGGCTTGTGGTGGTCAGGGCTGTCGGTGCTGCCCGCGCTGGAGGTGCTGCTGCCATCGCCCACGTCCCGCGCATAGGGCGCCGGCGAGGCGGCGGGCGGGCCCAGGCTGGCCTGGCTGTCGATAGAGCAGCGGCTGCCCGCGCCCTTCTCCTCGTCCAGCAGCACGCACAGCTCCTTGAGCTCCAGGTTCTCCTTCACCACCTCCTCCTGCTTGGCCTCGAGCTCGCGGAGCTTCTGCAGGTACACGGCCACCTCCTTGTGCATCACCCCGGCCGTGTAGCGGCCCAGTCTCTGCCACTCGCGCGACGCCCGCTTGCCTTTCTGCCGGTCGTCGTCCAGGAAGCAGCACAGGTCCCTGAGTTCCTGGTTGTCCTGCTGGAGCTTCTGGTTGATGTCCTGCAAAGAGAGCAGACCGCCGTCAGTCACGGGGAGGGTCGCCGGGCTGAGACGCTCACTCGTGGGGGGTGGGGGGGCAGGAGGACGGGAGCCACAGGCTGGTTCTTACCCAGGCACGTGCCAGCACGATGCGGCGGGGGTCTCTGACTGCCCTTGCTCCCTCCCCACCCTTGACAGCGATTCTACAGGGCAGAGAAGGGCCCCTTTGGCCTTCAGAGACCATCCATCAGGCTGGAGCAACCTGATAAGGCATGCGCTCGTTCCCCATGAGATCGAAACCGTGCTAAACAACCACCGGAAAGTAAACCGCTCCTCCGGCCGGATTTGCCCACTCTCAACTTGAGAAGGCAAATGCTTCCGCCACAGCCCACTATCACCACCCCAGTCCTGCCTTACAAATCCGGCTCGACCGGGAGCATGTACATACGAGCTCTCCACACACGGAATCCAGGACAGATAAACCCCTCAGGAATAGTTATGAGAGTACCGATACCATGGTGGTAGGGGAAAGGTGGGGCGGGGAGGGGGGTGTTGTAAACGATCGCAACGATAGACATAGAACCACCACCACCACCACCACCCCCCAGGGAGATGAACAACAGAAACATGGGTGAAGGGCAACAGTGGATGGTGTTAGATCTGAAATAATTTATAATGTATCAAGGGTTCACGAGGATGGGGAAAAGAGGAGCTGATACCAAGGACTGAAATAGAAAGAAAAGGATAATGGCAACATATATACAAATGTGTTTGATACAATGGATGTAGGGATCGTTGTAAGAGCCCCCAATAGAGTTTATTATTAAATAAATAAAATAAAAAGTCAACATTTCCCCTAACTTGAAAGCAGCCTGTTAAGCCAGGGTGGGGAACATCCAGCCAGTGAGTATCAGGCCAGAGAAATCACCAACAGCAGCCAACATCACCACGTCACCAAAGAGAAACCGTCCCCGACATCCCCGTCTAGCTGAATTAATTAGATGTGTGACCAGTATGGCCCCTGAATGATGGGGTCCAGAACAGAGGGTCCCCCACCCCTGAAGTCAATGACATAGGAGTAGACAGCCTCATCTTTCTCCAGAAGAGCAGCTGGGGGCTCAAACTGCTGACTGTGGTTAGCTGCTTGGTTTGTACTAGCCCACTCCGCCACCGGCCAGGTGCCATTGAGGTGCCCCGCCACCATTCTGACCCCATGCACAACTAGCAAACTGTCACTGGGCCCTGCACCAGGTGCCAGAGGCGACAGACCAGACCCTAGTCCTCAGCAGGCTGATTCTCAGAGGTCGATCACCAGACCCTCGTCCCTGCTCCACCTTCTTCTGGAAGCTTCCCTACAGCCTCTTCGGCGCCATCGCAACACACAAACCTCCACCGGCAGATGACAGTGGTGTGAAGTACACTGGCCAGGAATCAAACCCAGCCTCTCACACAAGGGCAAGGAGGCTACCCCTGAACTTGGAGGGAGGAATCATTCGTTTTCTAGGGTGAAGTAGACCTTGCAAAGCTTCTCTGTTCGAGGTCATCCCGCCAGGAACTGGAGAGCAGGCAGGTAGCAAGGAGTACATCAGTTAGAAGGCACACAGGACGCCTCCCCACCCAGAGGAAGAACGGTGGCTCTGGTGGCCTGTGCAATGTGGAAAGGCTCGGAAGCCATCGCTCCAAGGATGCTTTTCCCAGGAGCAGGCAGCCAGAACCACTAAGCGTTCAGCCGCACGATGTGGACAGCAGCCCCACGGGGCCCATGGGGAAAAGGCGCACTTTCCATCTAGTGGCATTTCAGCCCTGCACACGTCACCCCTACTTATCACACTCCGCTGGATGCTGCCCAGGTATTGCACACTTAACACAAACAACACTGAGCCCAAGCTTACGACGCACACACCATCTCAAATCTGTGCTTCTCCACAAAGGCCAGCTCCACCCAGCCAATTCCCAGGGGCCTTGGCCTGACCCCGGCATCTCCTTCTCCCAAGTCTAACAAGCTTTCCAAAAGTCCCCTTGTCTTGTCACGTAGGCTTAAAACCCTTTCATTGGTCCTCATGGCCCCTAGGACAAAATGAAAAACCGCTTAAAGTCTCAACACGTCACATCTGACCCAGGGCTGCTTCTCCCACGTTTGCACATATTCTCCACTGCTTCATTCACACAGGTCTCTGGTAAGCATCTCAGTGTGGGGTCTCGGCTCAGATGCCAGGTATAGCGCAGTGGGCACAGGAAAAGGCCCCACTATCTTGGAACTTGTGGGGAAGGCAGACAGAAAACAAGGGTCGAGCACAAGGTCACCTAGTGGAACATGCTGGGGAGAAAAATAAGACAGGCGTTTCACCATTTTTGAAAGAGGGAACCCCTACAGAGCAGACATTTGGGCAATGACCAGAGTGGAAGGATACTGCTGACCATGCCCCAGGCAGGTCCAAAATCACTGGGAAGATTGATGTCGTTGCACCAGGCAGGTGCGCTTCAAGCACAGTGAACCAAAGGGGAGAAAGGGGCAGCGAGGGGGGCAGTGGTGAGGTCATACTGTCCGCAGACAAGCCAGGAGGCTCCAACACTGTGCAGAGGCCAGAAACCATGATGGCCTGAGGGGCCACATAAAAATCCATTTCCCCATAGGCCAACCCCCCCGCCCCCCACCCCTAGCCTACAGAAGGTCTCTGTGTCTGCTCTCCCAACAGCTCTGGACTTGACCACCACTGAGCCATGTTGTCATTTGCCCCACCTACGCAGGTGGATGGCCAATAGAAGAGATGTGTGAGCACAGGGACTTTGTCCACTCTGTTCCTCTCCCTGCATCGGGAACTCAGCACCCCCACTGCAGACTCAATACACTGTGGACCGTGGGGGGTATTACAGGGGCGCTGCAGGGGTACAGACCAAGACTTGCCTGGTCTTGTAAAGTCTGAGAACCTCAGTCTTGTGGTGTTGTCATCTAATCCAGAGAGGCCTAATGTGGCTGAAATTCGATTTTATTCCAATGCTCCCACTGATTCTGCACTACGAAATTAACTGTCGCGCATCCCTCCCTACGGACCAGAGGCCTAAGATTAGAGTACATTTCAAGGCTGATGGAAGAACAGGTCTCCTGGAGGACTAAGCACTGGCCTTAAAGTTGGAAGTTCAAGCCCACCAGGTGATCTGCTGCTGGGGGAAAAAGAGGGGCTCTATGCCCCTGAAAGGGTGTGCCGTGTCCGGAACTCCATGGTGCAGTTCTGATCTGTCCTGTGTTCGGGTCTCGAATCCCCTGGTGGGCAGGCTGGTGGCTGGGACAGGAGAGGCGGAACTGTGTCCCCTCAGGTTTCCCTTCTCCTGCTAAGTCTAGCCTTTGCCAAAACCAACCACCTTGTCTCACTCTTCCTCGGCTTTCCACAGCCACTTCTCTGACCTCAGACCTGGCCGTTCCCGCCTGGTCTCCCTGGGTCGTCTGCCCATCTCATAGCCTGTTCTGATGTAAGCTCTCTGCTACAAGAGGGATCTTTCCAAATCTCCCGGCATGTTGGCACTCTCCCCCGCTGACCCACCGCCATCACCTCCCTGTCCTAAGGGCAGGAGAAGAGAAAGTGGCTAAAGGATTCAACCAGGTCTGAAGGCCCCCTCTAGCCGTCCGCGCATCTCCCTTTCCACCTGAAGCTCCTTGTGAGTTGATGATGCCTCCTGATTTCAATTATGCTTGCCAAGTAGGAAACACCTGTCTCTCTCCTTTGTGAAGTTTCCTAGGGGGGTGGGGGTGGGATCTTCTGGGAAGTCTCCAGCAGCCCTCGAGGTTCCTGGCACATGGCTGTGTGGACGGGCAAAGTAACGTCCTTAGACAGTGCTTAATGCCTGTAACACTTAAAACCCTGGCCCTGCGCCAACAGAGGCTACCACTACAGACTGCCATGCTCTGTGTGGGTCTTCTGCAGCAAACGCGGCTGCCTCTGTTGCAGCCTGCAGTAACAGAAGGATAAGCAAGCCGCAGGTGTTGGCTGATGCTTCAGGCGAAATCAGAGTCCGTGGCTATTCTGAGAGCATACCGTGAAACAAAAGGCATCTTTCTAAGCTCCACAATCATCCAACATTTGTTTCCAGGATAGCGGTGGATAAAGTCACATTCTCCATCCAAACGGATGCCCTGCAGTAACTCCTGAGTTCTCCATATTTGGAATGGAAACAGGGTCAGTGCAACCAGTTACTTCCAGTAGCAGATGCCCTTTCTTAAATGGAGAGAAATACACGCTTTTCAGCATGAGTTATCACACATGCAAACATACACACAAACATACAGGCGCTGCCCCTTTGATTTGCCCCATCGTAGTTCTTTCTTCCCATTAATAGTGTGCTTGAGGATCTTAGGATCCCTGGTGGCATGGCGCAGTGGGTTATACATTGGGCTGCTAACCACCAGGACAGCGGTTCAAACCCATCATGTGCTCCAAGGGAGAAAGATTAAGCTGTCTGCTCCCATAGCAATGGATAGCTTCAATACAAACCCGTGGAGTCACTCTACTGTCTTATAAGGTCACTGTGAGCTGAAAACCTAACAGGACAGTTCTACCCTGTCCTACAGCACGGCCAGGGGTCAGAATGAGCCCAGAGATCACAGGGTTTGGGTTTGGGACTATCACCCTCCAGTTCTGAGCAATTTCCTTTGCCTTCCAAGGAACAGCTACGTACCCAGCTGGGTGATAACCCTCCGACCAGCATCTTCAGATGTGCCACGTTCAGCCTGCAGTCTCCTTTGCCCAAACACCCAGGGTCCTTTAAACACTGCCACCAGATAGTATCCAAGTGTCTAACACGGACTTTCGATAGTTCAAGCCCACCTCATAGCAAACCTAACGAAAGCCGCAACTGAATAACCCACCCAACGACTTGCAACACCGGCCTCTGGGGCAAAAGAAGACTGGATTGAAATTGCTTTCATTTGTTATTTTTCGGCCTGGGAGTGGGGGTGGTGGGGGAGAAAGAGTTAGGGCACAAGAAGGGAAATCAATGAGCTACAGACAATTACACAACGATTCAGCTCACCCCAAGCACACCCCCTCTGGGAATCTGGGTCAGAGCAGCCTGAGTGCTGGCACATGTTCGGCGATCCACAGACACGGTTCCCAGAAAATACATGGCTGACCACGAGGATGGAGTCCTAACGGGAATCTGGCTTCCTCCTTCTCCAGCCCCCTGGGGATGACATGCCCTCAGCAGAGAAGGTCCACAAACTGAAAGGAAATTAAGCCAGCCTACTCTGCCTCGCCCTTATCTTTATGGCCTAGGAATGCTGTTGGCATTTTCTTCAGGTGTATCTCATCTCCTCTAACCCTCCTGAAACTTCACAGGGAACAAAACGCACCATTCAGCAGGTGAGAACGATGAGGCTCAGAGGCGAGCAGCTTGCCAGAGGTGCCCCAATCCTGCCACAGCCCAGATCCCTTCTCTTCCCACTGCCCCTCCTGCATGGCCGCCCAAATGCTTAGTCACAAACAAGCCAGCTGGTACTGAGTCCATCATGGGTGCTTGAAAGGAGCAGAGAGGATGATGGCCGTATTGTTATACGCCATCCCCGCAAAGCCTAGCAACCACAGAGGATAGAGAAGAGCTGCACTGCAGGCTGACCTGCAACCTTGGCCTGAGCCGATCACCAAGCTCTGCCTCCCACAGAGCGGCTGGTGGGCTTGGACCACCAACCCTTTGGTTGGCAGCCGGTCCACAGAGCCCCCCAGGGCTCCATCAGTCCCTTCCAGCGAAACAAACAAAACCCACTGCTCCTGAATGGATACCAACTCCTCGTGAGCCTACAGGGCAAATAGAGCTGCCCTTGTGGGTTTCTGAGGCTGTTCATCTTTACAGGCACAGAAAGCTGTACCCTCCTCTCATGGAAAGGTAGGTGGGCTTGAACTGCTGACCTTGTGGTTTGCACAAAATCCAAAGGCAACTCAGAAAACAAGCCATTAAAAATTTATCTGGCCCGCATCACCCTCCCTCTGCCGCCTTCACCTTTATTCCATTAACCACCTTTCTGGGTCAGCGTGGAATCTGGAATGGATTCCCAGCAGTCCTGTCGGGTAAGTTCTGAGTTTAAACCTGCCAGCTGCTTGCTCCTCCACACAAAGATGAGGCTACCTTCTCCCATGAGGATTCAGAGGGCAGCTATGGGTCAAAATCAGCTCACTGGCAGTGGGCATGGCCCCCAGCAGAACCCAGGTGAAAGCACTCAGTGGCATGCTGTAAGGATAGTGGTGCAAAGGCACCAGCCAGTCCCCGGAAGAATTACATGGCAGTCTGGGTCTGTAAAGATTGGCGGCCTTGTACAAACAAAACCCACTGGCATCGATTCAATTCCGATTCACAGTGACCCCATAGGACAAACTCGAACTTCCCTATGGGTTTCCAAGGCGGTAACTCTTTACGGGAGTAAGAAGCCATGTCTCTCTCCTGTGGAGGGAATGGTAGTTTGAACTGCTGACCTTGTGTTCCCAGCCCAACACATAACCACTCTGCCATCAGGGATCCTAGGGCCACTGTCAATGGAAATAAAATAGACAGCGGCAGGTTTATGCCATCCAGGGAATCTCTGGGCTAAGATGAGGGGAAGGGAGAGGGGTGGCCTCTCAGCAAGGCTTCACAGACCCTCGGTGGTCTGTGTGCCTGGAGCCTGGGAGGTGGGGCTCTCAAACTGGCTGGGGTTGGTTCGGTGGCACCCGACACAAGATCAGATGAGCTGAAATTGTGAAATGTATCACATGTGGGCGTACCAGAACAGTGAACCAGAATGCCAGCAGTGACAACTGAAGCCTTGGAATGGGAGACTTGGCAGGGTCGCGGTGAACCCTTTCAGGGGTGGGATGCACACACTGAGATGTGGTACAGGCTGTGGAGAGCGTGTGGCACACCTTCAGAGCGGCATGGCTGGGCGCCCTCTGGGAGCCAGGCACTGTGGTTTACAGCTCTCTGGTCAAAAGCGTCAATTGCTGTGCCACGCACACGTTGTTTCGTCTCTAAGAGGGAGAGTACTTTTCTAGCAGGCTGTTGACCATCATTTTTCCCACTGGGCTATCCTTCCAATACATGCACATTTTGCAAAGTTGGGATGGTTCTGGGTACAATTTTTCTGCCATGACTGAACTGGGAAGAGCCCATTCAAAGTCCTGCTTGACTTGTAGCTGCCCGGGATGCCAGGCAGGAGAGGAAGAGGTTCGATAGAGAAGGCAGACCTGTCACTTAAAGAGGGGAGTAGAATGTATTTTCGGGTTGGATCATTAGTCAAGACCACAAGGAGGCTTGCCAGCTTGGGGTGCAGCCATCTACACTGGCTTCATCGATATTTTGCAAAGTGAAGCTCTAGAATACAGAACGGGTACCCCTATCACCCTACGGACACACACTGACACACACAGAATCTACCCATGCAGCCCGAAATGTTTCCCAAATATTGATGCTCAAGCCTAAAAGCAAAGACCGACCAGGAAGGCCCTCAACAAGAGGGGCTGACAGAGTGGCTGCAACGATGGCTCAAGTACAGGGACCACTGTGAGGATGGCGCAACCCCATGACCCCCACAGCAACAACAGCCATGCTGCGTGCTACTGAAAGATCGAGGATGGGCTAGAGGAAGGGGAGGAGCTCTTTCGAATTATTGAATGTTTCCGACCAAGGCGGATGATTCGATGGAAGGGTTCATGCTAAGGTCTTGGTCACACCTGCCTATGAAACCCAGATCCCTTCTAGACCCTCTCCTGGTGAGTCGCTACTGTTTCTCATGTAACTCCTACTTGTCAGATCCGCTGTCGAACCTTCCCTGCATTATGGAAACACGTCACAGCGCAGGAAAAGGGCGTGAGGCTCTGAGAAATGCACTACTCAAGCTCTCTCGACCCACACAGGAGATGTCTAGATCCGAAGCCCACCTCTGGGCCCCCTGGGGTCCCTGGGCTCCACTAAGCTAAGCTGCCCCTATTCCTCAGGACCCTAGTACTTACAGACGTGTGCTTAGTCATGAATTAAAAGAAAAACGAAGTAAAGTCATTTAAAGCCTGGGGATTTATTTCTCTAGCTGTGGGATTTCATAACTGGGCCCACTCTGTGCACCACGAAGCAGTCCAGTTGCACCTCCCAAGAAGACTGAGCTCAGCCTTCCGGAGAGCATCTGAGGCCCCCAGGCTGGGATCCCAGAGCAGGCACACACTGGAGCTATGAAGAAAGGGGGTCTAGGGCCTGCCGAGTGAGGTGGGCCTGGAAAGGGGACCAGTCCAGCTCCTGCCTGAGGGCTCTGCTAGCTGAGTCCCAGCAGGAATTCCGTTTGTGCCTGGCTTCCTATAACAATAGCCTAACAATGAGAGGAAGGAATAGCGGCGGGCACCAGTGAGCCAAACCGGGAGGAAGCCGCGGTGCGCTGCAGGGCGGTTCCGGGCCACCGGTCTGCTGCAGCCCGGCGAGCACACTGCTCCCCGCGGGCGCTGAAATCTCTCCACAGAGACAAGAAAGTTGGTGGGGCATTATCGTCGTGGCTTCATATTTCTTTTCTTTTCC
>NW_022106471.1:15681002-15682532 GCF_000313985.2 Echinops telfairi
CCCTCCTGCAGACAGCCTGCGGAGAGGTGCTGGCTGTTTGGAGGGACTGGGGATTGGGGGTGCAGCAGGTAGCCAGGTGTGCAGAATGGGAGAAGGAGCTGATGGGAAAGTAAGGGGGTGAGGGTGAAAATCTGAACTGCCAGAAAAGGGCAAACGAAGCCTCAGGGCCAGCGTCTTTAGGGAGCCCCCACCTCAGGCCTTGGTCCTTTGGGAAAATGCACTACGCTTTGAAGACGCTTTAGGAAAGTTACTGGATCGCCTCCATTTTCACTTGAAAAGAAAATAAAAATCAGAACCTCTAGGGGAGGATCAAAGATCCGTGTCTTCTGCTGCCTGAGACCTGCGTTAAAGGGCAGCACAGTCGCTGCCCCTGTGAGCAAAGCAAGGCTGGAGGCCAGCTGAAATGCCAGTTAAGGAGATTCCCGTTCTCCTCTCTGCCTGGGGCCACCCTGGGTTGATGGTTACACTGTCCATGATGGCAATTTCTAGGAGAGCCGTGAATCCCAGAGTTCGATCCCTAGGCTGCAGGATGCCTCCCCCTTAGGCCCCACCGCAAATCTGCCAAGTCTACCGCTTGTGCAGCTGTGAGAAGTGTCTCTGAACTGAAAACAAGTTTGTGCCTGAAGAAGTGGGTGCCTTTGGGAGGCTGGAGCACGCCATGTCATATAGGTGAATGCTTGTGTCTCCGGGACGGGGGCGGGACTAGAAACCGCAGTGGCCCACCCTCCAGAAAAGCGTCGGGCAGAGAGAATCACCCCTATCCGGTCGGATGGGGTTCTAAACCAGAATCATTCTGCCTTCAGGCCAGTGTGTCCCCCGTTGGAAACAGAAAACAAATCGTGCTCAAAGATGGTTCGTTGGGAACTTCCTGGAGGTCAAGGGAAAGGGCCGCTGCTGGAGGGGCCTCAGCACACCTCCCCACAGTAGGTCCTCCGCTGTCAAAGACAGCGGAAGGGGAAAGCCAAGTGGGAAAAACACAAATCCTGCCTGTCACTCCGTATTTCTTGACCTTGAGTCAATGGGTCTCTATACCTGGGGAGCTAATGAAATGACATACACCTTTGTGTTTGGGAAAGCGGCCTGAGGAAAACGTCCTCATAGCCCCACTCAGACCGAACCTGTTCCACAAGAGGAACTGCCCCCTCCCCTCCCCCAGCAAAGACCTTCGTCAAGAGGCTCCGTCCAAAACCTGCCCTGATAGGGCCCTTCAGACCGTGTAACACTAAGGAAATCTCAGCAGAGAGATGTCTGAGAGGAAGAATTGGACTTATTTGGGGGGAAAGAATAAGGAGACCACAAAATTATAACCACCAAACCAAGTGAAAACGCACTGCCATCCGGTTGGTTCTGCCTCCTATCGACCCTGCAGATAGGGTTTGGGAGGCTGTAAGTCTCCCTCTGAGTATCTGGTGGGTTTGAACCGCCGACGAGGCAGTGAGCAGTGCAGGGCCTGGTGCACAGCTCTGGAGGTCCTTGATCTAAACTCACTGCCATTGAGTCGATTGCGACTCACGGCAACACTGCAGGGCC
>NW_022106471.1:15683314-15692601 GCF_000313985.2 Echinops telfairi
GGACTCCTCGCTTCACAGCCGTCCTTAGCTTGTGGTGGTCGCCTCGCGGCCACAGGACACAGCTGCAGCTCCAGCCAGGCATCTCCATTGACGGCAGGAAGTAGGTCCAGGCAAATGGCAAGAGGGTATGTGCCCCTTTAGAAAGGCTTCGTGATCCTCAAACCCAGTGAGGCTCTAAAACCTTCCGGGCTGCCAAGGAAGCTAGGATTTGGTGTTGGTGGTGGTGTAGATAATAGCACTTACATAATTAACAGAAGTACAGTCAGGTAAGAAGAAAGACAGGAATAGGTGTGGTTAGGTAACCAACAGAATTTAGCAGTAGGCTCAGGTTAGTTAAATGGAGGTATATGAAAGGCATCTACAAATTATTCGTCAAGTCCTGATTATTCTTTCTCATCATAGGCGAGAGATGAAATGACTATTTGCATCCCCGCTCACGCATGCCTGTTCCAGGTTTCACGGGGTCTCACGGGGCCTCTTCTCAGGTCCTTCTGACTCCAGACTGCTATCCCACGGTTGGAAATGATCTCCATGTGAAGTCTGTTTCGTTCCCAAGTAGATTAAATCATTGCTCTCAGTTGTCTACAGTCTCATGTATAATCCACACCCGTTTCTTGCCCTGTGTGACTCTGCCCTGCCTCCTACTAGAGAGGGCAGAGTTTCTTTCTCCACCCCAAAAGGACACAGCTTGGCCAGGTGGCCTACCACAGCCAGCCCATCTCTGCAGAGGCATCTGGAAATACCTGTCCATTTGCCTTCGTGTACTTCCACACGTCACCTAGAGACGAGCTAGTCTTGGCCAACTGCTGTTCCTTCAGCCTGCCAATCCCCTCTACCCCCTGCTCTGAACACACGTGCACACACACACACACACCCCTCAACCAACCTATAGCCTGAACCAGATGCACCCTCACAGACTCCCAGCTCTGTGTGGTATAGGCGGTTGTTAGTCAAGCTTTGGGAAGATTCATCAGGCAGCACTATTTGGGCCATCCTTAGCGGAGACCATCCCTCTGCCTCTGGGGGGAACTGCGTTCCTTAGCACAGCATGTGAGATGGCTGCAGTGGGACCCTTTCCAGTGCCCCCAGCTCCACCTCCCACCACACCTGACTCACTTTCCTGTTCCTTCCATGCCAGCACCCCCTTGTCTCCGCCTCACAGCTCCCTGGCAGCACCCTATGCTTGAGTGGTCTCCTGAAGCTAGTCTTCATGCATGCAGGCCCGCCTCTACTGTGGTCCCATGGACGCTCCCCCAGCCATCCTCCTCTCCTGGGGATGCCTCTCTCCACAGGCCCCTCCCTTCCAAATCCGTGGCATCTGCCCTTTCTTCCCCGTGGAGGTCGGTGTCTGTCTCCACTCCCATCGCCTCCAGAGCAGATCTCTAGCCCACCATCCAAGCAACATATTGAATTACAGAAAATGTTGGAATGGGTCCAGTTTCAACTAAAGGCTTAGGTCCAGCTAGAATGTAACAACCCCTCGTCTGCTTTCAAATAGACTTCATTCCCGTGGGTTTTTTGTCTTTGTTTTTTGCTTTCCCCCTAAACCCACAGATTTCTGGTTGCTCCACAGAAATCCTAGTTGCCAAAAAGGGATGTCATTGAGGACAGTGCTCAGTACAGTGTCCTGGCATGACCCTATCCCTCAAACTATGGAGCTCCCTCGAGCAACTCATTAGTGTTCACTATACAGGCATGGTGAATTAGCCCTGGGTTAATAGGACTCCTCTCGGCACTGGATGTCAGAAAAGTCAGATCCAAACTGAGGCCCATTGCCTGTGATTTAGACAAGACTTGGAGAAATGTCATTTGTTGACAAACCTTACTTCTATCCTTTGCTTAGTTTCCATTTCCCCTCCCAATCCTGCCGTAAGTGATGTTTTGTCCTGCATGTATCTTGGTTAAGTTATTCCTTGTCCTATATAGAGCTTTGTTACATTATCTCTTATCCTGTACATAACTTTGTTAAGTTATCCTTTATCCTATATATAACTGATTAGTTAAAGTTTACTGTGCCAACCTGGCCGATAAACACATGTGGGGTTAATTGAAGGGTGGAGGGATAAATGGCTCAGTGAGCCTCACCTTTCTAGTTCTCGGGTCTCTTGCTTTGTGATAGTCAGACCAGGATGCAATTGCCTTAGCCAGTTCTCTGCTTCAGCTGGCAATGCTCGCTTCCTGCAAGACATCCCTGAGGAGAAGCCACATGGACCTACCCCAATGCAGCCCTGGGTGCTGAAGCAGCCGTGTGGAGACCCCTGCCAGCACTGAGATGTTTACACGTTGACTGATTCGGCTTTCCTCCTGCAGTCAGCATCATTGCGTGTCTGTTGTGAGATGAAGGAGGACTTGTGGATTGGTGTCGGACATATGGGTTAATGTTGGACTTGTGGGCTTGGGCAGCACTGGGTTGGGATGTTTTCTTGATGTGCACTTAACCTTTATATAAAACTGTCTCTTATACATGAGTTTCTGTGGATTTGTTTCTCTAAAGTACCCAGACTATCACATAAGTTTGTTAAGTTATCCTTTGTCCTATATATAACTTTAAGTTATCTCTTGCCATATATATATTTTTTTTTCTTAAATTATCCCTTGTCCTATATATAACTTTGTTAGCTCCTTTTCTATACCTGCCCCTCCTTTTTAAAATTTTTTTTAATAAGACAGAGAAGAGAATAAAGAAGGAAGGATCAAAAGGGGAAGGAGAAGGAAAGCTTGCCTTCAGTCACAGCCCCTGTGATGTCGGGGCTTCCTTTGACGTTGGCGTCATCTCCCTTGATAAGCCTCCAAGCTCCTGTAGGATGGCGTGTGCTTGGTCACACTGTGTTGTCCTTATTGACTGTTGAGGCAGGTCCAACTCCTGGTGGCCTTGTGCACTGGACTGAAATGCCGCCTGGCCCTGCACGAAGATCCCTGAGAGGTTTGAGTTCATTGTTGCAGCCATGTCTGTTTCCTTTCATCTGCCAGTGCTGTACCAGACGATGTTCTGTGGTGACTCCTCAGGTTTCAATTGGCTAACTGTTAGAAGTAGATCCCCAGACCTTTCCTGGTAGGCTGTCTTAATCTAGAAGCTCTGCTGAAACCTGCTGAGTGTAGGTGACCCTGTTGGTACTTGAAATACCAGGAGCCTAGGTTTCAGCATCACAGCAACACACAAGCCACATCTATGAGAAGCGGACAGATGGCAGTGGGCACAGAGTTAGTTACACTCAATAAGCAGATGGGAGTGAGGGGGTCGAGGGAGGGAACAAGATCTCCCGGAGCCTTTATCCAGAGTGTTTCCCACTGGTCTGGAATACCTCGTTTATAATCAAGACTGTTGGACAGGGTTCTCTAGAGAAACAAAGCCAGGACACTTATGATTTTAGATAGATAAATAGCTAGACAGAAAAAAAGGAATAAAACAGCTAATTAGTCCACACAGCAGTACAGAGGGCTGAGTTCAAATCACTTCTGTAGAACAGTTAATGGACTGGAAGTCCTTCAACTCACGAAGCTGCTGGGTCCAAGGTCAAGGAAGCAGACAGCTGAATCTTCCCGAGGGCAATGCAGGCAGTTCAGCCACAGGCAGCAAACAGCAGGGCGGGTCACCAACAGTCAGCAGCTCAGGACCTTAGCAAAGCAGGCCGAATGGGATATCAAACTCAAGCAATGCAAGACGACAGGATCCGCCAGCCTCAAGCTCAAGCAATGTGCATACCAGCAATGTGGTGAAGCAGATCATAAAGGAACCTCAAGCTCTAGGGATGTGATCCATGGGTTGGCTGTCCCACAAGTAGTGTAACTCCCAAGTTGAGGCAGAGAACTCGCTAAAGCAGCCGCATGCTGGTCCGATCACCAAAGAGCAAGAAAGAGCGGGGAGAGGCTTGCCGAGTCATTTATCTCTGCCCTCCAATCAAACTGAGACTATATTATCCCACACACTCTTATTGGCCAGGTTGGCACAATAAACCTACCAATCACAAATACTTTTATAAAGCCTCTTCTTTTAAAGAAAATATTAAAGTTTAACTATTTTAGAAAGCATGGTTGGTTTGAAGGCAGAGTCCTCTTTTTTCTTAAGTTTTCATTGTTAATTAATGATGGTTTACAGAGCAGACCACCAGTTTATATCCAACTGTATGCATTTTGTGTCAGCTCCCCTAGTACCCTCCCCTTGCTGTCCTCACTTAACCCCATGCCTCCCATTTCTGTTCCTCCTCCTTCCCCTGCCCCCTGATCATCACCTTTGCTTAAACGCTGTCCTTTTACATGGGTGAAGGAGCGGGTTCGGTGCCTGACCTGAAGGGTAGAGTCTCATGGGGCCCACCAGTCGCTGTTCATGTTGGAAGCCGGGTCACTTTTATTATTACTTCTAGTCCACACTTTTCTCCCACTCTGCCCAAGACCACCTAATGTGGTCCTCTTCAGTACCGCTGGTCATGGCAGTCAGGCACCATCTAGTTCCTCTGGTCCCTGAGACATAGAGCCGAATAATTCCATGGTCCACGGGACTGATGGTCTCCATCTGTCCGTCGAGTTCCATCACTCTTTCTTTCCTCAGGATGGAGAGAGCCCAATAGCTGCTCAGAAGCAATTAGGGCCCCAATTGGGACTCACCAGAGCGACATGTGGAACATTGTCATTGTGTGAACTCTATTATGCCCAGAGATTATGGTCCTGATCCCCAGACCCGACAACTCCTTCCCTCAAGAACTGAGTTTATGTCCAAAGAGTAAGCATCGCTCTGCCTCTGGAATGAGTCTCTCCATTTACGGATATATTTGCAGCAAAGATAAAGACGCATAGACAACAACCATCCACTGTCAAAATGCTCCCTATTCCTGAGTTCACCCCTCCTCAGCCTGCAGATCTATCTAAGCGTCTGCTCATTGTTACACGGTGGCAGGGTTGCATGCATCACAAGATTTGTCTTGGCAGCCTCTAACACTTGCGCCCTTCCACAGCTTGCCCTGCCTCCCACATCTTTTCCTCACCTCCCTCTTGTTGTGTATCGTCTTTCCCTTGCTCAAGTTAATACCTGTTCACCCTCCAGCCTGTGTGCCCCCTCCCCCCACCCCTTCCCAATTTTGGTGACTTCGAAGTCTGTTTCTTTCAGTGTGAAAGCATTTACCTGACTTCTTTTAATGGTGGTCACATACAGTGTCTGTCCTTCTATGGCGGACAAATTTCATTCGGGATGGTGTTCCTGGTATATCCATGCTGTGAGATGCTCCACACACTCATAATTGTTCTTGACCATGGTGGACTCTCCCGCTGTGTGCATGCACCCTCTGTGTAGATATTCTTCCTGTGGTAGAACTCCTGCTTTCCATGTGAGATGCTTCCGTCCCCTGCCAGCAGACCTCATGTGCTCCTTCAAAAGCTGAAGAGGGTCATGCAGTTAAATTTGTTTCAAATGTTTTTCGACATCATTTCTATGTCAGATCATATGCTGTTCTAATGAGTTCCTCAAAGCTGAAACGTGCCCTCATGCGATGGGTTGATTGAATGATGGTACCAGATAAGTAACCCTGCTGTTTTAGCAAGGATTTTTTTTTCCTGATTGGCTGTTTTATGTTGCTGTTGCTGTTGTTGTTGTTGTTGTTTTGATCTATCCTGTCAAGTAACACAGGCAGCCACTGAAGCATTCTATGTTGCCCCACCAACAACCAACTTCCCAGGCAATGCTCCAGGGCTCACAGGAAGTTCAAGTAATTACATCTCTAACAGCGAGCTCTGAGTCAGGGGAGTACTTCCTCTGTGAGGAGCTAGTGGCTGGGTGTCTCCTCCGGAGAAGGATCCACTGGTGCTGTCGGGTGCTACTGAGGATGCCCCCCAAACAGACTCTGTGCTTCAGTTACTCGGAGGATGCTTCTCTCCTCCAGCTCCTTCAGCGGAGAGCCAAGCGTCTCCTGCTCGTGTGTGCTCCCTTCTGCAGCAGGAACTCCCAGGGAAGGATTGGAGGAGCCAAGGGTACCCGAGGAGGAGAGGCTCAGCCCTGAGGGACTGGTGACACAGCGCTCCCTTTTCATCTGTTTTGTGCGGTCCTCTTGGTCTTCCTTGTTACAGCGAGTCGGATGGCTATTGATTTCTTCTACGAGATCAGAGCCTATATTGGGGGTGCGGTAGGAAAGCATGAGAAGAAACTTTCTATATGAGAAAGAATCAGAAGCTACACCTCCAGGATTGTGTAAGTGCTGAATGCAGGGATTGCTCCACCGGTCTGACCAGCAAGGCCATCTCCCGGCAGGACTGGCCTGGCCTGGCCCAGTGCAAAGTTCCCCTAGAATAAGAAGCTTCCCAGACCTGTCGCTAAAAGCTTCTCAAATAGCCATAGGAGAGAAAAATGCCCCTCACACATGTGCTCAGTAAAATTGCTCTTCTCCTAGCAGCGACCCGCTGTCCCGAGAGCGGGCAGGTTTGATTCAGAAGCGCTCTGCCTTCCTCAGAAGAACAGCGTCTCCAAGCCTGCCCTGGCAGCAGAAGTACCGCCCAAGGCTCTTTGTAGAAAATTCACCCTCCAAAAATTGAGGGGCAACTCACTGCCTCGCATGATGGAACCTTCTAGGGTGCTGTAATTCATTATGACCGGACAAGAATTATCATGGATGCGGCACAACTTCGCATTAAATCATCTATGACAGGCGTTGCGATGCCATTTTACAGGTGAGAAAGCCCAGGTTCAGGCCAGAATCCACAGTTAGCACGGTGGCGCCCTCATGACCCTCTTTATCCGACGAGACTGGCGGAGTGTGAGTTAGGTCCCTGCCATCCATCCCACCGCAAAGAGAATTACACAGTGTGTGAAGGAGGCAGTTAGCAGTCCTGCTGCTGTTCAGCCATCAGGCCCACCAAGGAGCAGCCTTCAATCACACCTGGTCAACGGGCTCAGAGTGCCTGGGGGGAACTTGGTGTTGTGATAAAGCACTATCAGGTGAATGGTCCTTCCCATAGACCATGGGTTCCCACTCCTGTGTTTGGCTGGGTGACGTGCAGGTGTGTACAGGAGAGAGCTCCATATCAAGGGGGCCAGCCCAACCTAAGTGCATGGGTCCAGTGCTGGCTGGAACCCTTTCAGACTCACGTAGCTGTAGGCTGAGGACACAGAAAGGTGAAATGGGATACAGGAAGATCACAGGTTGGTGGGCGCAGACTCACTTGGATCCAAGGTCACTGGAAACATTATCAGGGCACCGACAGCTTTTAGGGTTGGTGGCTGTGTTAGTCTGGGTTGTCTAGATAAACAAATCCAGGGACACTCATATGTGTGTAAGAGAGAAATTTATGTCAAAGAACAATTGCATATTGAGAAAGCATCCCAGCCCAGTCCAGATCAAGTTCATAAATCTGATATTAGCCCATATGTCCAATACCAGTCTATAAATTCCTCTTCAGACTCACAAAACACATGCAATGTTGCTGAATGCAGGAAAATCACAGGCCACTGGGTGGAAAGTCTTGTGGATCCAGTGGTGGTGGAAGTCTCTCAGTGCTGGCATGGGTCTCTACATGGCTCCTTCAGCTCCAGGGCTCTAGCTCCATCACCATGGCACCAGGTGTCTTGTCAGCAGGAAGGCAAAGCAAAGAGTGAGTGTATCCTGCCTCCAGGTAGGAAGATAAGAGTTCCCAGAATCCTCAGAAGAAGACCATGCCCACGCAGAGGCCTCATTGGCTACAGCCTGATGGGCAGACTAGACTCCACCCCTTCATAAGTTGAGAGGAGATGATGTTATCTGCCACAGTGGCCCACTCGGGGCTGCCTCTGGAGGCAGGCACAGAGTCACAGCTAGCAGGAAGGAGAAGAGGCCACACCCCCAAGGGTAGAGCATCAGCCTGTGACCCACCTGCTTGATAGCTGGGTGGACCCCACCCCACACTTTCACACAGGTGGCAAGTTGACATAAAATCCAATGGCCCCAGCTCCCAAGCGAAAGCAAATGATAAACATCACCATTGTCTTCAGGGTAGCAGGTGGGGAATGGATGGATTCCAGTTTTGCAAAACTAATTAATTTCAGCTCTTTGGAATCTGAAAGCAACACATGTCCTCGGGGAACATACAAAACAAGTGTAATTCTCTGAAGCTGGACACCCTCAGACTGGCCCAATGACCAAATATGAGTGAGAGGAGACGCACCTTAAACATTCTTTGGCAGTAGATGGAGAAATAGAATGGTTGGCAAATAGCTAGGGAGTAGGGGCCCCAGCTGTACCATAGTTACAGCAAAACAAGAGAAGAAAAAAGGTATCCCGTTCCTGAGAAAGCAACTCCATTCTGAGCCTTATTATCCGTATTGTGGCTGGTGGACCAGCACCATCAATTGCACGAGGGCCTCAGAAGGAAAACCAATTACCCAGTCCATTCCCAAACTACTAAAGAGGAATCTGCCCTTTGACAAAGCCCCCCGAGATCTGTGAGCACATCAACGCTAGATGTGACCTAAACCAATGGCAAACGGAGACGAGGGTGAGCTGGGAATAATAATCTGTGGAGACTGGGAGTTAATTCCAGGTAGACATCTTCAAGCCCCAACCCCCTCTGAGGCTAAAGTGACCCAGGAAAAGGGGCTGACCTTCCACAATGAGGGCCTACAGTCATTGGGACCACCACGGAGCGCTCCTTAAACCTCTCCCTTTTCCAAGAAGGTGCAGCCTTGTGTACCAGAATTGGATTTTTGGTGTGCTATGATACCTCAGGCAAATATCGTTCCAAAGAGGCCTTCCCAAATTCCAAATTGCTGCTTCCATTTTCTCGTGAGCATGATTTTCTCAGAAGGTTAGTTACACCTCATAGTATGATGTGCAGCTCTAAAGATCAAAACCTTGAAAAGATAGCTAAGTCATCCGTCATTAACACTGAGAGCCCTTGTGCTGTCCCTCTGAGGTGGCATTTCCAGACAGGGCTGTGTGATTGTCTGTGCTGCTCTATCTGCATTAAGTGCCCCAGAGGGAAGGTTACCTGGAAGTTTGAGAAATCTTAAAACCAATTGGTGTGGCAGCTGAAACTGAAGCAAAAATAAAAACATTGGCTTTCTAGTTCATTGGCTTTCGTCTCCTCCCTAAGGCCAGAAGATCTCTCACGTGCATCAGAATGCCACTGCCGCTGCTCTGCACCCACTGTGACTGAGCTCCCAGAACACTTGCTCTCTGAGGGCACTATGTCGGTCCTGCGAACATGGCCTCACATTTGACCTCCATTCAGTGATCCGCGTGGCGCCACGCTAACATGGGTCCGTGCAAGTGAGCGTTTTTTTTGAGAAAACTGCTAAGCAAAATTAGCCCGTGGGATGTGTGTGTGTGTGT
>NW_022106471.1:15692791-15713425 GCF_000313985.2 Echinops telfairi
CACGTGAGTAGAAAACTAGAGTAAAATATGTCATGACCATTCAAATACGCAAAATCATTTTCTAAGGAAAATAAAACAAAATCGACCTTACACAGGATCTCTTAAGAAGTGTTCGTTATGAAGAGTATACTTCCAAGCACACTATCTGTTCCCCCTGCCCCAAGAAGAAGGTTATTAAAGAGGGTTCTGACATTCTGATGTCTACAGGCCGGTGAGTCAGGGTGGGAGGAGCCCAGGAGCCCAACAGCAGCTCAACTAGAGAAAAATAAGTCTTTCACCAAACCTAACCCTAGTCCTCCCTAGTCATGGAAACATCAAGCGAGACGTCCCCTCTACAGTCCTATGTATTGACTCACCTTTAAAATGAGAGCAATAAGTATCAGTCCCTTCAGAATTCTGACATGATCATGGCTTTGGGGTCCACATCGTAGCCCAACAAAGGATCATGCACCTTCCAACTTGTTAGAATGCCAACTCAAACCACTGCCATTGGGTTTCCAAAGACGGCACATCTTTATGGGAGCGCACAGCGTCATCTTTCTCCCCGGGACTGGCTGGTGGGTCTGAACTGCTGGCCTTGTGGTTAGCAGCTAACATCTATCTTTTAATTAATGTCTTATCTTATTTTAAGCTGGGGCTCCTCAGACATCCTTGAATAAGCAAACTCGATGACTGCTAGCTGAAAGTGTAGAGGTCCACACTCTGAAGAAGACGGTCTAGTTCTGAGACTCCAGTCACTGAAAGACTTCCGGAGCATAGCCCTGCTCTGACCCACTGAGGGTGCCAGGCACCAGCCGCTGACTGGCCTTCTGGTTTACCCAGACAAGTGTCGAAGCAAGGTGGCTGATGGAAGGCAAGGCCACAGAGAGCGGAGCCTCTGTTTCCCAAGGCACTGCACAGCGTTTACTGAACCGGTCAAAGCGGTGAGGTCAAAGCTGTCCTGTGAGTTCCACGCCACACAGTCCGTTTCACCGCATCAAGGAAGCAGAGATGAGGCGACCCAACAGAACAGCACCGCCGAGAGCACAGAGTTCACCCAGCAGGCGACCATGTAAACCAACAGGGAGAGCCACAGGCCGAACACCCAGCAAAGCATGCAGGGAGCACCCAGTCCCCACAGTGACCCTGGGGCAGCACTAGCACTCAGTCACCGCTGTGTAGTCAATTTTGCCTCCTAATGATGCTACAAGGAATTCAATGCCATGGTTGCTGCCAGTTCTGACTCAGAGTGGCCCTGCAGGACAGGGTGGAACGGCGCCCTGTGGATTGCTGACTGTAACTCTGTACAGGAGACAACGCCCCATCTTTCTCCGCAGAGCGGCTGATGCAGCCGATTGCTGACCTGTGGTTTCAGCACGTGTAACTGACTCCGCCCCCAGAGCTCCTTGGACTTGCTCCACCGGGTTTATAGGATTGCAAATTTCTACAGACACAGAGGGCGTCATCCTTCTCCCACAAAGTGGCCAGTGGGGTTGAACTTTTGATGTTACCTATTGCCCTTACCCTTTTCAGCCCAATGCTTAACGCCACCACAGTAGCCTGTGGAAGGAGGCCCTGTTGACCAGCACTAACCGGGCGGGTGCCGTCCAGCTCGACTCAGGCATGGCAGAAGTGGCATGTGGGATGCGTGGACAGTAGAAAACAAGCAAAACCTCCTCTTGCACTTCCCCCAAAGAAAGGGAGGAGGCGAAACTCCCCAGACAAGGCGAGTGGGGACGACACATGCATAGAAATGCCTCACAAAGCAGCAGGCTGGAACAAACGGCAGCTCCGAGTGGCTAGACGATCACATGCTGCTGATTAAGAAATGCATTGGTAAGAAAGCCCGTCTATGGACAATGGAGCATCCCCCCACAGAGGGGTCGTAGGGAGGGGTTGAGACAATCAGGGTGCAGTAGAGCACTAATGGGTCACGCAGTATACCTCTGATCCCTTGAGGCCTCCTCACCCCCCAATGTCATGACCTCAGTGCGGCCTCCCATCTAGACTAGACGGGAGCATGTGCATAGGTGCAGGCAAGAGATAAAACTCACAACACATGGAACCCAGGAACAGGAATGGGACCAGAGATACCACAAGGGTAGGGGGAGGGGGGAGAGGGGGGGATGGAGGGGGACACCAATCGCAATGAATGGCACATAACCGCCATGAATGGCACACACCCCCATCCAGGGGGAAGAACGACAGAAACCAGAGGGGAAGGGAGACAGCGGTCAGTGTGGGATTTGAAAATAATGAACAATCTGCAATCTATCAAGGGGCCGTGAGGGTTGGCGGGGAGGCTGGCAGGGTGGAGGGGAAAAAAGAGGAGCTGATCCCAAGGGCTCAATGGAAAGTAAATGTCTAGAAAAGACTGACGGAATATATGTACGAATATGTCGGATACAATTGATGTTTGGGTGGTAACAAGAGTTGTAAGAGCTCCCAATAAAATGATTATTAAAAAAAGAAAAGAAAAGAAATGTAAACAGTGTGTCCAAAGACAGCCAGGGAGTAGAGTTCTCGCTACGGAACATATTCAAAACCCCAAAGTGACTCGGATTGGAGCATGCAAGGTTGTCATGCCGAAAGAAAAAAGCACATCTGAATACGTGTAAATGAATTCCCGGGCCCAGGGTGGCAGAAACACCGGGAGGGTGACATTAGGAGATTTTCACAGCAGGAAGGTGAAATGCTCGCCCTTTGACCTGCCAAATGTGTGGCCCTTGCATACATATGTATTTGCTATTGGAGCAAATGCTGCTACTGTAGAAAGTTGGCTTGAACTACTGGTCAACCACGGGCCACAGCATGATTCCCCGCCACGGAGAGCCCTGAGGGTCCGAGTGGAACTCCAGCCCAAAGCCTTGGTTTTTCTCTCTTCCTTTTTCTTCCCTATGTTTGCAATGAATTAGTCATTCAGAAATCAAGTCTATTTCAGTTTTAGTTTTCCACTTAAAGAAAAATTTTTTAAGCAGCTCAGACCAATAGTTCAGTCCCAGAGGGAAGGAATCTAGAGGGGTTTCTTTATTTTTAATTTTAATTTTCGTGTTTAAGGAAGCACATCGTATATAGGTACAGAGCCTATCTCAACAAATAAAATCAACAATATCCAGTTAAACTCTCCATAAAAGTGATTCTCCTTCTTCCCAGCCCCCTGCCCTATCCCCCCCACCCTCCACTCCCCGCATCTGCTCCTGCCCCCATTGCTGGCCTCCTCACTGTCAGCAAAACGCTTCTCTTTGGGTGTAAAAAACACATTTCCCCCGGTGTCTTTCCTTATGACAATAGTGTTATTAAATAGTTATCTTTGCAAGATTGACTGTTTGCTAAGCATACGGTTCTCCAGTTTTGTCCATGTCTTGCGGTGTTGAAGAGAGTTCTCATTGTTTGTTATTGATGCGTAATATTCCATTATGTGGCTGTACCAGCGTTTGCTTAACTATTCCTCTGCAATCGAGTTTTGGCCGTTTCCGTGTCTTGTGCTATTGTGGAAATTGCTGCAATAAGCACAGACATGCCTGTGCCTATTCACGCTGCAGCCTCTATTTCTTTAGGTCTATACCCAGCAGGGAGATCGCCGGAGCCTAAGGCATTTGCATTTGCTTTGTTCAAGGGAGCGCCATGTGGACTTATTGGCACACTGGCTGCATGATTCCCCGGTGCCACCAGCACTGGAAGCGTGTTCCAACACCTCCGCCACCTCCCCAGCCTTCATTATTTTCTGTTTTATTGAATTTTGCTAAACGTGTCAGTGAAAGGTGGTGGCTCATTGTTCTTTTAATTTGTATCTTTTTTACTGCTAATGAATTTGAACATTTCGTCACATGGCTGTTGGCTGCCTGGATGTCAACTTTGATAAATTGTCTAATCATGCCTTGTGCCCATTTTTCAACTGGGCTATTTGTAATTTTCTTCTTGAAATGTTGAGTTTTCTGGAGATATTGGAGATCAGCCCTTTATCTGATATATTATAACTCAATACTTTTTTCCTGATCTGTGGGTTCTCTTTGAACCCTTTCGATGAAGTCTCTTGATGTGAAGTCTTCTTAATAGGTCCCAGTCCTTTATTTAAATACCCTGGGCTGCTCCAAAGGACAAAGCAATCTGTCCTGGGATCAAGTACCGCTTTCTCCAGTCCGCAGAGAAGGACATCCTGTTTGGTAAAGTGGAAGGGTGGTGCGAAAGAGGAAGGCCCTTAATGAGATGGATTGACACAGTGGCTGCAACAATGGGCCCAGGCGTGGGAACAACTGTGAGGCTGGGCAGGACTGGGCAGGGTTTCCTTGTATAGGGCCCCTGGGACTCAGCACCTAACAAAAACAACAACAGCAGCTCTTTATTTTGTCTTCTAGAGTGTAGACAGGGGTTTCAATCGCTATTTTTTTGGTAAGTAAATCACCAGACCTCTTTTCTAAGGCATATCTGAGTGGACTAAAACCCCTGACTTGTGGCTATATTTGCTTAACCCACAGGACACCCCCTGAAACCCACCCCCGGCTAATCACAGTAATCTGAAACTTAGTTCCAAGCCAGTGCATCCATCAGACATTATGGACTGGGCTACCAAATGACCTTCCTTAGTATTAGAGTATGATTGTTGGGTTTATTGTGCCATCCTGGCCAATAGGAACATGTGGGGTTAATCAGGCTGCAGTTTGATTGGAGGGCAAAGAGACAAATGGCTCTGCAAGACCCGCCCCACTTCTCTTGCTCTCTGGTGATCAGAGCGTGCTGGAGCCTGCTGCTTTTGTAGCTAGTTCTCTGCCTCAACCTGTGAGCTCTACTACCTGTGGACAAGCCAACCTGTAGATGTGGATCTTGTCACTAGAGCTTTGCCACGCTGCTGTTGTGTACATTGCTCGAGCTTGAGGCTGGTGGATATTGTTCCCTTGCATTGCTTGTATGTATATCACCCAGGCTTGCTTTGCTAAGCTCCTGAACTACTGAATGTTGGTACCCACCCTGCTGTTTGCTGCCTGTGGGTGGATTCTGCCTGCATTGCCCAAGGGGGAGTCCGCTGTCTGCTTCCTTGACTGTGGACCCAGCAGCCCACACGAGTTGAAGCACTTCAAGTATATTAACTGTTCCACGGAAGTGAGTTGAACTGAACCCTCTGTACTGCTGTGTGGACTAATTGGTTGTTATATTCCTTCTCGCTGTATAAACATATCCTCTTATCTATATAATCATAAGAGTCTTGGCTTTGTTTCTCTAGAGAACCCTGCCTAATACCCTGAGTCTTCTCTTAGAGAAATGAGACCTCAGACTTCTGGGCAAGGAGTGTTGCTAACACTGCCACCAGCCTAGTCTCCTTGGCTAGGTAGGCTGATCCATCAATACTCTCATGTCTGATGAATATCTCAAACCTACCCCATTCAGACTTGACCCAAGCTCCTTACAGTATCTTAAACTGCCTCTCCCTGCGATCTCTCCCTTCTTAACAAACACCCAACTCCATTATCCATACTGCACAGACCCCAAAAGTCATACAAGTATGCTTGCCTTTTTCTCTATACGACTCATCCAACTATCGGCAGGAGGTGACTCGAGGTTTTGAGTCTCTCCTCTCTCATTTCTTGTTCCACTCATGAGAAAGAGTTCAGGCAAGCAATCAGACCAGAGTCCGTGAAAAGGGTTGACAGGAACAAGGGAGTAATTGAGGAAGTACTCTGGTGTGCAACACAAAAGAACTGCCAGCTAAATCAAGGACCGTGTAGAATGAAGAGCTAGATTTTAATCCACTAATGGAGACCTTTCCACATTGATGGTTGTGGTGGTTACATAATCTAGTGTCAGTTGGTGGAGGGGTGGAGTCTAGCCTGTCATCGGGTCTTAGCCTGATGACCTCATTTCGAGGTGCTAAGGAGATAAATAGCTCACTGGAGGTGGGACACAGGCTCACTCCCTTGCAGACTTTCTACTGACAAGGCTGACTCTCTGTGAGACATTACAGATGAGAAGCCACATGGAGCTACCCTGATACAGCCAGAGCCCTGGGATCTGGAGGAGCCACGTGGAGATCCCTGCCAATGCTGAGATGCTTACAATGCCACTGGATCCACAAGACTTCCCACCAACTAGCCTGTGATCTTCCTGCATTCAGCATCATTGCATGTGTTTCATGAGTTTGCAGAGGACTTTATAGATTGGCATTGGACATGTGGGCTAATATCAGACTTATGGACTTTATCTGGACTGGGATGGAATGTTTTCTCAAAATTCAATTGTACTTGTATATAAATATCTTTCTTATACACATATGAGTGTCTCTCTGGATTTGTTTCTCTAGTTGATCCAGACTAACACAGTGGGCTTCCAGGCAGATCCACTGTAATTGGATAGCTTTCTGTGGTGTAACTCCTCTTTCCAGGTCCAAGCATCCCTGCACACAGAGTGCGTGCTGTGTCCTTGCCACCGAGTCTGGAACCAAGGGTCAATTCAGTCATTGTGAGGGCTGAACATCCTATCTTTCCCTACCCATACCCTTTTCATCTCGTCCGTTGATAATGACATGTGCCTTATCTTCTCTTTCCCTAGGGAGGCATGG
Source organism: Echinops telfairi (assembly GCF_000313985.2). Taxonomy (NCBI): domain Eukaryota; kingdom Metazoa; phylum Chordata; class Mammalia; order Afrosoricida; family Tenrecidae; genus Echinops; species Echinops telfairi. The sequence continues at coordinate 15,699,321 of NW_022106471.1, forward strand.
AGGTAGGGTGCCTCCACCTTCCTTTCGTATCAGGATCCCTTTTACTGCCCCCCTACTTCCCCCTTCACTCAGTTCTCTCTAGCTCACCTTTCCCCCAACCTTCATTTCCCAAGTGATGCCAACCAAATCCTTGGGGAAGTTGAGGGGTGAAGCTCAACCTTCTATAATGACTTCCTTGTGGACAGAGCGCTATCGCAGATTTGGACATCACTACTTTGATTCCCTCTCTGGGCAAGGAGTTCAGGGGAAAGTATCTGCATGGAATCTGGGGGCAGCCTGACCTAGGGAGCTGAGAAGTGAGCTTCAGTATGTCAGCAGGACAATTATCGGTAGTAATACAGCTTCCAGCCTGGAAGAGACAACACAGATCAAGGCATTGAAAACATAAGGCCAGAAAGGAAAAGAGAGAATAGTAGAGGCCAAGCCAAGGGGTCCAGGAAGGGTAAGAACCAAGATCCCCATGACCAGACATCAGCCCATGAACTCCCTCCACGTCAGCTTGAGCCTGACTCTCTCTCACTCATTCCTGGAACTAGCAAATATGTTCTTGAACATGGCCCACTTGGTTACCCGGAAACGCCATCCTTCCACGAGCATGGCACACATTCTGCCTTGGGCTCTTGCCAGCATGTCTAGGCCATGCCGATTCTCAGAAACAAGAGCCCCTAGAAAGTTGATCAGAACTTGCCTCTTAATGAAGAAACCGCGGATCCTGACGTTGACTTGGGCTAATGTGGAAGACAGGTTAACATATCTTTTCCTGTAGAGACCACTCTAGCGGTTCTAGCAGCAGGGCCTGCCATCCCTGCCAGAGAACTGATCCCTGATGGAAGGGGTCAGTGGTCCTGCTTTCAGACATTCTGTGTGGTCCTTAAGGGGACAGGCATGGCGGTGGTGGCATTAGCAACAGACATAGCAAATACCACATATCCCAGAATGCAAAGGCCTCTCCAGTTGGTTGGTCAACAATGGCATCCTGGGCTCCTGCAGACAAAAGGCATTCCCTTTTGCGGAGGGAGGCATCACAACCTGTGGGGTATAGCAGATTGTGTCTTACTTGTTCAGTCCTACCCAGACGTGGATTTTCAAACGTGTTACCAAAAGATGCTGCAGTAGAGCCCGAAACAGGGGGTGGTGCGATGAGTAGAGCTGTCCTGTAAATCTTCCTGAAACAAGACATGCCTAGCAGTGTCCATGAAAGCTTTGCCTTCTGTGCTACTAGAAATAAGAGCCAATGAATTGTGCTGTGCCCTCCCCAAACTCCCTGGCATTGAATCAATCCTGACTCATCGTGACCCTACAGGACAGGACAGAACTGTCCCTGTGGGAATAGTAAGTCATTACAAGAGTAGAAAGCCTCTTCTTTCTCCCATGGACCAGCTAGTGGTTTTGAACTGCTGACCTTGCAGTTAGCAGTGCAATGCATAACCACTACACTACCAGCAGTGGATTATGCATTAAGTTTCTTGATGGCTGTGAGTTTGGTTTTTTGTTTTGTTTGTTTTGTTTATGCCTCTCCCCCTGCACACACACACACACACACACACATACACACACACACACACACACACATACACACGAAGTAAGAGCCTACAATTAAGGGTACATGTGTGCACCCCACAGGCCTCCCTTGGGAAAATCCTTCCATGTAGTTTAGTCTCTGAGAATGGGCATGTTTGGGGTGGGGGGGAGGGCAGAGAAGCACTGATTCCTGAAGGAGAACCTGGGAGGAGGGACAGTCCTTGCAGGCACAATGCACATCACTCTAGTTGTGCAAGCTGATTAGGTCAGGACTGCCGCTGGATAGCAGTGAGGGAAATCCGGGCTGCAGCAACCACAAGGAGCCTTGCCTTGAAGGACGACCTCGGTATACGTCAGTCCTACAGTAGGCTTGATGAGGCCCTCTTTGTGGTGGACACTACATATCCTCCTATCCACACAGGGCTGAGTAACGCGTGAGTGTCTCTGTCTGGGCCGGAAGCCTCAAACAAGCTGGCCATGCTTCCCCAGACGGGCCTGGGCTTCAAAACACACCCAACAGCAAGGGTCACATGAGGTGTCAGCCAGCAGGTGCCCCTCTGATTAGAGAGGGCAAAGAAGGTGATTTAGCGGAGGAAGACACAATGCAAAGGAACAGGAGAAGGACCATTGTGCAAGTTACACACGTCTGACCATTTAAAGCACCACTCGGAGGTCCTCCAAGAGATCACAGATCCGGTCTGTGTTAGTCTGGGTACATTAGAGAAACAAATCCACAGAAATTCATATGTATAAGAGAGAGTTTTATATAAAGGGTAAGTGCACATCATGAAAACATCCCAACCCAGTGTTTCACAAACCCACAAGTCCAACATTAACCCATATATCCAACACCAATCCACGAAGTCTTCATCTCGCAAAACAGACGCAATGACGCCGACTGCCAGAGGAAAGCTGAGTCAGTGAATGTGTAAGCATCTCAGCACTGGTAGGGGGTCTCCACACGGGTGCTCCAGCACCCAGGGCTGCATCGGGGTAGGTCCATGTGCCTTCTCCTCAGGGATGTCTTGTAGGAAGTCAGCCAGGCCCGCTGAAGCAGGGAACTGGCTAAGGAAGCTGTACCCTGGTCCAACCATCACAAAGAAAGAGACCCGAGAACTTGAAAGATGCAGTCACTGAGCCATTTAGCTCTCCACCCTTCAATTAACCCCACATGTGTTTATTGGCCAGATTGGCACAATAAACTAACTATGTCACAGTCATTGGTCTTTACCTGATTAGTTTCAGATGGGTCGGGTGGTAAGGTTCCCCACCCCTGAGAATAGCCTATCCAGCTGTTCATCCTGCGGCCTTAACGGCTTCAGGAGTGGAGACCGTGATTGTTGAAGGCCCCCTCCACCGTGGGAACACTTGGGATGTGCTGGAGGTCCCTTTACAGGATTTTATTCATTGGTAACCTGGCTCATACAGTGGATTGGAAATGGTTGGAGTGACTGCTTCGTCCCAAATCCTTGGAGGGAGTGCTTGTTTGAAAGGAGCCTTCTCAACAACTCACCGTCATCAAGCAGAGTTCCCACTAACAGGGACCCTTTAGGACAGGATGGAACTGCCCCTGTGGCTTCCTAAGACTGAAACACTTCACAGGAGCAGAAAGCCTTATCGTTCTCCATCTGAGTGGCTGGTGGTTTCAAACTGCTGACCCTGTGGTTAAGAGCCCAGCATGCAACCGGCTGTGCCACCAGGGATCCTTTGGGCGTGGTCAAGTGCTTTATCCAGGACTGTCTCAGTCCTTATGAAGGGTCTTCCATCCCAAGCCTCAGAGGAACGGAACCCTGGGAGCAGAGCAAGGTTATTTCCAATCCTGAGCAAGGCAATGGGAGGACTGACAGCCAGTTTGTGTGTTTCTTGGCAAATGTTCATGACCTGTCTTGTGAGCGTTTGACTCGGCCTCTCTGCTTCTCCAGCTGATTGGGGTCTTCAGGCTGAGATGCCAAGGACAGCGCAGAGCTTCACTGACCCCTTGAGCTATTTTTAGGTACAGATAGTCCCATTGTCAAACTGCAGTGACTGGGATAGGCTAAGTCAGGGAATTACCGTATATACTCATGTATAAGCTGAGTTTTTTTCAGCACATTTTTTATGCAGTTTTGTGGTAAAATTAGGTGCCTCGGCTGATATTCACGTCAGCTTCTATGCGAGTATATATGGCACTTCTTTTAATGATATTTTCAGCTCCTCATGTGCCCTTTCTGTCCTAGCGGGCATGCTTCCACCCACCTGGTAGAGGCATCTGAGAGCAGAAGCTAGTGACTTCCCTGACAAGTGGGTCTTTGGATGTGAGTGAGCTTGCAGTCGGGTCCAGGGTAGGTCCTTCTCTGAACGCCCTTCACTAACTGTGGGTGTCTTGCGCCCTGGGGATTATTAATAGCATATACGGGGCAGCTTGCGCTCACGTGTTGTATAACTTTTTGCACACCTTTCCCAAGAACAACTTCCCACACCATTTGTCCCTGCCAAAACATGGAGGCAAGCATTAAGACCTGCTCCTGATACCAACTCCAAGTCCCCTATGACACCCCTTCTGCTCAGCTCACTGGATTTCTTCCTGCGTGTAACAAGGTAAGCTCTCATTCCTTCCTGCGTGCTTAGGGATGAGGGCGGTCATTTCTTTCACGGCAACCTGTTCTGCTGTGCAGGCTGTGAGATGCTGTCCTCGGGCGATCTCGTCTGTTCCCTTCTCGTACCCTTTGCTGTGCACTCCTGCTTTTGCTGTGGGTGATTTTACAGCGTCTAAATGTCTCAGAATGTATGGTCCACATTTAATTGGTCCCTGCTATGCATTTAGTTGGCCCTATCTCTCCAGACAGCGGCGTGAGAATGAAGAATTAAATATATGAACTGGGCATCAACGTAGTTCATTTCTTTCCCTCTCCTAGCTCCAGGGCCCTTGTGGGAGCTATTAGCGCTGCCAGCTGGGCTGAGATTCCTGGGGGAAGAGGCTGGGCTGCTCTGAACATGGGCACACATATTCAGCAGGGCACACCCCACTCTAACAGAGCTGCTTCGGTCTGCAGACCACACTTCATTTGTGTTTTTCAGGAACGGTTCTTGAATGAGCACGGCACAGCGGCTGTGCATAGAGGCCACGTCTGGGACCGGCGGTAGAGGACCCAGAGTCAATACGGGATGTTTCTCAGTTTGTACATGGAGGTTTTCTACTAAGGTCACTTGGTGCTGCATCATGCGATGATGGATGAGCCAACAGGGTTCCTTTGGTATTTGATACAAAGCCAAGCTGGGGTGAGGTATATAGGGTTATATCTTGTTCCAGGGGTATTTTAAATGCCTCCTCTGGAAGCATTGCTGCCGCTGCTATCTGCCTAAAGCAGTGTGGCCACCCCCCACCCCCATCGCCACTGTGTCCAGTGCTTTGGAAAAGTACTAGATTCCAGGGCCTCTCAGGGAGTCTGAAAACCTCTGTTCACACGCCCATGGCCACTTTTGTTTCTCGGTCATGTAGAGCGGGAAGGGTGCTTCTAAATTGGGTGGACTTAGGGCCAGGGTTTGTGTAAGAGCCGATTCTAGATTGCTCAAACCTTTTGGTTGTTCATTTCTCCCATATCGGCCACTTGGTCCCAGCTGGCTGCTATTTTAAGGCTCTAGGAAGCGGTCTAGTCTTCTCAGCATTACCCAGAATCTGTAGACTGCCCCACCTCACCAGTCTTAGGAGAAGGTGCAGAGCAGCTCTTGAGGGGTGGCCTCAGAGTCCCAGGATGGCTTGCACTCTATGAGGAAAGAGCCCCCTTTCCCAAGGGGCAATAGGGGTCCAAGTCTTTGACCGCTTGTTGTAGGATCTGGGCCTTGTTTGGGAGTATTTCGTGTCCCCTTTCTGCCAGGAAATTTAGAGTATATAGTACATGCCTGCAACCTGCTTCTCCATCAGCACATTCACGTACAGGACCGGCTCCCTCGAGGGAAAACTCCTTTCCTCTTCTGGTAGAGCCTGTTCAACTAGATGGGTACCGGGTCAGAAACGTCCCAGAAGCACATGCTGTGTTACCTGTTGGCTGTGCCCCTGCAGGTCTGCTCATCCAAAAGGAAATGGAAATTGACATGCTGGGTCCAATGGAAGGTAGGTAGTAAAGGGCATCTTAGGGCCAGGACCCAAACCCGCTGAATTTGGGAGAGAACCTGTCCAAGAATGGTGTCAGGCTTTGATTTCACTGGGCTTCTGGGAATGATTGCCTCATGAGTTGTAGGAATGTGTCCGTTCCTTTTAGCCCTTCTCTGGCCTCTGGACAGATGGACATATTGTCTCTTGTGAGGAAATTGAGTAGGATCTTTGAGTCTAATAAAAAGAGATTTGGCATAAAGCTCCCAACCTGGAATTCCAGTTGCCCACACCTGAGTACCCACTGGTCCTCTTGATGTATGTTAATTTCACCTGACCTCTCTTGTAACAAGTAGGGCCATAAGAGGGACGCTCCCTCAGTGTTCACAGAGCACGCTCAAGTTCTACCTTTGCTCAGAATGTCTCGTCCTAGCAATGGAGTAAGGCATTGAGGCATAACTGATAAAGGGTGCATTCAAGTGATCACTCGCCAGAGGCAATAAGGAGAAAGAGTGAAATATCTTGCCCGGGGTGGACCTTCCACTCCCTGAATAGTGGAAAGCTGGCCTCTATATGAGGTCAAAGCCAAAAATGCAACTCACATGTCCAAGAGGAAATGGACAGGCCTACAGGCTACTTTAAGAATTATCCAAGGCCCACCTTTTGATGGGGGTATTACTGGGAACCCAACAGAGCAAAGGGCTCCACCAGTTCAAGGCCAAGGTGATGGAGGCTGTCAACCAGACGACCTTCCAGCCCTCAAGGCAGTCCCGCTTCGAATGGCCCAACCTCTGTCATAAGAACCAGAGCTTCTGGTGACCCGTTGACACAGAACACGCTCACTCCAGGATCCAGCAGGCCGACTTGATGGCACATCCCACTGGGAGCGCCTCTGCATAATCTTTGTGGTAAAAACCTTGAGATCACCGTCCCTGCAGGGCAGCTATTAACAGAGCCTGCCTTTCCTCCTTGACTCTGCCTTCTCCATAACCACCACTCCCTGCCCCCCCACACACAGACACACACTTCCTCCTCTATATCCCTATTATAGAACACTGAGGAACCCACTTTTAATCTCTCTCCCATGGGTGTCACTGGACCCATTCCTAACTTTCATAATTTCTTCTCAATGGCTGAAGCAGATTCAGCAATAACCTTAGCTTTTACTGCAATTTTCCCCACGGGATTCCCAGGATCTGCTTCAGTATGTGTATGTAGCGCCACCTCTTGGACTCTTTCTAAGAAGGTCGTTGACATCTGTGGCAGCTACATAATCTCCGGTCAACTTGAGCAAAGGGGTGGAGTCTAGCCTGTCAATCAGGTCACAGTCAATGAGGCCTCTAAATGGGCATGGCCTTCTCCTGAGGATTCTGGGAACTCCTGTCTTTCTCTCTGGAGGTGGGACACATGCACACTGGTTCATCTTCCTGTTGACAAAGCCACATGAGCCATGCTGATGCCAGCAAAAGCCCTGGAGATCCTTCTACCACCATTGGATCCACAAGACTTTCCGCACATAGGCCTGTGATCTTCTTGCGTGCGGCATCATTGCATGTGTTGCGTGAGTCTGAAGAGGAATTTATAGACTGGTATTGGACATATGGGAAAATAACGGACGTATGGACTTGATCTGGACTGGACCCGATGGTTTCTTTATATACAATTATTCTTTGATATAAAACTCTCTCTTACACACACACACACACACACACACACACACACACACACACACGTGTCTCTGGATTTGTTTCTCTAGTCAACCCAAACTAACACAAAGTCTCTTGATGCCCTTGGTCAGTGGTTGCTAGTTTGTTCTCATTGATTGGTGTCTGTTGGAAATTTTCTATTGCTTGTGAAAGACAGAAAGGCATGAGATCTCTTGGCCACATTCCTTCTGTGAATCACAATCCTGTGGGGATCAACACACAGTATTATTTCTGTGCTTGATGGACATAAATTTTGAATATGCATTTCATTGACATATGTCAAGGATTTTGCCTTAATATTCTAGCTCTCAGAGATGGCTAAAGCCTCTTGAAAATTCAGATTGGTGTCTTTGGTGGCAGCGTGAGATACTGCAACGCCAAGACCATAAGACAGAGTGGTGGGCTTCACAGCCAATGGAGAAAGCAGGGGCAAGGGGGCCATGTGACTGAGAGGCTGAGGACCAGCCACAAACATAGCTGCTGCTGGCATGGCTGAGAAGAGGCCTGGCTGTGGACAAAGGACGGTATCCTTAGTGCTTTCCGATCCTGATTTGGGGTGAGGTACTAGCTTACTTAGTAAATCCCATAACTGTGTCTTCTGTGAATTCTGTGTGGCCCTTACAACACATTATCAAACCCAGAAGAAAAGAAGCATATCTTGTGAGGGATGGCGAGGGTCCCTTTTCGATAATGTACAGAAAGACGATGGGGGCACATCGGAGTTTTGCATTATGGCAATTGGCAGATGTGAAGTTGGGGGTCTCATCCTGCTTTGCGTAGCTGGAGAAGGTCAGCTGTGGCTCCCACACTGTTCCCTCGCGCACCCAACATCATACCAATGACTACATACTACATAGAGCAGAACATTCTTACTTGACCCAGGAATACGCATATCATAAGGAGATGCTGCCAATTTACTTCCCGTAAAATTTCTACAGTCCTCCCTGAAACATGCAGATCCATTAGATGTAGCCACATAGTTAACTGTTTTCTTTTATATTGAAGAACTAACAACACATACGGATTTATAGTATTGAACTCGAACATAATAATGTTCTTCCTTTTTGGGCCTGAGGTGAAAAGGATGAACATTTTGCAGCAGTTAGAAGCAAAAATTAACAATAACCACAAGAGCAAGAACCAAGTTTCACTTAGAAAGGAGTGTTTAATGTTAAATGCAAGATGAGACAATGCATATGAACAATACAATTCATGTAATTTTAAAAAGTACACACACTCAAAAATTACATATTCTCCAAGGGCGCATGCATATTCAGACATGTGGGTTAAACACACTAGAAAGATGCTTATGAGACGAGTAGAGAAAAGAAGTGTGGATCCGGATGAAAAGAGGGGAGAAATGAAATAAAACGTCAAGTGCAACCTTGCATGAACCATGGTGCTGACGTGCTACAAAAGAATACAAAGGAGCTTCAAAATGCTCATGGGAAAATGCGATGATCTTTTAACCCATTTTTCCATGAATGATTTGAAGCCCCATTGTATCATGAGCTTATTAAATATAAATTTTTACTTTCTAAATTCTTTCCTTCATTCTGAGGAGACACTCAAAAGGCATGTGCTGAATGGATTAACGTAAATATTCGATCTATAATGAATCTTTAGCATCACAAGACAAGCTAACAAGGCTTCCTTCTATACTTCCACATTTTATGTTGATCAAAGCCCAGAGCTAAGTCGATAGCTAGTTAATGACAATGTCCTTAACTATTGTGTCCATTCAGGATCACAGCAACCCCAGGGGACAGAGTAGAACTGCCCGACGGGGTTTCCAAAGCTAGAATCTTTACAGAAGCAGACCACCACATCTTAGTCCCACAGACCACAGACCTTTCCGTAAGCAGCCAACCTCCTGAAATAAGGGTTACTGCACATCTTTTCACCTGTCAAATTGACAGACAGGAAAAATCACAACACCTGGCATTGTTCAGGGCATGGGTGCTGTTGATGGGACATCGAGTCAGTTCTGACTCATAGCACCTTACACGTGATACAACGAGACACTGCCTAGCCCTGTGCCATCCTCACAGTTACTGTGTCTGAACCCATTGTTGGGTCCACTGGTCAATCCATCTGAATGAGGATCTTCTTCTTACTTTGATAGTTAGGTTTATTGTGCCAACGAGGCCAATAAGAATATGTGGGCGGAGCTTAATCAGGTCGCAGTTGGATTGGAGGGCAATGAGATAAATGGCTTTCCAAGGCCCGCCCCTTTCTCTCTTCATCCCTGGTGATCCGACCAGCGTGCTGCTGCTTGAGCTAGGTCTTTTCCTCAACCATGTGCTGCACTACCTAAGGGCCAAGCCAACCTGTGGATCAGGTTGCTAGAGCTTGAGGCTCCTTCAAGACCTGCTTCGCCACACTGCTGGCTTGTACATTGCTTGAGCTTGAGGCTGGTGGATCCTGTCACCATGCATGGCTTGAGTTCAAGACCCCATCGGGGCCTGCTCACTATGCTCATGTGCTACTGACTGTTGCTGACCCACCCTGATGTCTGCTGTCCATGGGCAGAGTCTGCCTATCTTGCCTGAAGGAAGACTCTGCTGTCTGCTTCTTTGACCTTGGACTGGCTGCCTGCATGAGTTGAAGGACTTTTAGTATATTAACTGTTCCAAGAAAGAAAATATTATATATATATAAAATCATAAGTGTCCTGGTTTTGTTTCTCTAGAGAACCCTGCCTAACACACTTACCAAGCATGTTGTCCTTCTCTAGGCACAGCCCCTCCTGATAACATGCCCAGAGTGCCTGGGATGAAGTCTTGCCATCTTCATTTCTAAAGAGCTTTCTGGCTGTACTCTTCCCAAGACAGATTTGTTTGTTCTTCTGGCAGTCCAAGGTATTGTTAATATTCTTTGACAAGGTCCTATTCAGATGCAACCAGTCTTATTCAGTCTTCCTTTTCATTGTCCAACTTGCATATACATATGGAGTGTTGGAAAATGCCATGGCTGGGGTCAGGCTCCCCTTAGTCCTCAAAGTGACATTCTTGCTCTCTAATATTTTAAAAAGGTCTGCGCAGCAATGAGATACATCCTTTGATTTCTGGACTGCTGCTTCCATGAGCACTGGTTATGGATCCAAGGAGAACAAAATCCTTGACAAATGAAATCTTTTCTCTGTCTCTCATTATGTCAGCTATTGGTGCAGTTGTGAGAATTTGGGCTTTCTTTACATTGAGTTGTAATCCATATTGAAGGATGTAATCCTTATTCTTCATCAGCAAGTGCTTCAGGTCCTCCTCCCTTTCAGCAAGCAAAGTTGTGTCACCTGCATATCGAAGGTTTTGAATAAACCTTCTTCCAGTCCTGGTGCCACATTCTTCTTCATGCAGTGCATCTTCTCAGATGGTCTGCTCAGCAGACAGGCTGAGTAAGCACGGAAGGGGAAAGGATGCAATGATGCCACACACTCTTCCTGATTCTAAAACAAGCAGTGTTCAAATCCTCCCTCAGTGTATGTACAGTTCTGCAAGAGCATAACAAGGTCTTCTGAAATCCCATTCTTTGTAATATTACAGCATCTAAAAATATGACATATAATATCAATACTTAAGGAGGTTCATTAAAATATCAGTGGTGGTTGTCTTTAAGGTAGTGTATTTATTCAATAAATATTTAATGAGTGGTGGAATTATGTGATAATTTTCAACAATCTTTGCTCTTATCTCTGTGTGTTGGACTGGGTGGACTACAGAAACAAATCCACAGACACTCATGTATGTATAAGAAAGAGCTTTATGTCAAAGAGTAATTGTATATTGAGAAAGCACGTCAGCCTAGTCCAGATCAAGTCCGTAAGTCCAATATTAGCCCCTAAGTCCTACACTTGTCTATAACGCCCTCTTCAGACTCACACAACCACATGTAATGATGCAGAATGCAGGAAGAACACAAGCTGGTGGGTGCAAATTATTGTGGATCCAATGGCAGTGGAAGCATCACAGGGCTGGTGGGGCTCTCCACTAGGTTCCTCCGGCTCTCTGAGTGTGGCTCTACAGCAGGAAGGAGAAGCAGAGAGAGAGGCTCTCCCAGGTCTCAACAAGTCTCCCCGTGGCTTGTCAACAGGAAGAGGAAGGCAGAGAGAGAGAGGAAGTACCCAGAATCCTCCTGAGAAGGCCACACCCACAAGGGGGCATCCTCAGGCTGTGACCTGATTGACAGGCTAGACTCCCCCACTACACTTATTTATCAAGTTGACATGAAATTATGTAACTACTACAATCTATAATGAATATCTATGATTAAGGAAATAGTCTAATAAAGAGAGAGCAACCAACTGATTATAAGTATATGACTTTTTAATTATATTACATTATATTATATTAATCATTTTTAAATATGTTTTCAAATGCATGGGAAGAAAATACAGAGTTTTTAAAATGATATGCTTCCCTGTTTACTAAATTCTTATGGCTTTTTCACAGCTACCTTTCGATCAACACTCAGTCAGACTTTACCGTGTCACCGTGAGTCCCTGTGAATAATTAAACAGAGAATCGTGTTGAGATAAGAATAGGAATAAACAAATATTCCTTATCATTCCCCACACTTTCACCAGGAATTCATAAAACGTTTGTGAAGGTTCTCTTCAAAATTAAAATTAAGCAAATCAATTTTAGCCTCGGTATCAGTATTCTAAGATTCAGCTCAGGTAGGAGAGAAAAGACAGGACAGGGCATTGTGACTGTAAAACCCCTTTGAAACTAAGAAGGAGTTATATTAAAACCAAGATTGGCTTTTACATTGATAGCAAAAGGTAAATGTTAATTTTTCCCCTTGCAATAGAAAATGCTAGAAGGCTGGGGAGAGCTGAACTGGTGTAAAAAATCCTTGCACTGATATTTTCTTTCTTTCTTTTTTGTGCCCTATAGGTAATAGCTACTTTCCATACCTTATCACTTTAATAAATGGTTCTCCTTCAGTAAAGTAGCTCATATAACAAAGCCCAGCTTAGACCCAGATTTAAATTTCACTGACACGCAGCATCACCGTAACAAATCACATGTTCATAATCCACTGCAGTGGAAGTAGCCAGTAAACCCACTAGGATGTTTTAGCCGTCTACGTAGGGCACAGATACCTGTTGCCATCAAGTCACTTTGTATCCATGGCAACCCCATGTCTGTCACAACAGAACTGGACATCACAGACTTCTCATGGGTGTAATCTTTCAGAAACAGATCAGCTTTTCTTTTAAGCCATCACCTTTCAGTTGGACATAGACCCATGGGCTTCTCATGTCCAGAATTTGCACTGGGGGCTAATGTCTAGGGAGCTCGTGGGTGGTGCATGTTTTCTCCATCCAGGGCCTCCTCGGCTAAGCACATAGTAGTACAAAAATCATACAGGTTGGCGTGTTCGTCTGGGTAGACTAGAGAAACAATTTCATAGACATGTGTATAAGAAAGATGCTTATATACAAGAGCAATTGAATATGGAGAAAACATCCCAGCCAGTCCAGATCAAGTCCATAAGTCCAATATTAGCCCATATGTCCAATACCAATCTATAAAGTCCTCCTCAGACTCACAAAACACATGCAATGATGCTGAATGCAGGACAACCACAGGCCTTTGGGTGCAAAGTCTTGTGGATACAGTGGTGGTAGAAGCATCTCAGCAGTGGCAGGGGTCTCCACGTGGCTCTTCCAGTTCCCAGGGCATGGGGTCTATTAGCATAGCGCCATGTGTCTTGTCAGTAGAGTGACTCTCAGGGAGTGAGCAGTGAGAGAGAGTCTCTCCTGCCTCCAAGGAGGAAATCCAGGAGTGCAATTCTCAGAAGGCCAGGCCCACACAGAGGCCTCATTGGCTATGATCCGATTGACAGACTAAACTCCTTCATTCTTAATCTTCTCAAGTCCCAGACTGACTCCAGATTATATAACTACCACAGATGGCAATTAGAAAAAGGGCAGCCTATGTTCCCACTGATATTTACAAGACAAATAGTCCAAGGTGAGAAGTTCACATCACGGGGAGAATAGGATTGTTTGAATGGTTAATTATTATTTTAAACTGTCACTAGGAATTTTTAAAGTCCATGGTTTTTGTTAAATAAGCTTTGACAAGTGCATGTATCACGCATTACTTTAAGCCATTGGCTGCTTTGATGTGACTCTAAAAATTGCATTATGTAGATTTCTTGAACAACAATGAACAAACTGCAAAGCCAAGAGGTACTTAAATTTCCAAAGTGTGACCAATATGATAAACACTGATGACGGACGGGATTTCTCTATCCCTGTGCTTTATTTATGATAGCCCTTTCTAAACCACTACCACACAGGGTAACCACATATTCAGACATACATGAAAATTATACAAAACGTTATTACACATCATTTATATACATGTTTGGTATTTACTTTGTACAAAGCAAATTGGCTTGTGTTATTGATTGATTGATTGGATTCCACCAAATATAAACTTTAATATATGTGTGTTGTGTATACATGTGTATTACTGTCTATATTTTTCATGCATTTTTCAAGTTGGACGTTGTGTACATGTGTCTCCAGCTGGCACAGGCAGTTAAATTCTCAGCTGCCAGCCAGAAGTTCGACAGTTTGAACCTGACCAGCAGTAATTGGAAATCTGTCTCCAAAGCAGTAGAGTCTCAACAACCTTTTGCATTAGCTCTGCGCTGCACATACACGGTCGGTCATTAGGAGTCAGAACAGAATGAAAGGAACCAAGAAGAATAGTATATGCCAGACACTAACTTATCACAGCACTCTGTCTTCCCGAGTCTAGATGGGCCTCGTAATTCTTGTCAACGTGCAAAGC
>NW_022106471.1:15714016-15716394 GCF_000313985.2 Echinops telfairi
AAGAAAGCTATTTGGCCAACTGACTAGAAGAGATCGATATTTGTACCCATTCCAAAGAAAGGTGACCCAACAGAATGCTCAAATTACAAAACAGTATCATGGATGTCACATGCAAGTAAAATTATGCTGAAGATCATCCAAGAAAGGTTGCAGAAGTACATTGACAGGGAGCTGCCACGGGTCCAGAAGAAGCTGGAACAAAGGATATCATCGCTGATGTCAGATGGGTCCTGACTGAAAGTAGAGGATACCAGAAAGACGCTTACTTCTGTGTTATGGACTATGCCAAGGCATTTGTCTGCTGTGTAGATCATAACAAACTAAGAACATGCTTGAAAAAATGGGAATTCCAGAACACTTGGTTATGCTCCTGTGGAACCTGCACATAGAGCAAGAGGTAGTTGTGTGAATAGAACAAGGGAATACCACACGGTTTAAAATAGAGAAAGGTGTGCATCAGAGTCAGATCCTCTCACCATACTTATTAAATCGGTATGCTGAGTAAATAATCAGAGAAATTGAAATAAATGATGAATAACGCAGCATCAGGAATGGAGAAAGGCTTTTAATAACCTGCAATGTGCAGATGATACAAACTTGTTTGCTAAACGTAAGGAGGACTTGAAGAACATGCTGATGAAGATCAAGATTTTCAGTCCTTAATATGGATTACAGCTCAATGTAAAGAAAGCCAAAATTCTCATAACTGGACCACAGGATAGATGGAGAACACATCAAAGCTGTCACCAATCACTGTGCCTGGATCCACAATCAATGCTCGTGGAAACAGCTGTCAAGAGATCAAACGAGGCGTTGCATGGGGTAAATCTGCTGCACAAGAACTCTTTAGAGAATTAAAAAGCAAAGACGTTACTTTTAGGACTAAGGTGCGCCTGACCCAAGCCATGGTATTTTCAACTGCCTCATACACATGTGAACATTAGACATTGAATAAGGAAGACTAAAGATAAATTGAAATTGATGCATTTATTGGAAAAAAATATTGAATCTGCCGTGAACTTCCAAAAGAACAAACAGATCTTTCTTGGAAGAAGTACAACCAGAATGTCCCTCAGTGGCAGGGATGGTGACACTTCCTCACAGGTACTTTGGACATGCTGTTACGGCGGACTAGTCCCTGGAGAAGGACATCATGCTTGGTTGAAGTGGAGGTCAGCACAAAGGTAGAAGGCCCTCACCAAGATGCATGGACACATTGGCTGCAACAATTGGCTCAAACATAGCAGTTGTGAGGATGGACCCAGACCAGGTGCTGCCTCCTTTCTGTTGTACGTAGAGTTGCTCTGAACAAACTCGACGGCACCCAACAGCAGCAGCATGTTCTTGGGAGAAACTCCCCCATGGCCCTCAGCAATCAAGACCGTGTGTCTTCTCTATGGACGCGGACTCCCAGCATCACCCAGACCTCTCCATGTGCGAAACAGCTGTAGAAGAGTGATGTTCTGAATCCTAGAGTGGTCAGGGAGCTGCAGCGTGCTATCCTCCCTTTGGTAAATCCGTATCCCAAGGACAAGGTCTTGTCATCTTGACTGAAAATAGTCCCACCCTTTTCAGAAATACTTATCAGCAGTAAAAGATGTGATGCTCCAAGACTGCTTTTGATGCCAACATTCTATAAACTTGTCAAATCAGTTTTGTTTTGTTTAACTGTCAGAATACACCTAACTGTGAATCAAGTCAGAAGAGCAGAAGCTAAACTTTTGACAAAGAAAGAAATTTAGCTTTGCTGTGGCTAGTAGTATTGAATACTCATGATCGTTAAAATTACCAAGCAGTTAGCCTATAACCCATCACAGGGTGTGGCAGTTGCGTCATCTCCTGTCAGCTTGCGAAGGGGTGGAGTTTAGCCTGTCAATCAGGTGGCAGCTTGATGGCCTCGTTTGCAGGCACAATGTAGATAAGTAGCTGACTGGGAGCCAGATACACAGAGACACTCTGCTTGTCTTCCTGCTGACAAGCCACAGGGAGACCCCTGATGGAACCAGAGCCCTGGAGCTGGAGGAGCCCTGTGGAGACCCACGCCAGCACTGAGACGCTTCCACTGCCACTTTTCACCCACTGGCCTGTCATCTTCCTGCATTCAGCGTCATTGCTCATGTTGTGTGAGTCTGAAGAGGAATTTATAGACTGGTATCGGACATGTGGGCTAGTATCAGACTTATGGACTTGATCTAGATTGGGCTGGGCTGTTTTCTTAATATACAATTACTCTTTGATATAAAGTTCTCTAATACACACATATGAGTGTCTCTAAGTTTGTTTTTCTAGTCTACCTGGACTAACACACAGGGTAAGCAGATAACTGAATCAGCAGTCTATTGTGGATGCAGCTGTATACTAACATTTGATTACAAAGA
>NW_022106471.1:15717295-15734099 GCF_000313985.2 Echinops telfairi
TCAATCCATAACATGCTTTCTTTAAAAAATAAACACAAAACAAAACAAAGTCAGAAACAGAATGAAAACGGAGTCTCAGAGTCGGGTGCTTCAGGATGGAAAGAGAAACCAAAGAAAAAGTGGATCATGAGAGAAGGTGCCAGGCCCCACGTAAGGCCCCCCAGCGCGAGTTTGTGTAGACAGCTCACACAGCATGCTCCAAGGTCAAATACTGACCAGTGCGGGAAGAAAACCTGACCAAGCCTGCTGGGAAAGATTCTGACAAAGGAGAGAGGGAAAGAGAGGCTCTAAATCTGACTCAGCCTATACTGCACTGAAAAAGTGGAATTTTCCCATCCTTTCCCCCAAAACCCAGGAACTCACTCACCTCTCGTCCATAGCCACCAGCACAACATACTTAATAACTTGCTGCTTATTCTAAACACTTACAATCTCATTCACTCGTGTCATGCAATTTCCCCAGAATAAGCACAGAGCTAACTGAGGAACTTAATGACTAATTTCTCGAGCCAAACAAGATGTTCGCGTTACCTTTAACATTCAAGTTTGTGAGCAGATTAACTGATTTGGCTACGAAAGCAATAATCACACCTCATACCCCAAATAACATTAAAAATCGATAGGCAGCCAAAAAAAGTTAATTAAGATGATGAAATATTAATTATCCCTTTTGATATTTTCATTTAAGAAACCCGCTCTTCCTTCATTCGCTCTTGATGCAAAGCTGCACTGCAGATGATGTGTCTCTGAATTTACAAGGCTGTAACCAGTGATATTTACAAGATAAATTTTGTGTAGCACCCTGAATATTCACAGAGAAGCAGGATTGTAAACCTTTGCGTGTAGACCAAATACAGTTTGTAATTAGATGCAAAGTCAAAGCTGTCTTCCGTTTCAGGCCTCCAGAAGCAGTGAGAGGAGATATTGTCACCAAAATGCTTTCAGAAATGATGCATTTCAAGTGAACCCAAATGCTTTCATTATCAAGGCATTTGGAGTTCCCCCCTAGAGTGGCTCCCACGTCACCAAGACCCACCTGACTGTATGGGAGATGAGGCTCCTTTGTTCCCTTCCTTTCGCCTCGAAGAAGGGAGTGCACGGGTGCTACCCACCTTCCGCCAGCGTCGTGTAGCTCAATTGCTGCTGATGCTGGAGGAAGCGGGGGGCTCATTACAATACGTGTGTTTCAAATCTCAAGCTTTAAGGTGGCTTCGAATTCTAAACATCTTTCTTCTAAAGCAGGCTACTGTTAGAACCGAAGAGGTGGTTCAAGTTTATACTATTGCACCTTTCAGACCACATGGAAGTTTCCTTTGGTGTCCTGGCTCCACTGTCTGGCCAGTAGACGTGGGTAAGTCAGAAAGTATTGGTATGGAATTGTAGAAGCCTTTATGAAACAAAATTATTCAAAAGTGAAGCTATTGTGCCTCAACATATCCTCCATCTATGTCTAGGCACTTCTGAAAGTGGTATTTCCGTCTAATGCAGTCGGCCAACATTGCATTCAAGCATCTGTTTAACTCACCAGCCATTTGCTGGGAGGAAGGCATGGCTGGTTTGCTCCCAGACTGATTCTCAGTCTCAGAAACCCTACGGAAGAGTTGTCCTCTACGCTACAGGGGTACTTTGAACCCAAACTGCCACTGGCAGTGGGTGGAGCTCTTCTCCTAAGAATTCTTAATTCTTCTTCTTTTTTTGTTGTTTTCATTTACACCTTGTCAAAATGGTAGTTTCAGCATCCCCAAGGGACTCAAATCATGTTCCTGTGATTTTAAGGGGGACTAAAGTATGAAAGGCAAGATCAGGAATGTAGAGAGGATGGGGTCAGTAGCTAGTGAAATTCTCATGGACTAGCCATTACTATCCTCAAATAAGGTGCCCTGCTAGTGTTGTGGTTACACGTTGGGCTGTGATCTGCATGGTTGGCAGTTCAAAGCCAGAAGCAGCTCTGCAGGACAAAGACTGGGGTTTCTACTCCCGTGAATGGTTACAGGCCACACAAGGTCATTATGAGTCAGCGTTGACTCAATGGCAGTGAGTTTGGTTGGGGATTTTGATCCTCAAATATACAGCATTGTTGTAATAAGAAAAAAAATTTATCCACAGCATAACTTTCCTGCGTTTTTTTTCCCTCACAAATACAGTTTTTCATTTCCTTAATTTTTTTCATAATAAGCCCACGTGACTACTCTGCGACTTCCAGAAAATCTATCAGTGTGCTTCCTCGGAAAGCCCCAAATAGCCATCCTCACCTCGTGAGCTGAGCCCGCTGTCTTCGGTTCAGCAGGCCCCCGCAGAGCCCCGTGGAAGCCAGGGTTTTGATTGGATTTTTAAAGGATCCTTAATGAACCTAAAAGAAGTGTATCCATGAGAGTTCTGGATAACTAGAAAATTACAAAGTGGATAGAATTGCAGAACTATTGCAATTGAGCTGAGAAATAATGTATGCCATCTTTGAGAGCTAAGAGTTTACAAGCCAGGGTGAAAATGGGTGTCCCTGTACCATTGGAAGAAGGCATGCATAAAGCCTAAGAAAAATATAAAACCACTGTTTTGATTAAAGAGACAGCGCTTCTCTTCAGCTGAGTTCCACCAAGCAGACTTCGGGGAGGAGGCGGCATCCTCAAGCAGCCTTGCGTGGTAAGGGCAGGGCTTCGGTAGATAGAAGTGCGAGGGAACGACGGGCACCCGGCTTGAAGGAAGAGGCAGGAGAGTAGAGGCTTTCTCAGGGAAGGTTTATGAGGGCAAGCCGTCTCTGTGCTGGACCATAAAGAGGGAAGAACAGACTGAGGCGGAGGCTGAGAGAAAGAAATGGAGTTTCCCTCGCAGCACCAAGCCAGGCTTGGAGACTCTTTGTGGGAGACATGCATTTTATATCCTTTTTCCTTTCTATTTCTCCTCTGCTATTTATTCCCAGGCCTGCAAAAAGTGATTTCTCCACAAGATTAGCCCCCGAGCCTGAAAGCACAGCAAATGAAAGAGCCACAACTCTAAATAAAAACCCAGAACCCACTGCGCTTACGTCCATGAGCTGCGTAGCAGCCCTGTCACACCACTTCCAAGACGGTCGGTGTGCAGGGGAGCAGCCCAGCCAGTCTCCTCTTCCTCGACGGGCCGCTGCTCTGAGTGGCTCGCCTTACGTACCGACATGTTTCCTCTAAACAACTGAAGCCACGGGGGCAGGAGTGGGCTAATTGGTGTGTATTATGAACTAAATTGTGTCCCCTCAAAAAATACATTAGAATCCTCATCCTACACCTGTGTATACAATCCTGTCTAGAAATAAGATTTGCCTTTCTGTGCATCTAAGACCCCATCAAGGTAGGGTACGTGCTACACCCCATCACTGCGGAGTGATCCGAAGCAGCATAGACAGCGACAGGTAAGCTCAAAGCAGGGAGAAGGGGCTCTGGGGGGAGAGTATGTGTTGGGCTCCATGAAAGATACCACAGGAGGCTTGCCAAGGAATGTAGAACCTTCCCTGAGAGCCCAGAGAGAGAGAGAGCGTGCCTTTCCCTACAGTCAGTGCCCTGAATCCTGACTTCTGACCTTGAGGGTAGACTTCTAGCTAACTAAGCTAAAAGAAAATAAATCTCTAGGAAACGAAGACAGTGGGATTGGAAGGCACCTCATCAAGTCAAAGTGGAAGTTATCCCTGCAGCCATGAACAGACACAGGGCTGCCTTGAAGACATCAGGAGACTCAGGGACTTGTCTCACCTGAGCATTCTCTCTACCCCACCTTTCTACTGCCTTCCCTGGCTCTTCCTTACCTGGCGTGGACACAGCACTGCAGCTGCACACTCACATCCTCTCCGCTCATCACCAAAGATAGCAGCTCCCATCTAGTTACACACTGGGAGGAACTCACAGGCCACCCCTTGTCTCTTCAATGGGCCGGAGAACTGAGGACACCTAAAAGGCTGACAGAGAGTCGCTGGGTGTTGTATGTAGTTAATGCTCTCTGCTGCTCGCTGAAAGGTTGGAGGTTCAAATCCATACAAAAGCTCCCAAGAAGAAAGGCTAGTTAATCTACGCCTGAAAACCCAGTCGCTGAAGACCCCCCCGGAGCACCTTCTGCTCTGACACACGTGGCACAGATACGGCTTCCGCCAGTCACGGTAGGCTCGGTGCAGCTGATAGTTTTGGTTTTCCAATGTTAGCAGTCCATTCAGACCCCATGAGAGGAGTAGATGCTTCCTCGGGCAAATGAAGACGTGGTGTGAGGAACACCCAGAGCCCCCTCTCAGAAGTCTCCTGTGATGTGTGTAACCATGCACAGGTGCCAACACACATCTTTCCCCTACTCATCTCCAGCCACATCACACCACTCCATCCATTCACTCACCCCCAAACTGCCAAATCCGCGCACAAAATCCAAAGCTTATAACTCCCCCCTAGGAACCACGCTTCCGTCCAACGCAAAGCACAGCCCTGGCTTTCGCCCTCTCCTGTGTGAGTTTCAGGGTATCTTTCCAGGCATGCTTTGCATCTTTTATTAAACAAATATATTTTCTGGGATGTGAGTAATAAAAAATGCAAAATGCATCTGTGCCATAAATGACAATAAGGCACAAATACGCTAAAATTACAGATATCCCCAACATGGGAAATCCACTTTAGGAAACAGTATTCTTGGCTGCATTTAAATCAAGTGTGCTATCTTGCGATGGCTGTTTATTACGTAGAGTGCAATAAACATTACTGACCTTTCTCCTGGTAGCCACAATGGCTGAGAACATTTGCACAAACACAGATGGATCCCTGCAGAGAGAATAAACATTTCAAAATCCACTGGGGGGGGGGGTGGAGGAGTTCTTTATAGGTGAATCTGCAGCTTCGGAAGGAGCTCCTTAAAGGGAAAAGGAGTACCATCTGGTTGCCCGATCAGAAAAACTGCCCGTGGCCCCCAAATAAAGACGTGCTCTATACAGATAGCTTACCGCCTGCACAATTCTTTTTTGTAATAATTAGTCACCTATTCTGAATTTCATATACAGAAAAACCTACAAAACAAAAACCAACAACAACTGACAAAATAAAACAGAGGGAAACCTCAATAAAAAAGAACGCAGAAAATATTAAAAACTGGAACAAATTTTAAATGGGTCAATGTCGGGGAAAAGAGGGTCCCCAACAAATCATCACGGGTCCGGTAAACGCAATTGTACGGTTAAGATACATAAGATTATAGTAAAGTCATAGAGCGCATGAGAGATAGAAGAGAGACTGAGACAATGGAGTCAGACACAAATCATGGTAGCATGCTCACCACAGCCCCTCTTGGTGGTTCACGTGGGGAGAGCCCGAGAGTGAGAGCAGGAGAGACCAACTTTATTACTAACCAAGGGTTATCACTACTTCGGGGGGGAGTGATTACAGGTAACCCCACCTCACAGGAAGGGGCAGTACAATAGGCATACACATCGTAGGAAGGGGATGTAAGATAGGCATAAGCGTGACAGGAAGGGGATGGCTAGGGGTGTGCATGTGACAAGATGGGCAGGCCCTAGATTCATGATGGCAGCCTAACCTTGGTCATCCTTGGGTGGGCTTGACCTCTCAGGGGTCTCCTACAAGGAAACAGCCAACTACTATCCTTATCAGAAGGAAGTGGGTCCTACTTGTTGTGGGATAAACGTGGTAAATGCTTGCTCTGGATGGCTGATAACCCTTAGGAAGAATAACCCCTGACCTACTTCTGTTGACCTCCAAGTGTACACCGTAATCATTCGCCACGTGTAGCAAGCAGCTAAGTTTGGCATATATTTGGGGGAGACAACTTGGGAAAAATCTGTTTCCCACAGGTCACAAGGGAGATCAAATGATAAGGTGTTATATTTGAACCTAACTCCATCTGCAGTAACCCAGTTTACAGTGTACTCTGTCTGATAGCAAGGCTATTCACATGGTCAGAGGGGATTCCCCCCAGCCTTAATCCACACAGGCACCCTGCAAATGGAAATAGGGCTTCCACTGTCATCCATAGCTCTCTGTTAGCTGGGTGTTCAGAATTTAAGTTCTAATACTGTTCCCTCCTCCGGAGTTTGCACAAGCCTTAACTATCATCACCAACTGGTCAAGTCCAGTTGAAAATGAGGTACAATTTGTATAGAAACTAAAAAGAAAATTCATGATTTGCTTCTTAAACCAATTCTGCTTAACACCAATTGTCCTTGGCCTATGAACCTTTAAACTCTGACTCCCAAGTCTTCCTCTCCCCACTCCTGTGACAGAGTCAGGAAACTTGGCAATTCTACACCATGCATCATCCCTATCCCCCTTTCTTCTCAAGCCTCCTCACACACGTCTAGATGAAGGGCCAGCAAAGCACAGCTAGAGAGCCATGAGCCTTGAAGACCATGGCCAACTGCCCACCATCTGTTGTGTAAGTAAACGTTTTGCTGGAAGCCAGCAATGCTCATGATATATTGTTGATGATGCCTTTCATAACAAACGGCTACTTGGACTGGTGGAGGCTGAGACCATATGGTTGGCACGCTAAACTACTCTCTAGACCGTGATGGAAAATGTTTGACAGCCTCTGCCCTACATTATTGCAATGGGTCCACCCACACCCCACTTCTTTCCAGATCCCCTACATTTCCCTCCATTAAAATCTCCTCTACGCAAAGCCTTCCTGTCCCTTCCGGAGCCCTGGTGGCACTGGCTGGCGAGCATTGGACTCCAAGGTCAGCAGTGCCCAAAGCCACCAGCTGCTGTGGCAGGAGAAAGAAGAGGCCACAGGAGCTCACAAGGACTTCCAGCTCTGGAAACCGTGTGCAGGATCACCAGGAGCAGGATCTACTGAGCGCCATCAGCTGCCGTCTTTAGTTTCCCATAAACCAGGCTCATCGCGTGCGCGCATGCACATGAAAACTTGTGAAATTTCTCATTGTGCTTCTGTTTCTCACTAGCACCATGCTCCCCCCCACCCCACCCCACCCCGTCCCGCTACACCCCAAGGCCTTGCCCTAGTGAGCTCCCTGGCCACGAGCCTTCAGGTACACAATGCCTTCCTGCCATTCAAGTTTCTACCTCCAGGTCATGTCTTCGAAGCTGGGCCCATCCTTTCTAAAGAAGCTTTCTTACAATATAGCCTGCGCTTAAAACATGCTGCTTTTCATTGTAGGGGTAAATTAAGCATTTTAATGTCTGCTGTTGTTTATAAATAAATGAATACATTAAAACATAATAAATTTGGGGTTTTGCTGATCGGTTGATTGTCTCATTGACCATGATAGCTCTAAAAGGGCAAGGATGGTGTCCCTTTTATTTACCCCTTCATATCCAGCACACCACACATAGTAAGTCTCCAAACCATAGTTTTTTAAGTTAATGCTTTTTTCATTCTTTCTCAAATAATCATCATTCTTTGGCCTGGCACCATTTGGATCTGTCCTATTGTCCAGTCCATGTGCCTCACTCGAGTTAACTGAGATAATCCTCACTTCTCAAATATGCCCTGTACTTTTCCATCCATGAAACTTCCTGGTCCCTTCCTCACCAACACCTCCTCTATCACAATTTATTGCAAAAACCACCTTCTCCCAGGCTTACTGAAAATTATTATTCTAGGAAACTTTGTTGTAATAAAAATGCTGGTAGTTTTCATCATGTAAAACCACAAACATATTTCATAAGGTTGTCTCCTGAATCAATCTTTGACATACTTTGATGCCAGAGTAAAATACAATAAAAGGGATTCTATGTGGGGCAGGTTACAATGCATTCCAAGAT
The DNA here is from genome assembly GCF_000313985.2 of Echinops telfairi. NCBI lineage: Eukaryota > Metazoa > Chordata > Mammalia > Afrosoricida > Tenrecidae > Echinops > Echinops telfairi. Next base: position 15,725,035 of record NW_022106471.1, read on the forward strand.
GAATTCTCCTATTTAAAAACAAATGAAAATAAACAACAACAATAAAAGAAATCTAAAATAAGCAACCAAGCCCAGTTGCTACTGAGTCAACTTTACATCATGTGTGTCATGTAGTGCACAGGTGTTCAGTGCCTGGTTTTTCTGAAGCAAAGGTCTGGGCCTTCTGTCTGAAGGATCTCCGGGTGAGCTTGCCCCTCAAATCTTTCAGTTAGCCGTAAGCATGGTAACTATTCTCATCACCAGGGACTTCAGTTCTCTCAGCCTGGGCCTCAAATCTTTGAGTTAGCAGTAAGCATAGTACCTATTCTCATCACCTGGGACTTTAGTTCTCAAAGTTCCACCCTCAAATCTTTCCGTTAGCAGTAAGCATGGTAACTGTTCGAATCACCATGGACTTCAGTTCTCTAAAAAACAGGCTTAAATCTGGGCCAAATTTTAGAGTGCAGATGAAATTAGATAGTATTTATTTTCCAATAATATTGCTTCTCTAGGCTCTGGTTTTGAAAGTAATTCAGCACCAATGAGTACAACAGGTATTCCTAGTCCATGTTTCTATTAAACTAAACTGGGAATCGGGTTGATAACTGTAGTATAAAATCAGAGGAGCCTGCCTACACCGCATGCCTGTAAAGAAGGTCGATTCATTTCTTCTCAAAGATAATTGGGGATCAATATCCAGTCTATTAAAAGAGGTCGTAAAGCATTCCAAAACAAGGTAAAAGGGAGTCAGGTTAGAACGCATCCCTGTTTTGCATATGAGTGTCACCCCCTTTGTGTCAGGGAAAGTAGAAACATGTTGCCACAAAAATCATAGAACATCAACATGTGAAACTAATGTTTCCTGACATGTCCTCTCCAGAGGTCTTTACACTTCTTAAAATGGTACTTTGGTCTTTTCAATACTGCCTGGAGCATTTCTATGCTTTTTTGCTTTATACCATGGCAAAGAGCAGTTTGGACATCCTTAAAAAACTTAAATTATATTCCTTTTCTTTTTTTTTAAGTGTGCAATACCTTTTATTCTCTTTTTTTAAATCATTTTATTGGGGGCTCATATAATTCTTATCACAATCATCCATCCATTGTGTCAAGCACATTTGTACATCTGTTGCCATCATCATTTTCAAAACATTTTCGTTCTACTTGAACCCTTGGTATCAGCTCCTCATTTTCTCCCTCCCTCTCCCTCCTTCCCTCCTTCATGAACCCTTAATAATTTATAAATTATTTTTATTTTTTAGTGTCGTGCACTTTCCAATATCTCCCTTTACCCCCTTGTCTATTGTCCATCCCCCTGGGAGGGGGTTATAAGTAGATCATTGTGATCAGTTCCCGCTCCCCCGCCCCCACCTTCCCCTTACCTCCTGGTATGGCTACTCTCAATATTGGAACAGAGGAGTTTATCTGTCCTGTATTCCCTGTACCCATGTACATGCTCTGGTCTAGCCAGATTTGCAAGGTGGAATTAGGGTCATGATAGTTGGGGGGAGGAAGCATTAAAGAACCAGAGGAAAGCTGCATGTTTCATCAGCGCTATATTGTACCCTGACTGGTCCATCTTCTCCCCACGACCCTTCTGTAAGGGGGGATGTCCAATTACTTGCAGATTGGCTTTGGGCCTCTATTCTGCACAGACCCCTCATTCACATTATGATTTTTTGCTCTGGATCTTTGATGCCTGATCCCTGATCCCATCAACACCTCATGATCACACAGGCTGGTGCGTTTCTTCCATGTGGGCTTTGTTGCTTTCCTTTACAATGTTCTTCGAGTTCTGAAAAGCAAAAGAAGCCTGAAGGAGCAAGATCAGGGCTGTAGTTTGGACGGGGTCAGGATTCTTTGGTATCGTGAAATTGCTTAAATATGGCTATTCTAGCCATGTGTTTGTAACTACTACCCAATGAGTGAAGCGATTCAAACAGGTGTGTGAAGCACTGATAAAAGGCTCGGTCAGGTCTGTCATTCCTCTGGATATAAGGCAACCATCTCAGAAGCAGGGTGAAGGAATTCTGATACCACCATGAAAGAAAAGCCACCAGATAAGTGGGTGCGAGATCGCTGTTTGAGATGGCTGAGGCACCAGAGGCCCCAACACAGACATCATGAGGCAGCAGTGAAGCCACTCTGAGACCATGAGACAGAGCAGCAGCTTCTTATCCCCTGGAGTAAGTCAGAGGCCAAGGGACCACGTGGCTGTCAGCATAGCTGAGAAGAGGCATTAAATACAAAAGACCTGTATACTTAACCTGTTACCTTGCCTAATAAACCGCATTGTTATGAGTATTGCCTGTAAGCTCTCTGTGGCCATTGTGATGAATTATTGAATCCAGTGAGAAGTAGAGCACCATGGAAGCAATTGTTGGTGTCAGAATAAGGCAAAGGAAGATGAAGGACGGAGACATGTATGACCTGTGTCTCCTATGAATCATCATGAGTTAATGTTGACTTGAATTCTTTATTGAAGCCAGAGGAGGTTATACGTGAACTTTCATATAATTTCCTCAGTTTTGCAACAAAATGTAAGACAGCCCTTGCTACCTGCAAAGAATGAACAAGTGCATTATTGTCAGAGATAATGACAAAAGACGAGCTCCTCGGGTCAGAAGGAACTCAGAATATGACTGAGGAAGAGTGGCCTTCTCAAAGTAGACCAACCATAATGACATAGATGGAGTAAAGCCTCTGGGACCTTCATTTGCAGATGGGGCACAACTCAAAATAAGAAGAAAGAGTTGCAAACATCAAATTGATAATTGGAACTTGTACAAAGTATGAATCTAGGGACACTGGAAGTTGTCAAAAATGAAATGAAACACATAAAGATCAGTATTCTAGACATTAATTAGTGAGCTAATGGTATTTGCCTGGACTGGTAATGGACTGGTATTGGCCATTTTGAATCAGAAACTCATATGCTGGGAATGAAACAATCCAGAGAAATGGCACTGCATTCATCACTAAAAATGGTATTTCAAGATCTATCTTAAAGTACAATGGTGTCTGAAATAAGATCATGTCATTCTGAATACAAGGAAGGCCAATCAATTAGACTATTATTCAAATGTATGCACCAACCACAAAAGCTAGTGATGAAGAATTCTACCAATGAATTCAATCAGAAATGGATCAAACATTCAGTCAAAATTCACTGACAATTATTGATGATTGGAATGCAAAAGTTGAAAACAAAGGAAGAAATAGTAGTTGGAAAACATGGTCTTGGTAATAAGAGCAAAGATGGAGATCCCATGATAGAATTTTGCAAAACCAACAATTTATTCATAGCAAATACCTATTTTTCCACAACACAAATGGCAACCATATATATGTGGACTTCTCCAGATGGAATACACAGAAATAAAGTTTACTCCATCTGTGGGAAGAGACAATGCAGAAACTCAATATTAGCAGCTAAAAGCAGGCCAGGAACTGAGTATGGAACAGACCACCAAATGCTCATATGTAAATTCAGGTTGAAGCTGAAGAAAACTGAAACAATTCCAAGAACATCTCAAGAACATATTTTCCCTGATGAACTATGAGACGACATCAAGAACATCACACCCAAAGATAGCAAAAGGTCCTTAAAAAGAGAGGCAAGAGAGAAAAGATCAAAGTAGATGTCAAAAAAATAACTCTGAAATTTGCTTTTAATCAGAACATAGCTGAGACATATGGAAGAAATGTAGAAGTAAAGTAAAAAGGTTGACAGAAAAATTCTAGGGGCAGCTCACGAACACCAAGTACAATACTGTAATGAAAAGTGCAATGACCTAGAGTTAGAAAAGCAAAAGGGAAGAACATGCTCCTCATATCTGAGACTGAACGAATTCAAGAAAAGAAATTCAAGCCTCGAGTTGCAATATACAAAGATCCTATGGACAGCATGTTGACTGGTGCAGGAAGCATCAAAAGGAGATGAAAGGAATACACAGTCACCGTATCAAAAAGAACTAGTCAACATTCAACCAATTCAAGAAGTGGCATATGACCAAGAACCAATGGTCTTAAAGGAAGAAGTTCAAGCTGTACTGAAAGCCTTAGCCAAAAATAAGGCTCCAGGACTTGATGGAACACCACTGGAAAAGTTTTGATAAGCTAACGAAGCACTCATCTATGCCAGGAAATTTGAAAAGCAACTACTTGACTGACTTGAAGAGACCCATGTTTGCACCAGTTTGGGGGGGGGAAAGTGACCCAACAGAATACTCAAGATATAAACCAATTTCATGGCTATCACATGCAAGTAAAATTGTGCTGAAGATTGTCCAACAAAGGTAGGACATTGACAGGGATGTGTCAGAGGTTCAGGCTGGATTCACACTAGGACATGGAACAAGGGATATCATTGCGGAGCTCAGATGGATCTTGGCTGAAAGCAGAGACTACCAGAAAGATGTTTAGTTGTGTTTTATTGACTATGGCAAGGCATTCAACTGTGAGGATCATAACGAACTATGAATAGGTTTGAGAAGACTGGGAAGGCCAGAACACTTGGTTGTGCTCATGTGGAACCTGTACATGGATCAAGAGGCAGTTGTGGGAACAGAACAAGGAAATCGTGCAGGGTTTAAAATCAGGAAAGGTCACCCCCATAATTGAATCTGTATAGGGAATAAATAAACAGAGAGACTGAATTATATGCAGTAGGTGGCATCAGGATTGGAGGAGGGTTTATTAACAATCTGAGATATGCAGATGGCCCAACTTTGCTTGCTGAAAGTGAGGAAGACTTGAAGCACTTACTGATGAAGATCAAGAATTTCAGCCTTCGGTATGGATTACAACTCAATTGAAATAAAACCCAAATCCCCTCAACTGGATTAGTAGGTAATATCATGATTCACAGATAAAACATTTAAGTTGTCAAGGATTTCATCTTGCTTGGGTCCACAATCAATGCTCATGCAAGCAGCAGTCCAGAGATCTAGTGGTGTGTTGCACTGTAGCTCAACTGGGTAGAGGTTTCGAAGTAGTCATTTTTCTGACGAGGTGAGCATCTGCGTTAGTGCACCCAGTGGCATCGCCTGGAAGGTTCTCTCTGATAACAGTGAATTTTTACGTAGAAGCAGCTTCACCCGAACCTTGTTTTTTGTGATGGCCAATTAAACAATATGCAGCCATGAAATTTTGTTTCCTGATCAGGACACATGCCATAGAAACTGTTTTGATGTTGAACACAGCTTACAAGGACAGCGCTATGGGAAGAACTCAGCTATCCAAGTGGTTTCCTCACGTCAAGAAAAGGTGAAATGTTGATTGACAGCAAACTTCATTCTGGACACCTGTCAACTGCCTGGATGAACAGAACTATCGACTCGGGCATTTGAAGATCATTCCACCAGGTCAGACTGTTAATCATCTACTAGAGGTTCTGAAAAGATTGCGTAACAGTGTGAGACAAAAAAGGCCTGATTTGTGGCAGACGGGAACTGGTTTTGCCACCACAATAATGCACCCGCTCACGCAGCCATCTCAGTGCCTCAGTTTTGGGCAAAAAACAACATGCCTCTCTTGCCCCACGTGCCTTACTCACCTGACCTCACTCCCTACAACGACTTTTTGTTTCTGTGAATGCAGAGGGACAAGGAAGGAAAGTGATCTGATGATGTAGCAGAGGTGAAGAAGAAAACGAGGGAGGTGCTGTCAACCATCCAAACAGTTGAGTTTGAAAAATGTTTCCAAGAATAGAATCACGAATTTGACAAATGTATTCAATGTAATGGAGAGTACTAAGTACAAAGTTTTTGGGGGGGGAAATCCCGGTTGTGGGGGGAGGGTGCCCCATCTGTTTAAATTGTTTAAAAGTAAGGTGTCACTTTGAGGACTATGGTGTTCCTGACCCAAGCCATGGTATTTTCATCCACCACATAGGAATGTGAAGACCGGACATAGACTACAGAAGACAGAAGAAAAATCAATGGATTTGAAAAAACAGTGCCGGTGAAGAAGACAGGAACTGCGATTGCCAAAAGGACAACAGCTCTATCTTGGATGAAATACAGCCAGGACGCTCCTTAGTGCCAAGGATGGCGGACTTCATCTCAAGTACTTTGGACATGTTGTCAGGGGAGACCAGTCCCTGGAGAAGGACATCATGCTTCATAAGGTAGCAGGCAGCAAAAAAAAGAGGCAGACCTTCAACAGGATGGCTTGACCCAGTGGTTGCATTGATCGGCTCAACTGTGAGGCTGGCACAGGGTTGGGACGTGTTTCACTCTGTTGCACATGGGGTGGGGTCCCTATGAGTTTGAACCACCTTGATGTTGGAACAATAACAACAAAGATGTACAGTCTCGAATCCCAAAGTGGCAGTTCTACTCCATCCTATAGGGTTGCTATGAGTCAAAATTGACTCAATATCATCATCGTGATTATTATTATTATTGGAAGTAGGCATATGCTTTGCACCCTGGGCTAGCAGACAAAGGAAATCTGAAAACCTAGCCATGGAAGAAACAGCTAAGTGTGAACCACAACTCTCTGTGGTAGTGGAGAACCTGGTCTGGCTGCCAAGGAGCAGCTGGTGGGTTTTGAACTACTGACCTTGTGGCTAGCAACCCAGTACTTAACCCTTTATGCCACCACTGCTTCTAAGGATGAATTCGATCTAGAAAGTATATGATCTATCAATACTAAGCCAAACAACTAGCTATGACATTGTTGAAAGACTTGATAATTATAGCTTGGGGAGAAGAAATCTGGGGTGGACAAATGATGGAACAGAGGACTCTGGCTCCTTTGTTATTATGACTTATTGACATGTTCTAAGCCAGGAAACATCCAACATCTGGACATTTATAATCATAAAAGTGGTGATTTTATATACCTCCGAGGGTACACCTAAAATTGTAATGATGTTGTCATTGGACACCCTTAGGTAGATTTTCACTCATAACCCGTGTGGCCCTGCAGACTGCCCCAGTGTTTCCTAGGCTTTGACGTGGATTCAAGGTGTTTCTCTTGTAGAGCTGCTGGTGGGCCTCAACTTTGCATTTGGTCAATAACTGAATGCTTAACCACAGTGCCTCTAGGCCTCTTAAAACTCTAACAGAAAGTTGTTACTATTGTTTAATTCTTAACAAAAGGGGTGTTGTGGATCTAATCGTAGAAATGCTTTATGTGTCTTTCTCTCTAGCTTGGTTTGTGGACCTCTCGCTCCGAGGACTCTGTCTCAGGTCCCCCCAGGGTTGCAGTGATTTGTGACCTTGCTTGTAACTACCTGGAGGGCAAGGCTGTTTCTTTTCCCGGTGTGTGCAGTATAGTTTAAAGGTGTTGGCAGCATAGCTTGTGTGGTTCCTTGCTGCTGTGGTCTTCCCTTGCTGGGTGCTTGACTCTTTAGTTTCCTTTCCTAGGTGTTTATAAAGACTCTACTAGGAGCATTCTGCTCGAAGAGCAGCTGAGTAGTGAAAACATTTAATGCACTCAGCTCCTAACAGGACACTCGATGGTTTGAGTCTATTCAGAAGCGCCTGGAACAATGGGCATGGCATTCTACTTCCGGAAAACCAGCCCTGTAAGCACTGTGGGTGGATTTCAGCTCTGACACACAGGAAGTAACCTGAGCTAGAGGATACCCACTGGTTATGATCATGGTTTTCTCTCAGGATTTTATGCAGAATCTACCTCACGTAGCTACTTTGCAGTTGAAAGGACCTACAACATTCATATATATATTTCTTTTAATGGCAGCCTTTCCCCTCGCCTGTGCACTAAGTTTCTGTGCATATGTCAGAAGACCTGACCTTCCTACAGCGCTCTGGAGGACAAAGAACTGAGTGGGTTAATCAGACTACTAGGATTAAATCTTCCTCCTTCTACTTTTTCCAAGGGCCTCCGATAACTTACTTAACTCTAAGACTCCTGATAGCTAAACAAGGCCATGCGATTGTGTGTGTGAAATGAGGTCATGTAGGCTGTCTGCCTCTGTTAAAAATTAAAGCCTAGAAACCCCTTATGGGACCGTTCTTGCTGACAGATAGGGTCACCGAGTAGGAATTAGCTCACCAGCCCACAATGACAACCGCTGTGCAGGGACAACTCAAATGTGTAGCTGTTACTGTCTGGAATAAGCTTCTTCTCATCAGAACTTTCAATTTCACCAATGTTTTTTGTATGTGTTTTGACTCAATGATCAATCTTTGCTACAAAATAAAAAAAAACATTAGCATTCTGGGGAACACAGGCTGCTGGGTATCAACACAAGGAAACAAGACAGGGAAACAGATCCCTGTGAGAAGGAAATCCTGGGATGCCCCAGAAACTAGACAAACACCCTGAAACTTAAGTCGAACCTGGTCTCTCAGGGTTGGAGTCTGCAGGAGCAGGCAGAGCTGGTGCAGGGTAACAGGCAGCCACGCGTGTGCATCTGGCAACTCCTCTGACCGCCGCTGACGACACATTGGAGTGTCCCCACCAAGAGCTGCTGCTGCTTTGCCTCCTGCGCACTGCTGGCCAGTGGGCGCCGCTTCAGAGCACCCACCGATGACCATGGAGGAGCACCTATTCCCCGCTTCTACTCCGGGCCCCTCCCAGCTACAACTCCTGTCTCTACAACCTCTGGCAGTCGCATGTGGATAGCAGACCCCCTGGGATGCTCAGCCCAGGACACCCACCACCCCAATCAGTGCAGAGACAGCCCCAAACACCCCATGGCACTGTAACCGGACAGGGCACCCAGCCTCTACCCCTGCAGCTGCCACTGCCACCCACTGGTGTGTCCCCATCCAGGCAATGTGTTCACCTTTTGTTTGCTCTTCCCTTCCCCTGCACTGGCCCACTGCCTCCTCATGGGTCGGGCTTCCCTCTCCTTCCTCTAAGGCACCACTCCGCCCGCCCTCCACAGACACACACACACACACACACACACACACCCCGACGCCCCGAAACAAAGACGTCTTCTCCTTCCTTCTTCTCTTTAGTCTTTCCATTTTCTGTATTCTTTCTCTCTGGGTTTGCTAGTCTTATGTTAATTCTGGTTCTGTTTCTTCTAAATGCATCTATATAAGGCAATATATATAACCTTTTTCTAGATGCATATATTTTATATATGCATATTTATATAT
>NW_022106471.1:15735283-15737871 GCF_000313985.2 Echinops telfairi
GGGCTGAGTAGGGGTTCTGAGACTATCAGTTAGTTCCCTGAACCAGCAGCTGATTCCACCCCATCTCCTGCACCCGTGATGGAGACCTGGGCCTGCCACAGTAACTGGTCCAGCCCAACGGACTGCTGTGCCCTGGCTGGCCGCAGCATCCCAAGTACCAGCTTCCCAGCAGAGGCTCGTACAGCTGTAGTTTGATACCCCAAATGGCATGGGGCCCTGGTAGGCATTCCTCGGCCATCTAACAGACACAGCTGGGCCCTATTTCCCTGCTGCCTGCCTGCAGTGCCTCTATCCAGGAGCCAAGCAAATTCTTTCAGAACGCAGCCTGCACAGCTACACGTGGGCACCTACAGAAGCCTGAGAGACTACAGCGCAATGCAGGCTGGCCCAGAGCCAGATGGAATGAGAGGACCATCCAACCTGTCCTCCAAACAACAGATTCCCAATAGGCTAGACTGAGAGGGAAACCCCATGGGGACAAAGGTGTACCACAACCCCTAGGGCAATTGGCTACAGGCAGCCTGCAGAAACATTCGTACCAACATTCCAAAGAGAGAGCCCAGGGCTCTCTGAACTCCTGGGAAAATGTCACCCAGTTCCTCCAGAATGACATGTAAACAGCAATGTGCCTCAACAGCTTCAACAACAAAACAGGAGAAACAAAGACATGACAAATACTTGGAAAAACGATCCCTCCCTAGACTATCCCAGATGGGCATCAAGAATCTCAATAGACACAGCAATAGAAGAAATAGGCAAGGTTATCAAGGGACTACCAACAAAAAAATCTCCTGGACCAGATGGCTTCCCAGAGAATTCTACCAACCATTCAGGGAAGAACTGACAGCAATCCTACACAAACTCTTCCACAGCATAGAATAAGATGGCAAACTCCTGAACTCATTCCATGAAGTTAGATAACTCTGATATCTAAAGCAGGCAAGAATCCCACAAGAATCAAGAACTGCAGACCAATATAAGCATCGATGCAAAAATCCTTAACAAAATACTGGCCAATATAATACAAAATTATATAAAACAAATAATTTACCATGACCAAGTGAGATTCATACCAGAGATGCAGGGATGTTTCAACATATGAAAGACCCTTAATATTATTTGCCACATTGACATGGAAAATTATAAGAACCACATGATAATATTGATAGATGCGGTAAAAGCATTCGACAACATCCAATACCCATTCCTGTTTAAGACACTCAAGAAGATAGGAATGGAAGGGAAATTCCTCAATATAATATAATATAATATAATATAAACAATATATGAAAAACCAACAGCCAACGTGGTACTCAATGGGGAAATGAATAAAACAATCCCACTGAAAAGGGGGACCAGACAAGGATTCCCCTTGTCCCCACTTTCATTTAACATAGTACTGGAGGTCTAGCTAACAACAAAAGGCAAAGAAAAGATATCAACGGTATTTGTCTGGGGAAGGAAGAGGTGAAACTATTGTTATTTGCAGATGATATATTTTATACATGGAAAATCCCAAAGCTCCACAAGGGGAGTGCTGGAAGTAATATAGGGATGTGGCAGAGTGGCAGGATACAAGATCAACAAACAGAAGTCTATCTGACTACAATACACATCGGACAAGACCATAGAAGAGAGGATTGAAACGAGAATAACCTTCACAATAGCCAAGAACAAATTGAAATATCTAGGGATATACCTGACTAAAAACCAAATATTTGTATGAGGAAAACAAAAGATTTGTACAAGGAAAATTACAGAACACTGTTAAGAAACCAAGAGTGACCTCAACAAATGGAAGAATATCCCATGTTCGGGAATCGGAAGACTCAATATAGTAAAGATGTCAGTTCTCTCCAAGGCACTATATAAGTTTAATGCTAACCGGATACAAATACCATCATCTTTCTTCGAAGAATTGGAAAAACCGTTTACCAACTTCATATGGAGAGGGAAGAAGCCCAGAATTAGCAGAGAACTCCCCAAGAAGGACAAAGTTGGGAGGGTTTGCTTTACCTGATTTTAGCACATATTACACAGCCACAGTGGTCAAAACCGCAGGTATTGGTATAACGACAGATACTCAGACCAATGGAAAAGAACTGAAAACACAGAAATAAAATCAACAGCATTCAGACAACTGATCTTCGAGAAGGGCCCAAAAAATATCAAATGGGAATCAGATGCCCTCTTCAACAAGAGATGCTGTGGAAAAATGGATATCTACCTGCAGAAAAATGAAGCAAGACTTTTACCTCACTCCATGCACAAGAATAAACTCAAGGTGGGTCACAGACCTTGAGGTAAAACCCCAAACTATTACAGTCATCAATGAAGGAATGAGAACTTTGGCACAAGGAATACATAGGCTATCAGTAATAGGGAAGGACACAAACACAGCGGAGGCATAAATTGACAAGTAGCCTCTACTAACGATAAAACATCTGTGTACATTGCAAGAATTTTCCAAGAGAGCTCAAAGACTGGGAAAATTTTTTAGCAATGACAAAGTCCCTATTACTAAAATCTACAATTCTCTGCTAGCTTACAATAAGAAAAAAATGAATTACCCACTGAAGAGGTGGGCA
>NW_022106471.1:15737971-15753000 GCF_000313985.2 Echinops telfairi
GTCAAAACAGTATGGTATTGGTATAATGACAGATACTCAGACCAATGGAAAAGAACTGAAAACACAGAAATAAAATCAACAGCATTCAGACAACTGGTCTTTGAGAAGGGCCCAAAAATATCAAATGGGAAGCAGATAGCCTCTACAACAAGAGATGCTGGGAAAAAATGGATATCTACCTGCAGAAAAATGAAGCAAGACTTTTACCTCACTCCTTGCACAAGAATAAACTCAAGGTGTGTCACAGACCTTGAGGTAAAACCCCAAACTATTACAGTCGTCAATGAAGGAATGAGAACTTTGGCACAAGGAATACACAGGCTATCAGTAATAGGGAAGGACACAAACACAGCAGAGGCATACATTGACAAGTAGGATCTACTAACGATAAAACATCTGTGTACATTGTAAGACTTTGCCAAGAGAGCTCAAAGACTGGGAGAAATTTTTAGCAATGACAAAGTCCCTATTACTAAAATCTACAATTCTCTGCTAGCTTACAATAAGAAAAAAATGAATTACCCACTGAAGAGGTGGGCAAAGAACCTGAACAGAAATTTCACAAAGGCAGAAATCTGAATGGCCAATAAACATATGAGAAAATGTTCCCAACCATTAGCCATAAGAGAAATGCAAATTAAAACAACTATGAGACACCACCTAACACCCTCAAAGATAGCCCAATTCAAAAATCAAAAGGTAACAATGTTGGAGGGGCTGTGGTGAGATAGGAACTCTCGTCCACTGCTGGTGGACCTGTAGGTATGTACAGCCATTATGGAAATTGATTTGGAAATATCTAAAATGGATGGAAATCTAGCTACCATGTGACCCAGCAATCCCCCTATTGGGCATATCCCCAGAAGAGGCAAGAAACAAACCACGTTCAGACATCTGTGCTCCAATGTTCATCGCAGCACAGTTCAGAATTGCAAGGAGTTGGGGAAAAACCCAAATTTCCATCAACGGATGAATAGATTTAAAAACTGTGATGCTTACATTCAATGGAGTACTACGCATCCCTAAAAAGCAGCGATGAATGCATCAAGCACATCGAAGCATGGGAAGAAGTGGAGGAAATTATGCTAAGCGACGTAAGCCATGAGCCCACTGAGCTAAGCTTATAAATGCAAAAGGGCCATAGGGAAGAAGCTACTATATACGTACATTCCTGGGGTAAGGTCCTGGTACTATGGCAGGGGCCAGACCCAATCCAGGGATACATAGCAGTCAACTAAAAAGGAGGAGAGAGAAAAGGGGGGTGGGGTCCTATGAGCTAAATAGCTCACTGGAGGCAGGACATACACTCGCTCCCTGGAGGACATTCCTGTGACCAAGCCAAATGGAGCTATGCTGATGGCAGCCAAAGACTTGGAGCTGAAGCAGTCATGTAGAGATGCATGCAAGTGGTAAGATGCTTCCACCACCACTGGATTCACAAGACTTTCCACCTACTGGCCTGTGATCTTCTCCACTTAGTGTCACTGCATGTGTTTCATTAGTCTGAAGAGGAATTTACAGACTGCTATCAGACATATGGGCTAATATCAGATTTTTGGACTTGACCTGGACTGGGCTGGGATGTTTTTTTTTAATGTACAGTTACTCTTTATATAAAGCTCTTAATATACATAGGTGAGTCTCCCTGGGTTTGTTTCTCTAGTCTACCCAGAATCCTTAGACAGAGGAGTAAGATTTGTAGCTCACACTTCACTGTAAGGCCTAGCCTGAGAACAAACAATGCACCAAACACCGCTCCAGCCTTACCCTCATGAAGGGACCACTGAAGATATGGGTGCCACGGCAAGGATGGGGGGGAAAGCGGATGGCACCCAGGTAACAGAAAGAACAGTATAGGGTACCGTGATCATGTCTCTAATGGCTCTTCTCACCTCTCACCAACCATGCTTAAAACAAACAGCCAGCTAAGTGAGGGGCCAGCTAAGTCATATGGAAGAAATTCATGAGCCTACGTGATCCAAGGATTGTAAATAACTAAATCCAAACTCAGAGGAAAGCATTAGATTAGAACTTAAATTCTGAGTGTCTGGTTTGCAGAAGGCTATGGGTGACTGTAAAAGTCCAAAATTCATTTGCAGAGCCCCGGCCCCTGTGGATTAAGCCTCCATTGAATTCTCTCATACCATAAACCAGGGATGTGAATAGCTTTATATTCAGACAGAGTGCACTGGAAAGTGAATATAGTTAGCTTATATAGTTAGGTTAAACTTTAACATCTTACCATTTGTTTTCCCTTTTTACCCATTTTCCATTTGCTTTAGTTTCTATTATTTTCTGCTTTCTTTTAGATTGTGGTTTTTCTAAGTTTTCTTGTGGTGTTGCTGGGTCGTTATTGTTGTGGTTTTGTGTGATTTTCTTTATCTGAATCCAGGATAGGTAAATCTATAGAGACAGAAACTAGATCAATAGTTTCTTAGGGTGACAGCAGGAGATGTTGGGGGAGGGAATGGGGAGCTAACAATAATATGTACAAAAATGAAAAAAAAACATAAAACTGTGGTGCTGATTGCATAATTCTATTTAGTATACTGAAACCATCAAATTGTATAGTACATGCATCATATGTCAATAAATCTGTCAAAATAATATTTTAAAAAGATTAACGGAGATTGGGAATGTTCTGGACCGAACTGCACTCCCCTTGCCCCCCCCCCAAATATACGTATGTTGAATTGCTGGCCCCGCCACTTGGGGAGATGATCCTCTTTATAAATGGGGAGGGTTTCTTTCTTATTGAAGCTATGCCTGAGTAGGCTGGAGCCGATACCGAATCACTTCTGAGCTGTGACAGTACCAGAATGGACACGGAGACACCTGGATGGTCTTCTTTCGAACATACTATCATGTTGTGTGTTTTGTCGCCCTGGGCATTTCTTACCAGCCTCAGCTCATGGCCAGACAGTCAGAACGTCTTAATGTTGGAGTAGCTCCTTGGAGGAGAGCCTCCAGTACTCAGAGGAGAGATTCAGTACTACAAAGCCCCTGCGTTCATTCACACGGTGTTTTTCTGATTATCCGTTTCATAAAGTTTGGGCCACATTTTTGTTTACAAGTCTTGCCTCTTCTCTCTGCCTCTGAACAGGCCTCACCAGCATTGCGCTCTTTGGAAATCAGAGACTCTTCAGAGAGGGGGAGCCTCTGCTGCCCCAGGTTTCTCTGAGCACTCACTAATCAGGTGTGTTTGTAATTGCACAGCCGGAGGATCATGGTTTTGGGGGGCCCTCCCCTCCTCTTTCCTGCTGTTCTTCTAATACCTGCTTTTCCTCTGATCTCTAGAGCCCAGGTCCCCATCTCACCAGGCCCCACTACTGGCTTTTCTCCCTCCCGTCACGGCCCTGTGGAGCCCTGGTGGTGTAGACGTGACGCGTTGTGCTGCAATCCACGTGGTCGGCAGTTCAAAACCACCAGTCGCTCTGAAGGAGAAGGACTGGGCTTTCTGCTCCCGGCAGCAGTCCCAGTCTGGGAAACCCACAGAGGGTCGCTGTGAGTCAGCCCCTAGGATTGCACGACCACGTCTCAAAGGCTCCCGCTCACCTCTCATCCACCAGTAGGTCCTCCCTGTTTGTCAGAAGCAGATCTGACGTAGCAATGCTGCTGGCTGTTATCGAAATGAACTGTGAAACAGCAGATAACCAGAACAACAGTATTCATATGAATGCATTTGGGGAGTTTACAGGCTTTACAGTGAACACAAATGAGAGGGCTCGACTACTTAAGGAAGATGGCTTACTGTTTCCAGTCAACAAGAAGCATGCTGGTATCGACCCTGGATGAAGTCTTGGCACCCGTTAAATTATAATGCCTGGGAGATGTCCACTCCGTTTAAGGGAAGACTATCTGAGTTGGGCTGCTAATGGCAAGGTCAGCAGTTCGAAGCCACCAGCCACTCCCAGGCCCAAAGATGAGGCTTTCTACTCTCACAAAGATTTCCAGTCTTCCAGGGGAGTTGTGTCCTACCCTACAGGGTCGCTGTACGTCAGAAACAACTTGATGGCAGTGAGTTTTGCGTGTTTACCTCCTTGATGAAGGAGCCCTGGGAGAGCAGTTGGTTACACATTGGCCGGCTGACCTCGAGGTCCACGGTTTGAAGGAGAAAGATGAGGCTTTCTAATCCTGTCAAGATCTTCTATCTGAGAAATGCACAGGGGCAGTACTGTTCTTCCCCGCAGTCACTGTGAGTGGGAATTGATTGCAGGGCAGGAGTTTGGTTCGGGCTCGTTCGTCCCTGATGACACAAGAATGACACAAGAGCACGTGTGCCCTTTGGTCTTGTGTCGCTGAAGTGCCGTGGACAAGAGCTCCTGCCTCTCTGGGCCCCTATTTCTCCTCTGTGACTTAGGACACGGAACTGGGTGTTTTAACATCTCCGCCACTTGCAAGTTTTCTGATTTGAAGCAGAGAATGAGGGTTCCTCCTAATACCTAGTGCCTGAGCTAAAGTTAAAATGTTATATCAAATACACATATTAGAGTTAAATGAAAAGTTCTCTATTAAACAAAATGTAAATCGCCCCTCTCTTCATGATTGCTTTCTCATTTAATATTCATCGATTTTCTGTTGACAGTCCATTGTTCCATTTCTCCAGTAGATGGCACCGCATGACAACTTTCCAGTATTCACACCTAACAAAGTACGTGCTGACAGTTCAGAAAGTAACTGCTAAGTGAACAAGCCCACATAGAGCATCTGCATGTCAAAACCGGGTCAATTAGAAACTCAGACCACGCTCACTGCCCCCAAGTTCAGGGCGGCTCACAGGGACCTGGCAGACGGGTAGGACCGGCCGCGTGAGTTTCCGACGGTCACTCTACGAGACTGAAGGGCTCATCTTTCTCCCACAGAGCGGCTGGTGGCTTCAAGTGCTGACCTTGGAGTGAGCAGCCGGCATACCTGCTGTGCAACCAGAGCCGCTCCATAAAGAAAAGGCACTTGATGATAGGAATTGATTCGGTGGTAATTAAAACATACTCAAAATTAGCATTGGTGTTTCTAAGATTTAAGCAATTTGGGCCTGCCTGTAAAGTTATTCAACTTGTGAAATGTGTATGTGAAAACAGTGCTGCCCCGGGGGCGATGGGCAGCTTGAGATTAGTGCTGACCCTTTGATGGGAAGTGATCCAAATGATGTGGCCAAGACGCTTGTCTTTGTTGTGTTTTGTTTTAATGCCTAAAATCTATTTTTTTTCCTCTCTCCCAGAAAAATGCTCCCTAGATCAGTGCCTGGCCTATCCGAGGAAAAAAAATCTCAGTGCCTTTTTTTTTAGACAATCTCCTTTCAATCTATTGTCACTCCTACTAATCCTTATTCTTCAAGATAGTTAACACACACACACACACACACCTTTGGAAAGGCTATTTCCAAAAACTTCACACTCGATGAAATTCAGCCGTTTGCTTCAAAGTACACTCCAAAGAATTGGACACAGAAGTTTATGACCGCCCTTTCGGCCCCTGTGTTCTCTCTCTGCCGACTCCTTTGGCCCTGGGGGCTGGGGCAAGCCTGGCCCTCACCGGTACCCTGGTACTCCGGTACCCTGGCACAGAAAGAAAGCAGTAACTAAAAGAGTTGGGAAATGTGAACCCCAACAGATGTGAATTTTCCCTCGGGGAAAACCAGAAGGCAAGCTATCTCCCAGTCAGGCTCTGATCTGATGAACAGGCCCTCTCCAAGCCCAGCAGTAAATCACGAGTCTCTGTCCCATCAGTGCCGGTGCAGGATTGGCCTTGCCACCCTCAGGCAGATGCAGAGCACCTGGGCCTGGCATGGCCACTTAGCACCCTGGGAGCAAGATCACCCCCCAATTCCTACCAGGTTGTGGTGCTTTGGGAGAGACTCTGAGTTCATTTGGCCCAGTGGTTTTCCTGTGTAATCCACACCTCACCGACACTTTCTACCTGCCGTGGTCGCTTCTGTGAGAAAGCAGGTTCCAACCAGATTGGGATCTCTCTCCTCACAGGGAGCAGGGAGTTCACAAGCGTGGCAATGGGCCTTGTGGAGAAAACAAGGCATCCAAAGGCAGGGCTCTGGAACCTCAAATTGGATGAGAAGGAAGTTCACCGTAATGAAAGGGGCTGGAGGTCGGTGTTCAGAGCTGGTCCCACATGGAATTCAAACCCCAACGAGACGGAACAAGTAAGGCAGGTCAGTCCGATTGGAGACGGGGGCTGCGGGTTGGGCTGGGTGTCCCTCATGTCAGAACGGACGGAACACCCAGGTACACGGCCGATCTTCTAGTTCTGAGCACAGTGCCCAGTTGTGGCACCTCGTTTGATGGGCGCTCACAATGGCCTGCTCCTTGGTGGTAGAAGCTTTGTCAGGCACACACCTACCGCTGAAGATTTTCTGCTTAACAGGGTGCAGAGAGAGAGTGGTTATCTAAGACTGAAAGAGGAGGAGACCCAGGCTGCTACCACAAGGTCAGCAGTTCAAAACCACCAGCGGCTCCTCGAGAGAAAATGAGGCTTTCTACTCCTGTACAGAGTTACAGTTCTATCCACTGGGTCGCTGTGAGTCAGAATGGACCCCACGGCAGAGCGTGAGCGAGTGAAGAATAACAGCACTCGGGATGGGAGACAAGGGCAGCCCCAGGGGCGCACTGTGGTTTAAGGGTGTAGTGGGTAAGCTGTCTCCGCAGCTAACCGAAAGATCAATGCTTCCAACCCCTCAGATACTCCCCAGGAGAGAGGCCAGTCAGCGTCCGTTAGGGAAACAATGTGTGGGGTAGTTCTGCCCTGTGCTGTAGGCTTGTTAGAAGTCAGAAGCTGCGATCGAGTAGTGCAAACGGCCCGGTAGAACTCTTGCCTTTTATACAGAACGCCCAGCTTCAATCCATCATAGCGTTCGGTGTTTACTCCCTAGCCTGCCCTTCCTCTCCCATGATCGAGGCTCAGATATCTGGAATCTGGCACCGACTATACATTAGCGCCCTCTTGTTCAGATGAAAATGAAAGTAGTCCCTGCCCAGCTCACCCCCTAGCACATGTGGGCTCCTGGGAACAATCCCATAACTCTGAAGATGCTGGTGATTTTAGGAATTTATTTCTGCAAAGTGTCTTTCTTGACTGTGTTTAAAAAGTGGCCCTGGGATCTCAGATTTGCACAGACAAGCCAAACAATGAGAAGGAATTAACTTAGAACTGTTTTTTAAAAACACATATGGCATTAAGAATCCACCAACAGATTTCACTTGGCAGCATGACAGTGGTCATGGGTAGCATTCCATGAGAAAAAAACACAGCGAGTGGAGAGCTCACTGCCTAGGAAGCTCCACAAAGGGTTATTAGACACGCTCCCAGCTTCCTGCCATCCACAAAGCGGTGTCCCCCACTGAGCACTTTCTCAAGAAGCTTCTGGCTCAGCCCTTTGGTGCCCTAGAGGTCCAGTGTTGCCTAAAGGGTGAGATCCACAAGTTCAGGGGTGCACTTCCCAGTAGGAAAGTGTGTTACTCTGGATACTTTAGAGAAACAAATCCACAAAAATTCATGTACAAGAGAGAGTTTTATATAAAGGTTAAGTGCACATCAAGAAAACGCCCAAGTCCACAAGTCCAGCATTAGCCCATATGTCCAACCAATCCACAAAGTCCTCCTCCATCTCACAAAACACACACTATGATGCTGACTGTAGGAGGAAAGCCGAGTCAGTGAATGTGTAAGCATCTCAGCTCTGGCAAGGGTCTCCACATGGCTGCTCCAGCATCCAGGGCTGCATCGGGGTAGGACCATGCAGCTTCTCCTTGGGGATATCTTGTAGGAAATGAGCCTTGACAGTTGAAGTAGGGAACTGGCTAAGGCAGCTGCATCCTGGTCCAACCATCAGAAAGCAAGACACCCAAGAACTTGAAAGACGAGGCTCACCGAGCCATTGATCCCTCCGCCCTTCAATTAACCCACATGCGTTTATTGGCCAGGTTGGCACAATAAGCTAACTAGCTCAGAAGGTCTCCAGCAGAGCAATGAGGCACATTTTCTGATTAAACATTCTATCTCCTCTACAGCCTCTTTGATTTGTCCCACCTCCCAAATGTCATCGATAAGCCCCTGGGATAAAATTCATTCAATCTTTTCAAATAAAACACATTGGCTTAGCCTGGCCCCAAAGACACTTCCATCCCCCTATTTGTTTTCGTAATCATGGCATCCACTAATGAGCATTGGACAGCAGAGATTAAGTAGAGGAAAAATCTTTTTGGGCTCACTGTATGCATGAAACACGTGTGAAGTGGTGGTGGTCCCCGTGGACTCATTGGGTTTGAGACGATGACTGTTGCAAACTGGAACAGAATCGATGGATGCTAAGGGGATTTTTGGTCTCTGACATACCCAGCTTCAGTTTCAGAGGGAAGGCAAGACATGGTTCCTTCCCACAACGAGCCTGTCTATTAACTGACAGCAGGGGGGCGGAGAGTGGGGGGCAAATGATTCTGCAGGTACTGATTTGCATTTATTCCACCTACACCAGTGGTTCTCAACCTTCCTCATGCCAAGATCCTCTAATACAGTTCCTCACGCTGTGGTGACCCCCAACCATAAAATTGTTTTTGTTGTTCCTTCATAACTGTAATTTTGGTACTGTTATGAATCGTATGTAAATATCTGAGATGTAGGATGTATTTTCATTGTTACAAATGGAACATAATTAAACATAATTAAAGCATAGTGATTAATCACAAAACAATATGTAATTATATATTGTGAAATATTTATGTGTTTTCTAATGATCTTAGGTGACCCCTGTGAAAGGGTCATTTGACCCCCAAAGGAGTGGCGACCCACAGGTTGAGAACCACTGATCTACAATATCAGTTCCATCCCCAGTGAGCCTTTGGGAGGTCATAGTGAATCCACCAGTGGGAACCTTGGAAACAAGATCGCCATGGTGATGAAACTGCTGCTGGGTGCGGCCCACTCTTCAGAGGAGTATCCCAGCTGGGTCCCTGACGCTGGAACATCCTGGTTACACAGGGACAGACCCAGTTCAATCCATTGTCTGCTTACCATTGCTTTCACTGAGAACTGCAAATTAGCAGTCGGGGCGACGGCAATTTAACGTGTGTGGACTGCGTTCACAACACTGACTTGCTGTAAAACATCGGAAAACCAGAGAAGAAGGTGAAGGAGAGCAAATGGTTTTTAAATACACACAAGATGCCCACATCAGAACCTACCTATGCCAACCTGTGAGCCGTGGAAAAAGCGACAGCATTTAAATGCTGAATGCTGGTGACTGTAGGCATTTGCCTACGTGTTTGAACACAGGAGTAGCTCAATCTTCCAGCCAGTTCTTAAAGCCTGCCCTGGATAACAAAGCAAGGAGACCCCTGGCTGTTTGGAACTTTGCTTCCCCAGAACGCTTGCTTTCTCGGGGCGGGCGTTGCCTCACTGGGGATTAGAAGTGTTGGGACCACTTCCCTCCAACTCCATTCCCTCTTCCACTGGTCTGGCCTCAGGTAATGCTGTCAGAGCACCCTCTAGACCAGCCCTCGGCAGTTGAAAAGATGGGTTCGGAAGACACAACTCTCTCCAGCCCCCTCTTCAGTTCTTGAATGCTGATTCCTTCCAGGTATTTCTGTTAAGATGCTAGAAGGGTCGTCAGATCATCCTTTTATAGATAGTGATGTACGTGGTGATAGAAGGGAGAGGAGGCCAAGGATTTAGATTCAGATTCTCAGTGCGGAATTCAAAGGACAAGCAGTCTGTGTTAGTCCAAGTAAATTAGAGAAACAAATTCATGGACACGCAAATGTGTGTGAGAGAATTTTGTATCAAAGAGCAATTGTACATTAAGAAAACATCCCCTAGCCAGTCCAGGTCAAGTCCATAGATCTGATATTAACCCATATGTCCATTACCAGTCTATAAATTCTTCTTCAGACTCACACAGCACATGCAATGGCACTGAATGCAGGAAGAAAGATCACAGGGCAGTGGGATACACACTCACTCCATGGAAGACATTCCTGCTGACAAGACACATGGAGCTACATTAGTACCCTGGAGCTGGAGGAGCCATATGGAGACCCCTGCCAGTGCTGAGATGCTTACACCACCACTGGATCCATAAGACTTCCCACCCACTGTCTGAGAAGCATCTCCTGACATGGATGAACCTGGAGGACATTATGCTGAGTGAAACCAGTTATTACAAGATAGTAACTAGTGTCTGATGCCACTATTATCAAACGTCAAGAAACAGTTTTCATAATAAAAGGAACATGATTGACGGTTATCAGGGATGGAAGAGAAGGGAAGGAGGGAAGTCATGGCCAGAAGATAGATGCGTGCTGAATTGGGTGAAAGGGAAGACACTCTACCATAACAGGAAAGTCTGTAATAAACACAATTATGTAGGTTGAACAATAAATTGGGGGATCTCTAAGAGAGATTAAAGGGCAAGAGAGGAAAATACTGTTATATATACAATTCTGCAACAGTGGTGATCTACACGGAGACGCTTTTATAGAGGTACAGACCGAAAAACTTTCATAATTTTGTCCCACATATCGGTCACCATATTTGTGTCAAGTCTGCATCTATTCCTGGGAGGAAGGATAGGCGTGTGCCCATGAGAAGAGATAGCCTTGACAGAGAATATCTGTATAGGTGTATGGACTTCGGCTTCAAACATATCCACAAATATGGTGAAGTATACATGGGACAAAATTATGAAACGCTTTTCGACATAACCGAACACCTTCAAGGAATGACTCACTGGGCCTGGGCGATAGGACCGTGGTGTTAGAGGACACCAGGATCAGTTGGCATGACATGATTCCCAAAGACAAGGTTCCAAATAGGCTACTTTGGTGAGCAGTGACTAGGGTTTTAAAGCTTGTGAGTAGCCATCCAAGGTGCAACTATCAGTCTCTCCCCATTCATTGGTTGGTCTTTCTCTAGACAATGTGGTCCCTGTTATGCTCTTGAGTTCTGTTCCACATTTCTCTCCAGGAACTTCCAATAGGATCCTTGTAGAGCAGTTGGTAGTGGTCGCTCAGCGCCATCTAGTTCTCCTATTGAAAGGTAGTGTAGGGTCCTGGAGAAAGCCTGGTGGGATCCCCCAAGACTATCACACTTCAAATCTGGAACTGAAATTGCCTTGTCTTGTAGGAATCAACAAATTAAGATCAAACAAACAAACCAAACAAACAGCATTTACTCAAGGACAAAATTCAGAGTTTGGAAAGCAGTATGAATGGAATCAGGAAACAGGGGAAGGAGGTGGGACCCGTGATGGGTCCCTGAGGGAACGTCAGTGGGTGGAACAACAGTTTGTTGTTTTGTATAAATCGCTGAATGTAAAACTGATCTACCCTGTAAACGTTCACATCATTCACAATAAAAAGCTTTAAAAAATACAATAATACAGGGTGTGCACCCTGCACAATAACCCCAGCGCCATCCATGTGCACGTGCACATGCACACACACCCCCACCGAGATATCTACAGCTCCCTCTCAAGGAATACTTGCAAACTTTTTCAGATCATAGAAACTAGGGAGAAAAATTACTTCTTATTACCAGTGTGGTATTCTGTGGTTTAACCATTTCTCACTCATACATGCAACTCTAAGTAGTCCACTATTTCTTAGACTTGAAGTCCCAGAAGTAACTTGAAATTCGTGCTAGGAAATTGTCCCAGCACCAATTCCTACAGAGCTCCAGCTCCGGCATAGGCCACATCTCTGCTCGGGGATTTTAAGAGATTTCCCAGGAAATGGGCACATGTGGCTGAAACACATTTCTGGGAGCTCAGAAAAACTACTATACTTTTTGTTCCCCTCATAAGAGGGCTAAAGAGTCAACAATTGTGAGTCCGCACCATTTTCCAGGCCTCGACCTGAGACGTGTAACCTTGCGTGTGTTAAGACCAGAACGCCCTGGTCAGGTAGGGAAGGACGTGAGCACAGTTTACAAATGGAGGCTCACAGTCCACCGCTGAGGAGTTAAGTGAAAACAAATCCAAGAACAGACAACTCTGCCACCGAGTCGATTCCGACTCACAGGGAACCCGTGGGAGACGGTAGAACTGCCCCTGTGGATTTCTGGGGCTCTGATTTTTATGGGGACAGAAAGCCTCATCTTTCTCCTGAGGGGTGGCTGAAGGCTTTGAGCTACTGACCAGGCAGTTAGTGGCCTAACGCATAGCTCACTACGCCACCATGGGCCCTGAAGAGATGAGTGGAGAAGCTAAATTAATTCCAGGCTTGTCTCAGTCCTGAGTCAATCCTCTGACTGCTGCCCCATTAGAAACTCAGCACATGAGCAGATTATTGACCAAAGCGTAATACCAAATGCGTGTCTCATGTTCTCCTCCCCATTTGAAAATGTATGTGGATGATTACAGGATTAAAAGCATTAACAGGTCATTTGAGTTGGTGAGATTCTAAAAATTAGGGTAATCACTACAACCTACGTGCTCACTACATAAGAGGCACTTTGCTACAGACGTTATTAACTTATCCAGTACTCACAATAACCTCTCATGGAGGTCCTATTGTTGTTCTCCACTTTACAGAAGAACAGTGGTTTATAGAAGACAAGCTACTCACTGAAAGACACGCAGCTTGTGTGATGCTGAGCTCAAATTCCACCTCTCCAGCCCTTGCTCACACGCTATTCTGATGTTTCTCACTAATAATGAACGTGAATCTGTGTCCTGAGGAGTCGTGGAGGTTCAACAGGAGACTCCTCATGTCTATGCTGGAGACCCAGGCTCCATTTCTAAACAGAGAACCAGCTGCAACTGAAAAGTCAGGGGATGAAACCCACCAGTCCTCTGCTGGAGAAGGCTGGGGGTGTTGGAAATTGATTTGCAGCCTGGGAATTCCCAGGGAGCAGTCTGACTGTCCTACTGGGTCCCTGTGAGTTGGAATTGACTCGATGGCAGAAGGCTTAAGTCGTTTTATTTTTGTTGTTGTGTATGTGTTGTGTGTGTGTGTGTGTGCGTGCATGTGTGTGCTGTCTTTCTAAAAGCTAACAGCAAGCAGGTGGAACAAAGTTCTCCAAGGTCCATGATTATTTGATTGAGATCAGGGAAAATCATGGTGATCTCATTGTCGAGATTCGCTAAATCTCAACTTCCAGGTTCTCTTTAGACCCCATGGCTTCTGCCTGGCTCTGTCACCTCAACCGTGTGGTTAAGAGATTGGGCTTTGGCATCAGACAGGGGTGGGATTGAGTCTGTGCTGTTTGCACACTGGGCAGATTAGACCATATTCAGGGCTAAAGGCTGGTAAGTTAGGGTAGCCTTCCTTATCAACACTGGGATAACAGAACTCTGTCTGCTGCATGAGATTATCACCCAGATTCAGAAAAGCAGTTCCTGGTGAGGCCTGAGCTCTGGGCTACACACACATTTGGTGTTCAATAAATGTTTAGCTATTAATTGTCATTTTTTCATAGATGTTGCCGGTGTGTAGGCTCACACTTTTGACCTCAAACAGCAGATGGAGTTCAAACCTTCCTAGATGGTCAGAAGTCACTGAACTCCCTCGAAAGAGACCTTCAATGACACACGGGTCTGCCATGTAAGTTGAGGAGAACACAGATTTAGAAGGAGGTGTGAGCACCTGTTTTCAGAGAGAGAAAGGCCGTCTTGTTTGTTCTAGAGGAATAAGTAATAGTTGGGGGCGAGGGGTAAAGGAGCAGGAAATAAACCAACCAATTTCTTTGATAAACAGAGAAAAGGACAAAGAGTCAGTTCAGGGTGGATAATAAAATGCAAAAAGGAATGGAAGAAGTTTTCTGAAAAGGCACTAATGATTCTTCAGTCAGGCCAGGATGCTGGCCCTCCCTTCTCGCACCTTCTTTCCCTCCCAGCTCACCCATCTCCTTCCTTTCTGGGATCTATCTGAAACTTTAAGGTGCCTTAGCATTTGCTGAAGGTCTTGTTTAAGCACAAATGACTGTGCTTCATCCCCAGAGTTATGGCTTCAGGATGTCAGGGGTGGGGGCATATGATCTGCATGTCTCATAGACACCCCCTGCTATGACTGCTGCTGCTGGAACTAGGGCCTGGTCTTGAACGGCATTGGCCTGACTCCGCCCTGAACTCGCCCTCCTTATGATTTAAGTGCTTCATCCATAAACTGAGAATAAGACCACCTACTTCTTAGGACTCTTGTATGGATTAAATGAGTTAATCCTCATAAAATGCAGACAAGAGTTTCTGGTCTTTATCAGACTCACAATAAACATGAGCTATTGAAGCCACAATCCCAGCGAGAGGGGTCCAGGGAGAAAATGCCTGCTGCATGTCCTATGAAATGACTTACACTCTCCCTGCTTGTGATCCCCCATGTTTGCCCTATAGAACGCAGATGATCAAATCGGTCCTTCATCTCCTCTGTGAACTCAGCACCATATCCTTCCAAGCTGTATTAAAAATAATAATACTCAAAGAAGAATTTATAGTAATGCTATAAATTGCCAAAAAAGAAGAAATGGCCAGTCAATAGATTTCCCTACAACTTGGATAAATTGAAAAGGAACAGCGAAAGATGTGAACAGCCACAAGAAAAGGGTGATCATAAGACCAGAGCATAATTAAAAAAATACTAAGCAAATTAAAAGGAAGAATCAATTAGACCATTGTTTTTTGTTTGTCTGTACTTGAGAGAATCAGTAAAACTAAGAACAAAAATTAGAAGATGCAAATAACCAAAATGAAATGACTGACATGACAGCGTATCCACCTGAAAGGGCATCCTGCAAGAAAATTATAAAAATTATACTCCCACAAATTCAAAAACCTAGAACAGGCAAAGTTTTAGAAACTGGACTTACAGAACGTCTTATTCACCGGCATGGCATCCCACATAGTACTGCTTTAGATCAAGGAACTCGCTTCACAGCAAATGCAGTGCGGCGTTGGGTACATGCCCGCGGAATCCACTGGTCGTAGACTCCTCAACCTGAAGCAGCTGGTTTGACAGGACGATGGAATGGGCTCCTAAAGACACAATCACGGCACCAGTTAGGTGGCAACAACTTGCGGGACTGGGACAATG
>NW_022106471.1:15754228-15755547 GCF_000313985.2 Echinops telfairi
TTCTTGCCATTATCTGCTTCAACAGCAGAAACTCAAATCTGGTCAACGAATTCTCACGTTTTACTCTATCACACATTATCTCCCAGTTTGTACACTAGGTGTGACTAAATGCAATTCCACAAAAGAATATTGAATCACGCAAGCTGCTGTGCATCTGCTTTGAGGACAAGTTACTCACTACGGTGAGCACCACGGGAGACCTCAGGAAACGTTAGCCTGAGTTGCACACAGGGGCTTCTCGTCATCAAAGAGCTGTTCGTTTGCTTACTCTTGCACGATCAGTATTCTGTATTCCAAGTTCAAAAACTGTCTTAGCTTTAGAAACGAGACATGAAAGGCCACATCCTCCTGCTCCATATAGAGCTGCCAGGGCCTTGCAGCGATGTGATGTCACTTCAATCTGCCTCCAAATCCGCCCGTCCTCCCTGACAACCCTCGGTAGAGAGCAGGAGACGCTGCTCTAGAAGTTCATTCACAGGAAATCCACAAGCACACAGCTGTATGTAAAGACGGAAGAGAGGACTCCGCAGTGGTCAGCCAAGTGAGGAGACGTGTTCATCCGTCACAGGCCAGGGTTGCTCAGCACCTCGGTCCTGCCTGGGCCGAAGGACTGGCTGGACTCCACAGTCCCACCGGCTCCTTCGAGATTTCCATCAATGGCAACAACGGGGAAGGACTTGGCCTGTGTTGAAAGTCCAAAGTCAACCACAAAGGACAAAAGCACTCAGAGCCCGGCTTCGTCGCCTCCTCTCTGGCCATTTCCAGGGAGAGGTTGCTCCTGTTTAGGACCCTGCGGCCCACAGGAGATGGGCTGGAAGCTAGTTGTGACATGTTTGGAGAAAACGGGTACTGCTTTGTCAGGAGAATTTGCTTCTATGCCATCTGTCTTTACGACATCAAGGAGAAGCACAAGGAGATTCAGCAGCTGCACTTGGTTTGCACTGACCTTTCACCTCTGTTGATCTCTGACCTGGTTGTTTCAATCACACAGACACAGCTAGCTCCGCCCGGAAAAGGTCCAGGAGCAGGTTTTCCTCGGCGGCCAGTGGGAGGGAAGGAGGTTGGAAAGAAAGGCGCTACAGCATGACAAATGGCCCTTGCAGGGGTTCACGGAGCTTCAGGCGCAGTCTCATGCCCAGCGGTGTAACTGCTGCAGGCCAGCAAACCTTGGAGGGGGACAGAGCTCGGCAGGGCACTGACTTTTCAAAGACCTGTCAAAAGCTTTGATACAGAAGCCAGGAACCGGCCAGTTTCCCAAGACAACCATCAGACCCTACTGGCTTGTTTGTCAACAAGAATTCTCTAGTGGTCAGTCGCCA
>NW_022106471.1:15756658-15758568 GCF_000313985.2 Echinops telfairi
GGTTGTGGTTTTTGCTTGGAAAACAGGAGAGGGCGTGGGTTGCCAAAATGAAGTGCCCCAGTCGCGCACGGTGCCCACGTTTTACTGACCAGCGTGAGCATCTCGTCACACAGATCCCACAGCTTCGAATGAGCCTGAGGATCTGCATTCCTCACACGCTCTGAAGTGCTATTGAGTCTTCTGGAGCAGGGATGACACTTTAACAGCCAGCCTTCTGGAGCACTCCGCGCTCTGGTCGCACAGTGGCTAAGTGCCCTACTGCTCAGTGAAAGGTTGGCGATCTAAGCCCACCAGCTGTTCCATGGGAGAAAAACAAGGACGTCCAGAGCTTTGGAAACCCACGAGGCAGTTTGTCTCTGTCCCTTGGCGTCTCTGTACAGAGGGATTGACTTGATGGCAATGGGTGTTGGGCTTTAGAACAAACCAATCTAGATGAACTCAGACTCGGACCCATCCACTGATTCGCCAGACACTGTTTGAGCACCTTCCTGCCTCAGCGGGTAAAGCTGTGGCCTGTCTTAGTGCCTCAGTGCTGCTGGGACAGAAGTATCCCAAGGAGCAGGTTTTTAAATACAGAAACTGAGTCTCTCACAGTTCTGCAGCGTCGAAGACCCAATTCAAGGGACTGACTTGCTAAGAGGGAAGGCTCTCCCTCTGTTGGCGCTTTGGCTCAGCTTCGATAGCCCCGGCATTCCTCGGCTCCGAGTCGATCCCATGAGTTTCTGGCTTCCGCAGCTTCTGCTCCTCATCCCAGTGTCTGTGCCTCTCGGAGATGCTCAGGACACGACACTGAAGCATCTTCATTAACACAACCCAAACCAAGGCTCCCCGGCAGCCGAGCTGAGCCCTGGTGGCACAGGAAGACACTGAGCGGGTCAGCAGTGAGAAACCACCAGCAGGAAAAAGACGAGGCTGTCTATTCCCTAAGCAACTACAGCCTCAGAGAGCCACAGGGGCAGTTCGGCTTGGTCTTACAGGGGTGCTATGATGAAAATAACAAAATAAGTCCTATTTTTAAGTAGGACTAAAGCCATAGATACAACGATCAAGACGTCAACACCTATTGGGGGGGAGACCCAACTCAATCTGTAATATAACCCAATCACAGACAAAAATCTGTCTTCATTGTGTTAGTCTGGCACTCAAATATGGGTAAGAGTGAACTTAATATCAAAGATGCTTACATTAAGAAAGTTACATTAAGAAAACATCCCAGCCCAGTCCAGATCAAGTCCATAAGTCAGATATTATCCCATAGGTTGATATTAGTCCATAAATTCCATATCAAGTCATTAGGCTCACGCAACACATGCAATGATGCTGAATGCAGGAAGATCGCAGGCCAGTGGGTAGAAAGCCTTGTGGATCCAGTGGCAGTGGAAGTGTCTCCGCACTGGTATGGGTCTCCCTGTGGCTATTCCAGCTGCAGGGCTCTGGCTCCATCAGTGTAAAGCGTGTAGCTCCGTGTGGCTTGTCAGCAAGAATACGAAGCAGAGTATGTCTCCCGCCTCCAGGGAGGAATATAGGAGTTCCCAGAATCCTCAGGAGAAGGCTATGCCCACACAGAGGCCTCATTGGCTATTGCCTGATTGACAGGCTTGACTCCACCCCTTCGCAAGTTGACTGGAGATTATGTAACTGCCACATTCACCAAGTTCCCATTTGAGGCGTGTGGCAGAGCAGAAATAATCAATACATATCATAACAAGTGATCTGCAGAAAGATGAGAGAATGAAGGTAGGCATATGGAGGGATACTATTATTGATAGTATGTTTAATTCTTTGAAGAAATTAGCATTCACTGGAGCACAGCAAGCTAGTGTACTGACCTGAATGAAGAGAGTTATAGAGAGAGGACATGCCAAGGCCCTGAGTGGTGCCCTGGTGATGCTGTCGGTAAGCATTGGGCT
>NW_022106471.1:15760122-15772849 GCF_000313985.2 Echinops telfairi
ATGGAATGCCAATTTAATAGAACAACGTGTTCTTGCATTGAGTAAGTACTTGAGTGGAGGCCCAATGTCCATCTGCACAGATGCACTTATTTCTAGAGCTCATCCAATAATTTCTCAACCACATTATGATGGTGGGGGTCTTAAAGTAAATACATCACATGAGCATGAAGCAAAGGAAGCAGACTCTTGCAGTAAGGTTGATTGGGCATGCCCATGGACTGGATTGTGTGCATTTTTTTAAATCCAAAGAAACTACATCTCTCTCTTCAATAAGATCCTGAAGGAAACCTACATGCTGAGTGTGGAAATAGAGGAGAAGAAAGCTGAATCCACAGTGCCATGGGCAGCTCTGGCGACAAGCAATGACATGGAGGACAGAGAAGGGAAAGATGTCCACAGCCACCCACAGGGATTTAGAGAAGGAATGGAATTGACACAGGGGTAAAATGGGTTTGGTTTTAAACATACATCTATGAGAACCAAACAGTGGGTGAGAGAGAGAGAGTTTTGGAAACAGAGCATGATGACAAGACTTGAAAAAAAAGCTGATAGCCACAGGTAGACAGATAACAAATGAAGCTCTGAAGTAAATACATTTTCTGATGCAGTGTGTATAGAGGGAGGGAAGAATAAAAAGTCCAAGACTAAGCCAAGGTAAAGAGAGATGGAGAGGGGGGGAAAGACCTGGAATCATAGCAGTGTACCAAAACGATGCAACGATCCAAAGCTGATCACTCCAAAAGAATAATGGAGCTGCAGCAAACCCCACTGAGCAACTCTCCTGTTCTTCAAGCGTGTGTGGGCATATGACCAACTGGCTTTTTAAAAGGGCCCTTCCGTTACAGAGAATGCTTCATCCCATAAATAAGTCAGACTCAATTATTTTATATCAAAACAATATCTTAGCTTTTAACGAGCACAACTGTCAATACCCAGAGTCACGCATTATGAATCACTATTTGCTCCTTGCTAGCACTTTCTAATTTCCTGCTAAGGAGACAAGGCTGAATGGGGTCATTAATCTGAATTAGCATTCCTGTGACCTCCCCTGCACTTTACTTGCTAACGCCATGTGGCAGAGTTGAATCGGTGAGGGTCTTACTGTCCATACTGTTCAGAGCATGAGGTGGGCTGGAGGGAGACACAGCTAGTTTGACATTCTGAGCCCTTTTTTACCTTTTTTAATTGCAGATATGATTTGGGCATCTCCTATGGAGCCTTGAAATCACCGCTCTCATTTTCATGTTTGGAGGGGCACGTGGTCAAATGAGAAGCCTTGTCCAGTCTCTGCTCAGAATCCTAGATGGCTTGCCAAAACCCTCAGGGAGAATGTGATTCCTTTCTTAGGAAGGACCCTCCAGGTGGTGCAGAGTTAACAAGCTCAGCTGCTAAGCAAAGAGCTGAAGGGGCCCGTCCACCCGGGGGGCTCAGAAGACAGGCCTGAGACAGGCCGTCGTGGAAGACCCTGTGCAACCCACTGCCCTTCTGACCCACATGCTGCCCCTTTTGAGCCAGAGCCAACTTACCAGCAACCAGTTGTTATTAAATAAGGGGGTGTTACGGATTAAATTCTGCCCCCCAAAATATGTGTGGTAAATCATAACCCATGATGACGACCCCTTTTGGGAAAGGGTTGCCTTCCTGAGATGTAGTAATCGATTACTTAGTGTGGCCCTTCTAGCCATCATCTCTTTCGCGATGTATGGCAAATTCTAGCCTCTGTCGGGGGATCCTGCAGTCCCAGATTGGGGGCCCTTCTCTGTCCCGGTGCTGGACAGAAGGGAGGTGAGTGTATTTTGAGTCTCCACCTTCCTGGGGGTCTGACTCAGGTCAGTGCCCTTTGCTTCTCTGGGAGTGGGGTCCACGGAAGGGAAACGGGCATTTGTCTTGTGACCTCCCCGTCCTGCTCGAGCAGGCTCAGAACAAGGAGACCTGCTTTGACTCTGAGATGTTGCTGCTCTGGCCCTGGTTCCGCTCCTGACTTCCGGTTCTGGAGACTTGAATTGTGGCCGACCTTGTGGCTGGTTTCACCAGGCTCTGGGGCCTTGTGGATGCAAAAGGCCCTCCACACAGGTGTTGGAACTCCAGGTTGGGACTGAGCAACACTCACCCCCACGCGAGTCATTCTCTTAGCGTCTCGTGAGTTCTGAGAGATCCGGCAGCGAACTGCAGAACCCAGGGGCTACAGTGGAGAGGGCTGGCTGTGTCCAGAGACAGTGGAGTGGGATAGCTCTCTGGAACATTTCTGGGCATTTGGGACATCGTTCATCTCCACCTCCTTGGGACTAATCTCATATTATGTAATTTTTCTAGAAGAAATTACTTTCACACTTTGTCATGTTACTTAGGCAGGATTAGTGTAGGGCATGGGTTAAGACGATCTCTTAGGAGATAAAAAGAAGCATATCAAGTCAAGATGGAGAAAGGTAGATGCCACCTGGAGAGCTCCACGATGTCAGGAAACAGAAGTTAGGGACGAGGACCTTCCTCCAGAGCCAACAGAGGGGGAACGCCTCAGTGGGCGTGTCCGTGGTGATGTCATGGGTGGAACAACCTGAATGGAGCAGGGACATCTCTGCACAGCACTTGGTCAGTGAGTCTCCCTGACTTTTGTCTGCTTACTCAGGGGTATAACAATGAGTGGACGTTGGGACAACATCACTGAAAATCCACCAGTCTGCAGCTTTCAGGCATTTTGCGCAATTAGCATTCACTAACCACCTGGGCTAGGAAATAAAGGGAGAGAAAACTCACACTTATGATTTTATCTCCTTGTTTAGGGCACTGGTAGAAGCTTGATGGACTCACCGGGGCTCACGAGTACTGGTGAAGTGGGAGGTTAATGAGACAGAGGAAGACCTCCGTTGAGGTGGATTGGCCCAGTGGCGGCAGCAATGGGCTCACATGAACAGCAGTTGTTAGGGGGATGCAGGGCCAGGGAAGGTTTCACTCTGTGACCGTAGGGTCACTTTGAGGTGGAACCCACTCAATGGCACCTAACAAGATTGAGGTCCCTGGTGGCAACATGGTTTTCCTTGGAGGGATAATTAAAGTGAGCTGTTCGAACCCACCTGGTGGTCCTACCGAAGAAAGCCGTACCCTTCTGCCTCCTTCAAGATTTCTGTCCAGGAAACCATCCAGAGCAGTGCTGCCCATCCAGTATGATGGGTTCACTGTCCATCATACGGGACTCAATAGCAATGGACCTGGTTCGGGCGTCATGAGGAAGGGGGATTATTCTTGGAGGGTTGCCAGCCTTTATTCTCCCTGTTCCCTTGAAACAGACATTTGGTGCGGTACCTCCACACAACTTCTTCCGGCCAGCTCTTATCAAATGGGTCCCCGGCTCACGATGACCCGTCCACAGTGGAACAGGATGCTACCTGGTCCTACAGCACCCCCAATCTGTTGTGGGTCAGACCACTGCGATCCACAGAAGTTCCACCGGTTGATCTTCAAAAGTAGGTCACCAGTCCTTTCTTCCTCATGTGTACCCACCTTTAGCCAAAAAAAGCCTTTCTTCTTGCCCCCACCGAACTCTGCCCTTGACCACCACAGCCTTTATTGCTAAGAGTGCTACTAGCGGCTCCTCAGGGGATCCCACAGTACTATTAGTGACTTCCCAGCAGGCAAATCTCTGAAGGACGCTCCACAGGTACAGCCCCATCCTCCTGGGGTCCCCATCGAAGGGAACTACTGCATCCCCTCATGTCAGTAGGTCCAAATGCAGAGCTGATGGCTCAGTATCCCTGACTCACAGGGCCACAGCACACCATCTAGAGCCTCGGGGAAGTGGGAGAAGGATCCCTCAATTTTTTTTAGAATTTGTCCATAAAGAATCTTCTCTTTCTGATTGACCTCTGGCCTTCCCATGCCCCATTAGTGGCCCTGGGTTGTGTGGTCCCTGAAACAACCCCATCCGCAGCGTCTCTAGAGTTCCTGAGCTAGCAAGCACCTCCCTGCCTCCTCCACAGGTCTTCCTTCTCCTGAGAGACCTGACAACCTCTGTGGGTGAACTGGTTGCATGGGCCATGTTGCCACTCTAGGATTATGGAAAACCCAAGTCATTTTCTGTGGTCACACGCCCCCCAGTTCCCCAAGCCTGTGTGATTACATGTCAATCACGTCCCTTCTGACTGTGGGCCCCCTTCCCTCTGGGCTGGAAAATCATGATCGCGGCTTCTTTCTCTCCTCAGTTGGACGTGTGGCTGTTGACCTCACTTCTTCTGACTCTTCTCCACTGAATGGCATTTGGGGAGATCTCCCTTATTGATGGACTCAAAACTGGGGAGGCCTCCCTGTCATCGACACCCACACCACTCCCACAACCCTCTGCTTTCCTCAGTGGGAGTGCAGACGCTGATGGCCCTTGTGTTAATCTGAGTAAACTAGAGAAACAAATGCATAGATATTCATATGTGTCTAAGAAAGAACTTTATATAAAGACTAATTGTACATTAAGAAAACATCCCAGCCCAGTGCAGAGCAAGTCCCTAAGTCTGATATTAGCCCATATGTCTGATACCAATCTATAAAGTCCTCTTTAGACTCACAAAACACATGCAATGATGCCAAATGCAGGAAGATCACAGGCCAGTTGGTGGGACGTCTTGTGGATCCAGTGGTGTTGTAAGCATCTCAGCGCTGGCAGGGGTCTCCACTTAGCACTAGCTAGGGCACTAAGGCAGTTCCATGTGTCTTGTCAGCTGCAATGTCTCCCAGAGAGGGAGCCTGTGCCCCACCTCCAATAAACTATTTTATCTCCTTAGCACCTCCAAATGAGGTCAACAAGCTGTGATCCGATTGACAGGTTAAACCCCACCCCTTAACTCCTAAGCCTCAAATTGACAACAGATTATGTAACTACCACAGCCCCTGAAGAGAAGCCTTCCTCACATACAGCCTTAGAGGCAGCCCCATCTGCATGTGCCTGGCTTTGAGGTGGCCCCGGATCCACGGACACCAGAGGCAGCAGCACCCTCTCCTCCGGGAAGCCTGGGAGGTGGGAACAGACACACAGGGCTGTGTGTCTATGGAGAAATGTGGAGAACTCCTCCCAAACAGGTCCAGCCCTTCCCCCACTGCAACAACAACCAACAACCCTATAGAACAGCACAGAACCCCCCTGTGCGTTTCGGAGACAAACTCTGCAGGGGAGTCGAAAGCCAAGTGTTTCTCCCAAAGAGCGGCTGGTAGGTTCAAACTGCTGGCCTTGTAGGTAGCAGTCCAACCAGCATTCCTTCTTGCATGGACTAGGGTGGGGGGGGGGCGGGTAGGGGATGAAATAAAACACAAGCATGCCTTCTCAAGTCTGGTTAAGTTGCTCCAAACATAGAAGAGCTATTTGTGATAGTGGATTTTGTTGAGTCAGAATAAAGGGGGCTATTTACATTTGTCCAAGATCACCCCTCTTCTCCCCCCACTCCACCTGTGACCCACCATTAAGACTTCCCCCAAGGGAAGCCCCTGGTTCTGGTTCCGTACATGCAGGCTGCAGGGCTCTCCCTGGGGAGGGCCTCATAGCCGATGCTCTCAAACCCCCCCACCCCCTAAGAGACTGGCATTGTCAGCGTTTGAGACGATGGCTTCCCTTATCTGAGGACATGGCTGGCTTTCGTAGTCCCAGAGCCACTGTCCGAGTTTCCCCCACGGCACACCTGTCAGGGGTCTTCCTGCATATTGAATTGTGCAGTTCGCCCCGCCAGCTTTTCCACAACCATTTCTCCTGCTTCCCCCTTCAGCGTTTGACAACTGGGCAGCAGACAGCCCCCCCCTCCCCCCCGCCCCAGAGGATGTAGACACAGCAGCATAACTAAGCAAGAGAGACTGTGGGGTCAGAGAGTTAGAGAGAGGGACACAAGTTCGAATCGCAGCTCAGCCATGGTGGGCTCTTGGGCAAGTTCCCCAAGCTCCCTAAATTCTAGTGACTACAATGGTGACAGGGAGGTCCTCGTATCCTGAAAAGGTTGTGAAGATGAAACGCAACGGTGCACATAACTACTGACAGGCCCAGCAGCCATGACAGTCACATAGGTCATTCTGATTCTTCTAACGACCACCCTTTAAAAAGAAACAGATTAAACTAACCTGAATTATATATGTCCTTTATGTCCCAATCCATGTGTTAAAAAGCCAAACCCACTACCACCAAGTTGACTCCGGCTCTTAGCAGCCCTGCCAAGCACTGCGGAGCTCAAAATCTTTGTGGGCGCAGACAGCTCCTCCTTCTTCCGTGGGGCAGCTGGTGGGTCTGAACTTGGCGGTTAGCAGCCCAACACACAGCACCACCTAATGTAACTCAGTATATTACCATTTCACCCAGTTATAGGTATCAAAGCAGAATGGGATATTTCAGGTTGGGTTTTTATAGTCATTCTTCAAAAGATGAGGGATTTTGTACTGCAGTATGTCTCAGTGTAGACTAGCACCCACTCAAGTGCTCAGGAGCTGCATGTGGACAATGACGAGGGCAGGAGGTGGCAGTGCGGACAGAAGGCCTGGCAGTTATTAAGTAAAGGCAGGTTCCTTCCACCAAGACTATCTCTCCATGCCTTGCAGCTCAGAGACACTGGAAACGAAACCCCTAAGTCCCCCTCAGCGCAGTGCGGAAAGACTGCTTTATTAGAGTCTCTATACTCGGTGGCCAGCCACGTGTACACAGGTAGTGGGTTTAGCGCACTCTCAGTTGTTCTCGGCCAACCAGACAGATTTCAGGAAGGGCTCTCAGTGGTTCAAATGATCCTCTCACCAGTGCTCCATCAGCCTGTACAAGCCCCACCCACCCCCGAACCCCAGCCTCTGTTTCACTGCTTACAGGGTCAGAAGCTCACCGTACCCCCAGGAAAGCCTGCTTATAAGGAAACTTCTGCTTGAGCCCCATCTTCCCTCTACAGCAGAAGTTCTCAACCTGTGGGTTGCAACCCCTTTGGGGTCCAACGACCCTTTCACAGGGGTCACCCGATTCATAACAGTAGCAAAATGACAGTTATGAAGTAGCAACGAAAATCATTTTATGGTAGGGGGTCACTTCAACATGAAGAACTGTATTAAAGGTCACAGCATTAGGAAGGTTGAGAACCACTGCTCTACAGTCTACTCCCTGCTCCTAATACCAAGGAGGTACAGAAAGGTTAATACCGCCATCTGTGAGGCACCCCCACGGGCATTTGAAGGGCCTGTGTAGAGGGTCCGTGGCCCAGGGGATTCCATGGTGGCTGACATCTGCACAGTGTCCTTTGCCAAGTGCAGCCCCGAGAACCAAAGCATAGGGTGTGCAGTGTGGTCCTCGAAGACACACTCCTGACCACAGGAGGTCCCTCCACCTCTGTACAGTCCCACCCGATACCCGCCAGTAGGAACAGGCAACCTCTCGGGCCAGAGGAGGAGGCTCTGGATGCCACTGTCTGAAGCCAGACGCCAGCCAGCCCTCATCTATCTGCTGGGACAGGTCCTCTGCTACCTACATCTCTCTCTTGCCAGCCCAAGAGTACTAGGGTCACATCTCCCCTCACATCCCAGGGTCTGTGAACCCTTGCCACCTTCTTCACTGCATGGTACTTTCGGAGAGAGATTAAGGAGACGGTCTCCCCTGCCTCCTCTCTGCCCCAGGACAGCCCCTGGCCAGCTTTCCCGCCCTGTCATTTGTAGAATCCCTCCTTCCAGGACACCAGCCCCGGGCTGCAGATTGGGACCTGCTTTCCAGAGGTTCGTGCTGTTTCTCTGCCGTTAGTTAACACCACACCAAAGTCCCCCTGTGGACTCAGATTCACAGGAGCGGGGCCTGAAGAGGAATCGGTGGTTGGCCGGGCCAAACCCACTTCTCCAGAGATGCGGAAGGGAAGGAGCAGCTGCAAGGAAAGATTAAGCTCAGCTTCGCTCCCATCAATCAATAAACCAGTCAATTTTTATTGAGCTCCTCTGCCCGCACACGCTCATTAGCCAGCATGGACCCAGGAGGGGCAGTCTGGGGCTTATGGGGGAGGGGCAAGCCTCTGGCCAAAATATTTTCACCTCACAAAGGTCAGGGGTGTCCCTGTAGAGTCATTAGATGATTCGCGCTAAGTTGTTAATGACTTACCCGATTTCATGATTTCTAAAGGGATGGAGCACTCTGAGAACCAATGGTTGGGGCCTGGTTGGGCGCACTGAGTAGGGCAGAGGTTGAAGACGTCGGTACCGCGGTACATCTCTCTCTTTTGCTATTTCCTCGACACTTGGTGCTCAGGACTGGTATGGTGAGCTAGAGGCCGACAGAAGTAGACTCAGGGCCTCTGACAGCAGCGCCTCTCAGACCCCCTGCTCCTGGCTTTCCCTGACTCTCCCTGCAGCTGGACACTCAGCCTCTCCATCTCTGTGCCCACAGGGGCGTGTCCAGCCGGAGAGGGAGCAGGATAAAAGCCTCAGTACAGCTCTTGGTTAAAAGAGAGATGGTGGTGGCATCTGTCCCTCTAAGCAAAGCCACAAGGACAATGTGCTGGAGAGCAGGCTTGAGCTCAAGAAATTCCTGTCATCATCTTTTGTGACACTGTTGTTTCCAAAATTGTTGACGCTTTTTCATATCCATTCATAAAGTCTCCTCAAATTCATTCTGGGTGAAGGAATCTGGCATAATTTCCTGTTCTAAAAGCACCTTCTTCATAAAGCCAAGGTGACCTGCGCCACCGGTGTGTAAGGGTATGGGCACCGAGCTGTGTTTCCTTTGGGTTCACCCCTGTAGGGACACGTGTATGTTTTCGCTCAGTCTGGCCCCTCTGCAGACCCAGCAGTGTGTTTATGTCCCGCGCTCACCTGTTTCTCAGCACTTACTGATTCACGCAACAAAAACGCGTGTACTTCCCTCTACTGGTTTATAGGGTACATCGAGGGAACCCCTACGTGTCTGTTGGTCTGCCACACTGTAGCGGCTTACACATTGCTGTGATGCTGGAAACGATGTCACCAGTATTTCAAACACCAGCAGGGTCAGCCAAGGGCAGCAGGTGTCTACAAAGCATCCAAAGTAAGTACTGCCAACGACGAAGAAGGAATAGTGTATTTCTAAGTACGTCACCGCCGAGAAACATTAAGAATCACAGCAGAACATGATCAGATACTGGAAACCTCAAGTCTAGCAGAAGAACACTGTTAGACAGAGTGGCAGACGATGAGCCCCTCTGGCCAGACGGTACACAGAATGCAACCAAGGAAGATGCCTTCTCAAAATAGCATCCACCATAGTGACACGGGTGGAGTCCAGCCGGAGGGACCTGCAGTAGCTGGTGGTTCACAACTCAAAACTTGTAAATGTCTATCCACAATCAGAACTTGGAATTTACAAAGTATGAATCTGGGGAAATTAGAAGTTGTCCAAGTTGAAATGGAACACATAAAGATCTCTAGCCAAGGCACTAGCAAGCTGACATGGACTGCTATTGACCATTTTGAATTAGACAGCGTCTGGGAATAGTAAACAAATTCAAGAGAAAGGATTTCAAAGAGGACATTTCAAGACCTGCCTTGAAGTAAAATACTCCTATATCGATCCTGAAGGATAAAATCTATAGACATGCAATGGAATTCAGTTATTACAACTAGAATTCAAATTTATGCACCAACCACTAAACCAAGTCATAAAGAAATTGAAGAATTCAGTCAACTTGTTCAGTCTGATATTGATTAAACATACAATCAAGATACATTGATAATTATTGGCGATTAGAATAAAAAAGTTGGAAATGCAGAGGAAGGAATAGTAGTGGGAACATAAGGTCTTGATAATAGAAATGAAACTTGAGATCACATAATGGAATTTTATAAGACTAGTGACTTCTTCATTACATATACCCTTTTTAAACAGCAGAAACAGCCACTGTATACATGGACTTCTTCAGATAGGATACACAAAAATTAAATGAACTACACTCGTATCTGTGGGAAAAGACCACTGGAGAAGCGCAGTGTCAGTGCTAAACGGAGGCCTGGGGCTGATTGTGGAAGAGATCAATTGGTCATATATAAGTTCAGATGGAAGAAAACTAAGGTGAGTACATGACAGCCAAAATAAGACCTTGAATAGATGCCATCGGAACTGAGAGCACATCTCAAGGACCGATTTGACTCATTGAACACAGATGACAGAAGAGTTGATGAGCTGTGGGATGACAACAAGAACATCCTACCCGAAGAAAGCAAAAGCCACTTTAAAAGCAGGAAAGAAGAGATCAAAATGGATGTCAGAAGGAGTCTGAAACTTGATCTTAATCAGAGTGTCGCTAAGTCACACGGAAGAAATGATGAAGTCAAAGAGTTGAACAGAAAAATTCAAAGGGTAGTTCAGGAAAACACAGTAAGGTATGCTAATGAAATATGCACAGATCTAGAGTTAGAAAAGCAAGAAAGAAAAGCACCCTTTCAGCATAGTTAGGCTGAAAGAGCTGAAGAAAAAATTCAAGGTTAGGGCTCAATATTGAAAGATGCTGCAGGCAAAATAGAGAACGAGGCAGGAAGCAGCAGACGATGCAAGGACCCCAGAGAGTCACTGCAACACTCAACCATTCCAAACGGCAGTATCTGATCCAGCAGCGATGGTACTCATGGAAGATGTCCAAGCTGCACTGGTCGCATTCGCCACAAACAAGACTCCGGGAATTGACAGATTACCGACGAAATGCCTCAATAAGCTGAGGAAGCGCTTGAGACATTGGTTTGTCTATGACAAACAATTTGGACGGCAGCTACCTGATCTGCTGACTGGAAAAGGTCCATGTCTGTACCCATTCCAAAGAATGGTGACCCAACAGAATTTTTAAATTATAGAATATAATAGATATCAAACGCAAGTTAAATTTTACTTAAGACCCTTCAACAGTGGTTACAGCAATTCATCAAGAGGCAGCTGCTTGCAAGTCAGGCCATCGTCAGAAGAGGATGTGGAACGAGAGAGCATTGCTGAGTTCAGATCAGTCTGGGCTCAAAGCAAAGAACACTGGAAGGGTGCGTGCTTGTGTTTTATTGACTGTGAAAAGGCATCAGACTGTGCGGATCATAGCAGATAGCCATGAGAAGAATGGGAATTCCAGAACACTTCATTGTGCTCATGTGGAACCTATGCTTGGACTACTAAGTTGCTTGACCAAAAGCAAGTGTTTGAATAGAACGATGGTCTAAAGTGGGTTGAAATCAGGAAAGGTGTGTGTCAGGGTTGTATTCTTTCACCAGACGTATTCAATCTGTGTGCTGAGCAGAGTCAGACACGCTGGCAGAGACGAAGAGAAATGCGACCTCGGGATGGGAGGAGACTATGGATTTAGGCAGATGGCACAACCTTCCCTGCTGAAAGTGAGGAGGACACGAAGCATTTGCCGATGAAGACCAAGAACTGCACCTTTCAGTAGGGATGACCACCTACTGTACAGAAGACCCAAAGCCTCACGCCTGACCAATCATAGCAATCATGATAAATGGAGAAGAGATAAAACTTGACAAGGATTTCGTCTTCTTGGATCCACAATCGATGTTCACAGAAGCAGAAGCCAAGAGGTGAAAGGCTGCATTGTATCGGGTCCATCTGCTGCACAAGACCTCTTCAAAGTGTTGAAGAGCAAGGATATTACTTTGAGGACTAATGTGCGCCTGACCCAAGCCCTGGCATTTCCTTGGACGTTGAACAAGGAGAACTGAAGAAGAACCGAAGCTTTTGAGTTGCGGTGCTCGGGAAGAGTATTGAAAGTAAAATGACGACCAAACAAACAACCCGATCGGTCTGGGGAGCAGTCCAGCCAGCATGCTGCATACCGGGGACACTGCCTGATCGATGTGGACATGCTATTGGAAGAGACCAGGCCCTGGAAAAGGGCATCATGCTTGGTAAAATAGAAGGACATCAAACAAGAGGAGGACCCGAGATGAAATGAATTCACATAGGACTGGGATATGTCTTGTTCTATTGTACAGAGTCTCTGTGACTCAGAACTGGCTTGATGGCACCTAACACACACACACACACACACAAACATGGTGTTTAAGCATTTAAGCACTGGACTGCTAACAGAAATGTTGGCAGTTCCAACCTATAGCCCCCTAGAAGTGAACGGCATTGAGGGCCGTACCTGACCTCCTCTGGCTTCCCTATTGCCGGGAGACAGGGGTCAGACATGCTTCCAGGACCCATCCTTCTTTATCCACTGTGACGTCAGCAGTAAAGCTAGTCATTAGTCCAGAGCAGCACCTCTCCCCGGTCAGCAGCCAAGGCTCCCTCGGGTCCTCAGCCTCTCAGCCACAGGTCCTTTGGCCTTTCCTCCAGGGACCACCTGTCTCTCTGCCTCACAGTCCCAGCATCTCACCTTGGCTCCTCTTGCCCTGTTCCGTAGTCAGCATGCTACAGTCCGGTCTCTGGCCACTGCTGCTTCAGGCAGATGTCTGCACTGGGCCTTTTGAGAGTCCCAGGCTTTCTCCCTCTGCCACTGCTTCAA
Source organism: Echinops telfairi (assembly GCF_000313985.2). NCBI lineage: Eukaryota > Metazoa > Chordata > Mammalia > Afrosoricida > Tenrecidae > Echinops > Echinops telfairi. Next base: position 15,772,572 of record NW_022106471.1, read on the forward strand.
AGATGGCTCATCCTTACAGCCTGGGAGTAGGGGCAGGAGGGGGCAGTAACTAAAACTGACCAATCCCCTCTTAACAGTTTCATTTGCATGATTTGAAGCCAGGATGGGGACACTGCTTCATCTATGTGACCAGGAGGGACCAGTCCCTGGAAAAGGACATCAGGCTTGGTAACATAAAAGGGCAGCAAAAAACTGGAGGACCCTCGATGAAATGCCCAAGGACACAGGACTGCGACAATGAACTCAAACCGAATCCCTTGGTGGGAGTTACAGAGACT
>NW_022106471.1:15773392-15780478 GCF_000313985.2 Echinops telfairi
GTGGCGCCTGGACTTCCAGGCTGGCTTCTTCAAATTGCTATCACATTCTCTTCAACCTCTCCAGAAGGCAGAGATACAAAGGCGTTTCTGGCTAACACGGACTTTGAACAGCAATTACTATGCTAACAAACATTTTGCACACGGTTATAAATGACACAAAAACATTAGTAGCAAACCCCTTACCTGCTTTCAGCAGAAAGAAAATCAAAGCTCTCAGCAGATGCCGTGCCAGCAACTTCTTTTTTCTGTTTTAAGCTGCACGGGGGAGTTTGTATTTGCATGCTAAAGTAAATGAAGCCATTGGGTTACATTTGCTGAAACAGCCCATTACTGCACGTTATTTCAAAAGACCACAGAATTTAGCACAGGTCATCAAAACTGATTCCCCCATTCTAACCGGGAAAGCACCGAGGAGAAGCTGTGAAAACATTGGTATTCTGATGACTGGAACACTCGTCAATGAGGCTGGCTAAGGCTCTTGCCGATTACCTTGCTATTCCGTGAAAGCAATTTGAACACCAGATCGGTCTTCAGCCTTTGGATCCTTGGAAACACTGGATGCTGCGTTTATTTCTTTACACCTCATCTTCTCATCCAAGTAGATTCATTTAGCTTCTGACACCAACAGAAGCATCGCTGGGTGTGGTAAGGTGCTTCTTCTCCAGAGAAAATTCTCAACAGGAGATGGCAACAATTTAAATTTAGAAGTGTCTATAGTTTTCCATTTTCTGGTTCACAGGCAAAGAAGATACAAGCAAGGTTTCTTATTCTTCTTCTGTGCCGGTGAATGTACGGTGCTAGTGGATATATGTTGAACAAGTAACATGAGGAAGAACATGGCATCCGCATCGGAGAAGCCTGAGTAAAGGCCTGTGATCTGCAGACGACGCAGCCTTGCTTGCTGAACGTGACAAGACCTGGAAGCACTCGCTGATGGGGACCAAGGGTTGCAGCTCAGTGTAAAGACCAGAACCCCACAACTGGACCAAGAGGTTATAATAAACAGAACAAAAAGACTGTGGAGTTGCCAAGGAGTTTATTTTGCTTGGTTCGACAGCCAATGCTCCTGGCAGCAGCCATCAAGAAAGGAAACCACACGCTGCATTTGGGTAAACTGCAGCATCAGATTTCTCCCCCGCGTGAGGATCGAGGATGCCACAGGGAAGACTACGGTGCACCAGACCCGAACCCTGTAGTTTCAGTGCCCGAGTCTGAGTCGGTATGTGAAAACCCACTGAGAAAGGAAGACTGAGGAGAACTGAGGCATTTGAATGACAGTGCCAGCAAAGAATAGTGAAAGTCCCATGGACTTCTTTTGAGCAAACATCTGTTTTGGAAGATGTACAGCCAGAATGTTCCTTAGACGCAAGAATGGGGAGCTTTGGCTCACCTCCTCCGGGCGTGTTTTCAAGAGAGACCAATCCCTGGAACAGGACGTCACGCTTGGTAAAGCTAGGAGGGCAGGCACAAAGAGACAGCCCCTCAAGAGACGCTGCAGCAGGGGATGCAAACATCAGAACAAGCGTGCGAGGGCACGGGACCTGGCAGTGTTTTCTGCTGCTGTGCACAGATCTCAAGTTGGAACCAGCTTGACAGCACCTCATAGCAGCGCGTGTCCTTAGGCAAGGCTGCAACTGCTGATCAGCAAGCTCCCCCAGCCCCTCAGAAAGCACGCCAACTACAAGAGCAGAGAAACTGAGAGAGCACGGGGCTAGAAACAGACACGCACCCCTCCGGAAGCCATGGATGAAAGGGCCCGGCCTCTCTGTGGAGGCGCCTGTGCGCCCTGTGGTGCCGCTCAAATCCCTTTCGCCCTTTGGTTTAGACTGAGGTTCTGGAGAAGAAGTTAAAACAATCCAACCACGCAAGTGGCTCAGTCCAGCTCTGAACTTCCCTATTAATCAGTGGAAAGATTTTCTGCTCCTCCTCCTGCTCCTCCTTGATCATAGAGGGGAGACCCTCCAACAGCAAGGTGCCCAATGTCAGTGGTACATACGGTGCAGATGGACCTCCGAGGTGAGAGAAAATTGAAGCTGCCTGACAAAATGACGCCGCCCCCCGATACATAGTCTCACCCCCCCACCACCCTTACAGAAGATCAACAGTAGCAACCACAAAGGGAAACTTGAAGGCCTCCTGAAGTAAACGTGGGAAACTGGGGACCAAAGAACTAACGAGAAGATTTAAGAGCGTTGGAGAGCAGGGAGGGGACGCCCGGTCCAGGTCCCGCCCCGTATCCGTGCCTTTGAAACCAGCCTTGAGAATGCCTAGAATCACCCCAGACCTGGAGAGGGGGGAACTGCAAGCAAAATAACTTACTCTGCGACGCTCCTCTCCTGGCTGAGAAAAAATGGAACGGCTCTTGGGAAGAAGTGGCGGTCGGAAGTGAAATCGACACAGTAACTGATTCTAAACCCAGAGGGAGTCCCGCAGGCCAGGGAGTATAGTACCCAGCTGCGCGGGAGGGGGCGGGGGTACACCCCCAGACAGTACTCAAGTCTCAGGTGGGGTGGCAAAGCCTGGGAAGGGTGAGAAAGACCACATACCTTCTTCATGGGGTGTCTCCCGTCCCTCAGCCGTCCCTCAGCACGCAGAAAGTCAGGCGAAAGCCACAATCCCCAGGCTGAAACGGGCTTTGCCGGGAACAATGGGCAGACGTCCGTTCCAAGGGGCAGTAGGGCTGACGGGATGAGAAGTCAGTGATGGAGCCAGACCCACTTCAGCTGAGCAAATAGAAGACAGGTCAGGAACACCTGTCTGTAAACCGAATAACGTGAAAGGGCTTTGCAACCATGAAAAAGAAAAGGCAGAGTGAAGAATAGAAAGAGAGTGAAAATAAAGAAGAAACCGGCGGCCACCAAGTCCACTCGGACTCAGAGGGGCTCCACCGACAGGGTCAGCTGTTGGGGGATGTTTCTGAAGCTGTAAACCTTCGCGAGAGCAGACGGCCTCCTCTCCCCTCTCACGGAGCAGAGGGGTTTGGAAGCACTGGCCTCAGAGTTAACAGCCCAACACTTACCCAATTAAGCTGCCTGCCCTCTTAGAAATCATACAACAGCATAATAGATAATCAGATCTATTAAAAAATACTGTGAAACAAAGTTTCTTCTCAAATATTTTCAGAGAGGCTTATTTCAAACATGTCAAGGAAATTTCTCGAGTATTTTCTGATACAGAAGATCTTTATAGGAATATAAATGCAATATTGGGGCCAAGGAGAAGACAAAGAAACAAGATATCATGAAAAGAGACCCTGAATACCTTGGAAAATCAAAACAGCACTAAAGAAATAAAATAAATCAGAATAGCAGGAGACAGAATACGCACTCCTGATAATTCCGTTACTGGCAGAGAATAAAGTTCGGAGATAAGTACAGCCCACTAGAGTTTAGGCAACAAGTGAAAGCAATAAGAGAAAATGTCATGGACGTGAAAGACCATGGGTGTTCCTGAAGTAGAGAGTCCAATATATGGACTAGATCATGTATTTAAAAATACATAATGAGAGAAAATATATGTGGATGAAAGGGAATTTTTAAACTTATCTACAGTTATATAACCACTGCCATCAAATTGAGCCTCTCCTAACAACTCCCTACACGGTTTCCAAGCCTGTAACTCTTCACAGAGCTGAAAGCCTCATCTTTCTTCAAGGGAGAGGCTGATGGGTAAGAACCACCAACCTTGCAGTTAACTGCCCCAAGACTAACCCACAGTGCCACACCACATTAGGCATCTTGGGGTTCACTCCAAGGCTGGCAGTTCAAAATCAACAATTCCTCCTCAGGAAAAAGATGAGGCTGTCTGATTCTATAAAGACTTGCAACTTCAGAACCCTTAAACAGGGTCACTGAGTCGGAATTGGCCCCACCCCTTCACTCAGATTGACAGCAGATTGTGTAGCCACCACACCCATCAGTGCCTGCAAACCCTGGAACAGGACTGCCTGGGAAAGGAGTGCCAGCCAGTAACGTTATGGGCAGGGCGGCGATGACTAAGAGCAGCAGGCCTGACAAAATGGGAAGGAATTAGGGAATAGGGGACCCACAAGCCTGCTTGAGAAAAACGGGACAACGAAAATCTGCCAACCCACGTCGGAACAAAATTGAAAGCTCAGAAATAGAGACCACATTGCCGGGAGAAGAAAAAAGACTATCCATAATCATTGCATCTACTCAAATACTGATGATTAAATATGCAAATTCTGGGAGCAGAAAGGATATAATGGCATCAGTACAAAGACTGTTAAGATGATAATAAAACTCACACTATTGAACATGAAGGAGAGGGAAAATACAAGATGTCTGATAGTGCTATTTGCCATTTTCTTTTACAGGAGGGAGCACATTTCAAATGTTGAAAAGGTAAAAATCATGATTCCAACCTAGATGATTTTATAGTGTTTTCTTAACTTTAAAAGTCCTTTTCATAAATCTGTATTTCCCTAGATAATATATATATATATATTTCGAACTCAATGGTCCCTTTAGGCTCCTTAAAGTTCAGTAAAATTTAAGTTAATATTTTTATTTCAAAATAGTATTTATAATATGATCCATTATATAGACATCTTTCTCTTCCTGTGTATCTATCTTATCATCTACTTGCATATATGCACAGAATAAATGTTAAGAATTATGTTGTGTCCACCTACATCTTGAAGGAAGGCGTCAAGGGGTGTGACAGGAGCTCAGGACCGTGGTCATGAGGCACACAAGATCTATCGGCATCACATGGTTCACAAAGACAATGAACTACATCCTGCATCCGTGAGTAGCAAATGGGATTGGAAAGGCTCTGAGGGGCCTCTAAGATGCCATCAGAGGAAAGAAGAGTGAAGACAAGAAAGGGATGGAAACCACTGGTCCAGTGGAATAATGGACTAAATGAACACCAGCCTCCCAACCCGAAGAACAGAACTCGACAGTGTGATTCAATGACACCGAACAACAACAACAACAAGCAAGGATTCGATAACGTTCTCAAGGATTTCACCTTGCTCGGATCCACAATCAATGCTCATGGAATCAGGAATCAAGGTTCAAACAACACATTCCATTGGGTAAATCTGCTGGCACAAGACCTCCTGAAAACATTGAAAGGCAAGGATATGACTTGGAGGACTAAGGTGTGCCTGACCCAAGCCATGGTCTTTGCAGTTTTCTCCTCTGCATGTGGAAGCTGGACATCGCATACGGAGGACCAAAGAAGAATCGATGCCTTTGAACTACGGTGCTCGTGAAGACTACGGTAGAAAGGACCACGGAGTGCCAAAAAACAGACAAATCTGTCTTGGAAAAAGTACAGCCCAGGAGTTCCCTCGAGGCAAGGGTGGTGAAACTCTGTCTCACATATTTTGTGCATGTTGTCAGGAGAGACCGATCTCTGGAGAAGGGCATCAACCTTGGTAAAGTGAAGGGGCAATGGACAAGAGGAAGACTCCGGACAAGACCAGCTAATGCACAGGAGCCATTGTGCAGATGGTGCAGGACTGGGCAGTGTTCCCTTCTGCTGTGCACAGGTTCACTGTGGGTCAGATCTGACGCGATGGCACCTAACACAACCACAGCTTATAATCACCCTAAAATCTAAAGTAAATATTAAAAATGTTAGAACGTACTGCGTTGCTGCCTCTAATCCTTGAGAGACTGCAGTCTCCTCAGTGAATCCAAGCGCTCATTCCAGACAGATCTCCAACGGCTGGTTCCCTCATTGACTTCCAGGCATGTCATCTCTGGTAGTTTTGAAGCAGGGTTGTAGGGTTGTAATAATAACAACAGCTCACACTCTGGAGCATGCACAAGACTGTGCTAAGTGTTTGCTAGCATCAAATCATTTCATAGACTTATTATCCCCATTTCTCAGATTAGGGAACTGAGATCAGAAAGGTCAGGAACTGAACTTCCACTAACAGCACTCAGGTGATGGTACTGAAGCGCAGGTCTGGCTCATTCCAGAGCAACCTTCTCAACTGGCAAACCAGCCCCGATAGGTTGTTCCTGATTAGCGCCGCACCTGAAGAATACAACACACCTGGAGAGTGTCTGAAAAGCAGCTCGAGAGCAGACCTGGAGACTTATGGCAACAAAGCATTGTGGGTGAAATCTGGACTTTGAAGCCAAGAAGTCTGAAGTTCAAGTCCTAACTCCAACACGTACAACTTGTCAGGGTGTGTCCTGGATAGGGATTCAGGTTTTCCACGGAGACAAGGAGAGCACGAGGCCCCGGCTATTGTGATGATTCGGCGATGGAGTTCTTAAAGCATGCGTGGCTCCAGGCTGGTGCAGCAATCATGTAAGGATTAGTCATGTAACTATGATCCCTGTAACTATTATTCACATTAAGCCACAATCTAAGTGACTGCTTCTCTCTGTCAATTAGCAACTTACTGAGAGCATCACAGGAATGGGCTGATTAAAAACTATGGGCTGAAATAGATTGATCGCCTTTCAGAGGTCTCATCTTTTTAGTATCTTCTAAAATGATGCTACAAAACACTGCCCAGAAGTAAATTAAGTGACAAATATCTATGAAGCTGTTTTGAAGCACACAAACCTTTATCAAACAAAGGCTTTGCCCTGGTGATGTTTTCAGGCTTGTTTCTTACACAACAATAGCAGGAGAAGCATTCCATTCCAACAGCAACAGCAGCAGCAAAAGAAGAAGACAATTTTAATACAGGCAAAACACTACTTGACAATGTCCAGGGGGGCACAGTCTTTGCTCAAAGGGCAAAGCAGTATAGGTGAAGATGGGGTCACAGTGAAGGCTTCAAGATCAAGTCAAGACAGAAGGAAAAGAGCACCATGCCTGGGAGGGGAGTCAGGCAGGAGGGGAGGGAGGTGGACAGGCAATTGAGAGGACGCAGCTGCAAGGCTTGAGGAAGTGCTGAAACAGGAGGGAATGATGAGCATCTCACAAACATCTGCTCTCACTCAAGGAGCTAGGGAAGAGGGGGGAACCAATCCCCTCCTGTAAGGAAATTCTTTAAAGTGTGTGTGTGTGTGTGTGTGTGTGTGTGTGTGTGTGTGTGTGTGTGTAAGCAGCGTCAGTCACTTGGAGAAGTTTGTGAGCGATCACTACTCC
>NW_022106471.1:15782090-15784146 GCF_000313985.2 Echinops telfairi
AGATTAAGAAGGACATAATGATAAGGTAATCAATGGTGCAGACCCTACACACACACACACACACACACACACACACACACACACACACAGTCTTAACTGATGTTCTTCCTCCAAAAACTCTGCTTTGCTGCCCTGACCCAGTCTCCCTCTGATAGCACAGATGCCCTGTCACCCTAACAGTACACTCTCTACCCCCAGTGCTTTCACGTCACCCTCTCTCAGGGAGGGCCTCGCATGCGTCATTCCCCAGGGCCATTTCACTCATGTTCATAGTCAGACACCCGACGCAGAAAAGCCAGCCCCATCGCTCATCCCACCAGCCCCACCCTGAGCGCCAAAGAAGTGCCCCACATGTAGGCAAAACTGTGCAAGCCAAGCGGATGCTTCGTTAAGAACATGGGGACACGAGGAACACAGACCACCATCCTCTGGACGCTTTGCTGGACACGACTGTCCTCACGCAGTTCTGTGGTGTCCCTGCTGATGAGCGGTCGAGGAGAGAGCACAGGCAGCCGGAAAGGAGAGAGACTGGGTCTTCTCAGGAAGAACAGCCAGGAAGCACACTGGACTTGAGCTTCAGAGGGAACTCCTGCACCTGACAAGGACAGGGTAAGAAAAGGAGTGAGAGGGGACGTGTTGGCATGGAAACCCACGGTGCTCATTCTGCTGTGAACTTCTCTTTCCCACCTTTCCAATCTGCTGAGGCTTTAACAATGCGTGTCGAAGTAAGAACTCAGGACCGTCAATCAGCATTACTTGGAAACTTATTAGAAATACGAACTCCTGGGTCCCATCGAATCATAAACTCAGCAGTCCGCTTGAAGGAGCCTTCCGCGACTACGTGCTTGCGTTTAGAGAGCATGGCTTTCTTGCATGCTCCAAACCCTCCCCGTCTTTCCTCAGGCTACATCTGATGATTCCAAGAGGAGACCCAGGTTGCACGCCCCCCCCCAGTGCACCTCGTGCACGCCCCGCCATCTGCGATGGAAGCTTGTGTGCTGTGGAACAGGCTTCCAGACGAAGCGGACCCAGAACACCGGCCATTGCAAACCCGGTGGCTGATGATCACCCAGTCCCGAGGATGGCGCAGGACAGTATTACAGAGATGATTCGAAATGTGTGTGTGTGTGTGTGTGTGTGTGTGTGTGTGATTAAAGAAAAGTAGTAGAGAAAGACAGCTGAAAGAGACCCAGCAGAGACACAAAGACAACCAAATCTCCTTGTTTCTTCTTTTATTTAACTACTAAATATTTTACAAAGATTACTGTACCGTTTGTATCCAATAGTCCGTGCCAACACCATCAATTGACAAAAGAGATATTCTGGAGGGATTCATTTACATAAGGTGTGGTTAGGGGTCCATCAACCAACTGTGCCAGAGCAACCAAATGTTCAGATAGGATATTTGCTTCCCTTTAACCATTGTATTAATTAAATAAATTAACATATTCCACAAATATTTATGAAGTACCTACAACAATTCTATTTCCATCGTAGGTGCTCATGAACTATTTCTGGATACATATACTATTTCTTGATAACTCACTATATGCATGACCTAATATTATGGCTAAAGGACTTGCAAACAGGAATGGAGATGTTTCCACTTCATAACCCTGAGTCTGAGACCACCTGGCATATCAAGAGTGCCTGGCTTCTTCCTTCCCTTACCCTTAACCTCTCCCCACTCCGCCCCCACTGCTAATGAGACAAGTGATCTAAGAGCTTGACCAATGTGCCCATCAATCCATCTCTAAGGCTACACTTCCCAGGGTTTCCTCGCCTGGGTCCACTGCAGGAAATATGCACGATTTGAAACCTGAACCATCCGCTACTGTAGAAAAGTACATGAATCATATCTAGCTGGCCCACAGCAAAGTCTGATGCTCAGTGGCTTATCCGTTCCATTAACTCCAACAACCATTACTATATCTGCTGCGAAGAGCAGACTCATCAAAAGCCATTGCCCAGACAGTCCTTGCACTCTTTGGGGGCTGGTTCTTTTTTTTTTTTTTAAACATTTTATTAGGGGCTCATACAACTGTTATCCCAATCC
>NW_022106471.1:15786254-15862002 GCF_000313985.2 Echinops telfairi
GGGGAGGGGCAGGCATCCACTTAGTATTTGGGGCTGGGACCAGCTGGGGGCTGGTTCTTGAGATATGCCATAGAGTTGATTTCAACTCATACGAGGGGGTACCCCCCAAATCCAGAAAAGGCTCCATTAGGCAGAGCTTTCATAGTACACATTTTCCCACTTAATGCGAGCATTAAGCAACTCTCTGAGTTAGTGCACCCAGTGGGGTCCCCTGGAAAGGTTTTCTCTGATCACAGTGAATTTTTTCATAAAAGCAGTTTTACACAAACCTCATTTTTTGTGATGGCTGATTTAAAAGTACAGTGTGTGGCTGGGAAATTTTGTTCTCTGCCCGGGAAAAATGCCACAGAAACTGTTGTGATGTTGAGCACAGCTTACAAGGACAGTGCTATGGGAAAGTCAAGTATATGAGTGGTTTTCTCATTTCCAAAAAGGTGAAATAGCCATCAATGACAAACCTCGTTCTGAGTGTCCATCAACTTCCTGAACAGATGAAAATGTCGACTCAGACTCCTAGTGATTTGGAGTTCAATCCACCAGGGCAGACTGTTCATCCAGTTTTCTATTTAGAGGTTCTGAAAAGATAGCTCAACAGTATGCGACAAAAAGGCCCAATTTCCGGCAGACGAGGGACTGGTTTGGCCACCCTGGCAATGCACCTGCTCACACAGCCATCTTAGTGTGCCAGTTTGGGGCAGAAAACAGCATTCCTCTCTTGCCACATACACCTGACTCACCTGACCGCACTCCACGTGACTTCCTTTTGTCTCCATGAATGAAGAGGGACATGAGAGGCCAGTGATTTGAAGCCATGGAGGAGGTGAAGAAAAAACAAGGGAGGTGCTGTCAGCCATCCAAACAACTGCGTTTGATAAATGTTTCCAAGAATGGAATCACAGATTTGACAAATGTATTTAGTGTGATGCAGAGAACTTTGAAGGTGATAAGGTTGTTTTGTAAATACATGCATACATATGTAGCTTTAAAAATAAATCCGGTTTCTTTGGAGGGGTGCCCCCTCATAGAAACCCACGGGACACAGTGGAGCTGCCCATCGCGTCTTCCAGGACTCTCCCTTCACTGAGCATCAGTTCTTTCTCCGTGAACTACCAGGCGGGTCCAAGCCATGAACACACCTTGCGGTTAGCAGTCACGTGCTCAACGAGTGGAGACTAAGTCTCAGTGCCCCCGCAAAGGCCTCCTTACCCGGAGGCCTTCCCCACCACTCTTCCACACTTTCCCCCAGTGGCTCACTTGGTGCTTTGCGGCCCGTCTGCACTTTGAAGAACTCTCGGGAGCACCAGGCACTGCGTTCTTCTGAAACGATTGGTTTGCAAACCTACTCAAGCGTACGCTGGCTTCGCTGTTTGAAGACTCTCGTAGAGTCTGGCACATGAACAGTGACAAGTACGCCTCTGTTCTTACTCAGTGAATGAGCAAACTCGGTCTGCCATTGTCGGCCGGCCAGCCAGGCCTCAGAAGTATCTGTTCAACCTGCTGCCCACGGCTTCAAGTCCTAAAATGCCCTTGCTGGATTTCACCATCATCTGCAGAACACAGGAACTAAATTCCCCCGATGACTCTATTAAAATCAGTTGCGTGATTTGAGACCAAGCATGATCTTGAAGATCCGGTCCAAATTCCTACTTTCCCAGATGAAGAATCTGAAGTCCTGAGAAGGTCAGGCTGGACGATGGAGGATGGGAGTCTCCTTGGGCAGGCACAGCAGAATACCTCTCTGAGCCACAGAAGACAGGCAAAAACCATCCATCAGTCATCACCCTGCAGGGAGGGTCAGAGGCCAAGGAACGAATGCTGAGAAATGGGGAAACTGCAGAGCTGGTGACAGAAGTCAGGGTCAGGGAAGGGCAATTGAGATATCAGGTATTGAAGGTGGGCTAGGGAGACAGGCCAGGGCAGACAAAACCCCATTTCAGAAGTACCCCGAGATCAGAAAGGTTATGCAAACGGAACCCTCCTGAAAGCCACGGGCATGTTCTTCTTTATTTGTGTGTCTGCTGTGTCTAGCAGGAAGTACGCAGGCAACGCTGCAGGAATGACTAAAGGAACAAAGGTAGAGATTGATTCACTCACTGGGAAAACGAGACAAACATCAGAATATCAGAAAGTGGCTCCATGCTCAACCTGCAGAAACAAGAAAGTTGAAACTCACTGCCATGGCGTCAATCCCCACCCACAGTGACGCTGTGAGACGGGAGAACTGCCCGGTGGTTTTCCGAGACTGTACGTCTTTCTGGAAGAAGAACGCTGCACCTCTCTCCCAGGAGCAAGGAGAAAGCTCTGTCAAGCCTTCTCTCCAGCCGTTGCGAGTGGTCTGCAGATCAGGGCTAGATTGGGATTTCAGTTGCGGAAGAAGCAAGACTGTAGAGACTGGGAACCATGTGGATCCTGACAGCCTACGCACAAACTCTGGGCCTTAGCTCAATCCTTCCCTTCCACCAGAACTGCCCTTTTACTCGTCTCCTCCTGTTGAGACCATTGTTGTCCTTGACTCGCAATGTACACTGGCTCCCTCCCAGTCAGACCCTCCGCTGCACGGACTGTGCAAGTTGACTCGCCACACTTTACTTTGTTCCTCTTTGGAGATCTTGAATCTCTCCTTCTGAATCCGGCTTTCTCAAGCTCTGCCCCACTGACAGTCTGGGCCAGGCCACCCTTGGTCATCAGGGGCCACTGTGGTCATTGTAGGATGTTTAGCAGCCTATGGAGCCTTTTCCTTCCCCGGGCCAGTGGCAACCTTCTCAGCTGCAATAATAAAAATGTGTCCAAACGGTGCCGAATGTCTCCTGGAAGGCAGAATCGCTTTCGAAAAAAAACGCTCGGCTATACATACCATACTGGGCTACATATAGCACACATTTCCGAGTTTAGGGACCCGTACCTTGTATAGAGGTCTCTGCCATCAAGTTAATTCCGGGTTGCTGAGGTTGTGGTTTTTTAAACGCATAGTCTCATCTTTCTCCCAAAGAGCAGCTGGTGGGTTTGAACCTTGGACCTTTCATTTAGCAGTCCAGCTCTAACCCAAAACTGCCACCAGGGCTCTTATGTCAAGGACAACGGAAGACAATGTAATCTGGTGAGCGTTCTCTCGTCAGTCATTTTCCAGTTACTCTGAAAGTGGTTAAATTCAACAACGTCGTTGAGGCTCCTGGCTTTCTCTCCATTTGGGTTGCCAGACGCGCCTTAGATGCAACCGTGGCGACACTTCGTCTCACGCACGTTGGCCACGTTATGAAGAGTGAGCAGCCCCTGGAGAAGGCCATCGTGCTGGGTAAAGCGGAGGGGAGGTCAGGGGAGGAAGGGCCTCAACAAGACGGATGGGCACAGCGGCTTCAGCAACGCGTGAGGACGGTGCAGGACTAGGTGGTGTCTCCTTCCGTGGTTCTCATTGTGACGTTACGAGTCAGAGCCAAGTCAAGGCATCTAACAACAATGACGATAACAATGGCAGGTGCTTGTATCCATCTTCACAACTTCATACTCTAGAATGTGGTCTCTTACACACCTGAATGGCCTTAATAAGATTCAGTGAGAGATCAAGAATAGAGTGATGGTACGAACAAGGGGCGCCTCTATTTAAACAACGCGGAGATCCCCGCCCAGTCATCCCATCCACAGAGCCGCACCTTGCAGTAGAGCCTAAATTGGGAACCAGGTCTCCTTCTGTTCAGCCTGATTTGAAGATTTACTCAAATGATCCTGCCTCTAACAACCAACGCCCCACATCTCAGGCTGGCCTGAAGAAGCAGCATTCTATTTAGCGTTGATGGAGAATGCCCTGAGTTGGGTTTGAAGGGCCCACAGCTTGTGGTTCTTAAAGAACGCCCTTACTTAGAGATTCTCCAAAGTTCATTTTGACTAGTTGCATTATTCTTGCCTTGTACTAGCTCCAGAAGTAAACGTCTCTGGGAGCTAGGAAGGCCGTTTGAGATGAAGGCCGATGGGTAGATGATCCATTGTCTGTGCTTGGTTCATATCTTCTCTTCCTCATAACCCCACAGGAAGCCCAGAACGGAGATGTGTTCAAGAGCCTGTTTTGAATAAATGAAGAAACACACTTCTAGGTATTTTAAAAAATTCCTTTCTCTGGTGGCATCCACAATCCACACGATGAGGAGATCACCAGATGGCTACTGCCGTATCCGTACAGCCGTTTCTAAGACAGTCTGCCGTTTCCCACAACATGCAGTCCCAGACCTCCTGCTTCACATACATACAGTCTGGGGATGGGGTGTATTTTAAAAATCACATTCATAAGCAACACTCTATTTCTCTTGAGTCAACACCTTAAAAAAAAAAGACCCACTAAGAGTCCATGTCATGCGCCAAAGCTCTAGGGTCACCCTACCTACACTCATGTCCAGTCCACTCCAGTGGACATCCATGACCTAAAGGAAGGGAGGACATGACCTTTCTAAGATGATTTCTCTTCTGTTACTGAGGAGGGGCTGGGGGGCAGTTCAGATTGCCCTTGGGGGAAATGCTTTACGTTGCTGTTGTGAGGGAGAATCTGCCCTGTATTATATAGCTAGCCAGGCATTTTTAACAAAGTTTCTTCATTTCAGCCCTTGGTGACTCAGGCCCCATACTCCCTGGATTTTAGATTTTGCTTCCTTGAAGTGTACAGAATATTATATAGACCACATCAGAAGGATCCGACTTGGAAAATGCACTAAATGAACCAAACTTCACTTTAAACCTACCTGTTGCCGATTCAAGGAACTAACGTGCTCCTTTGGACTTAAATCTGTACCGCCTTAGTGAAAGAGGAGGGGGCAGGACTTCTACCCCAAGGTCAGAGATTTGGAAGTCACTGGACTCCAGTTCAAACCTCTTGCTTTTGAAGTTGCCCAATAGTGAGACTACCACATATTTGACAGTTTCCTATTTTCATAGCTTTCTCTGTCATGTCTTTGTTCTGCAGACATAATTCTGTTGTACTGAATGAGTGTTATTGAATGTTGGTGCCTCATGTCTAACACTCAATGTTTTCTTACGCAAGATTCGGTCATTTAAGTATTTTAAAATGTTTAAGTGAACATTCCATGTATTTTAATCTAAAAAGCATCCCTGTGTATGAATAGTCCCTTTATCTCAATACGATTTTAAATTCTATAGCATTGCTAGTTTCATCATACTATTATCTTAATTACCAAGGGTCCTAGGGGAGCTACTTATGTTACCTCCCAGAAAGTTGATATGCTGTGACTAAAGTAGAACAGGGATTTATATAAAGTCTGGGTTGACTAGAGAAACAAATTCATAGACACTCGTATGTGTATAAGAAAGAGTTTTATACAAAAGAGCAATTGTATATTGAGAAAACATCCCAGCTCAGTCCAGATCAAGGCCATAATGTCAATGTTAGCCCATATATCCAATCCCAATCTATAAAGTCCTCTTCAGACTCACACAACACATGCAATGACATCAGTGCAGGACGATCACAGGCCAGTGGGTGGAAAGTCTTGTGGACGCAGTGGCGGTGGAAGCATCTCAGCACTGGCATGGGTCTCCACGTGGCTTCTCCAGCTCCAGGGCTCTAGCATAGGTCCATGTGTCTTGTCAGCAGGAATGTCTCACAGAGAGTGAGTGTGTGCCTGCCTCCAGTGAGCTAGTTATCTCCTTAGTGCCTCCAAATGAGGTCATCAAGCTGCGGCCTGATTGACGGGCTAAACTCCACCCCTTCACTCATTATAGTCTCAAACTGACAACAGATCATGTATCGACCACCCTGCTCAAGAGGGGACACAATGTGGGGTTGTGCAGTCTACCTGGGTTGCTGCCAGGTCGCCAGTCCCTCTGCTCTATCTTCACCCGAGCTCCAAACACACCATTTAGAAAATCTTAAATGATTAGCATACCCTGACCATCACTTGACTTGACTTGGTTTAATATTTTCTAAAAAGAATAAATTTGAAAGGTGTAACTGAAATGATCAAACTTTCTGAAAGGAAAAGTCAGTCAAGTTTGGCATCATGACAAAAACTAGAAACGTTAAGAAAGCCGGGTAAAGTCACATCGCTTATAATTAGTATAGTCCAACCCAGCGCTGTCTTTCTTGACTGTATAATGAGCAGTCAGAAGGAGAGGGGTTAATTCTCAAACTGATAAATCTACCACAAACTTAATAAATATTGCCTGGCCTAAATATTTATGATGGCAAAAAAATCTTTTTTCAATGTTCTAGTAAATTTCTACTGAGGTTTATTCTAGGCCTTGAGGGGGTACTTAAATTAAATGGAATAAAAATGTGGATTTTCCCCTAGAAGTAAAGCACGAAGAGTTAGGGTCAAAAATAATTCAGTTAACAGATTACAACAATCATTGAGAAAATTAAACTCAGGAGTGTTTTATTTCTGAGTAATAACTTTTTTAAAAGGCTAACCTATTGTCATTTCACTACTGCAGACTCAGCACAGAGTATATTTTTCCTGAAGTGCATTAATCATTCTAGCCAATTGCTCTTCTCTTTATATGACTAAATGTGAAATGTGAAATACATTATTATGGCCGGCAATAAAAAAATTTTGAAAACACTGCCCTAAATCTACACCAGTCATTTTATAATCAAGCATTTCTCTTGTATCATTAATATCGGAATGCATATCGTTTGCTGGAAATAATCTGCAAATGAGTTAACATTTAATTGGCCAACACTGTCAATTGTTAATTAGCAGTTTCTTGGAACGCTGTTTTATGAAGGATTCTTAGGATGTCTCCAATTTAGCATTGAAGAAGACCCTCATCAATTTGCGATGGAAGCAAACTGAGAGAATGGTCATGTATTATCCCTGTAACATGCTCAAATCAGTACATGTAAAACACCTAGTTAGTTCTTTGTTTTCTGATGTAAAACATAACTGCATAGGTTAAAAGTCAGCTACGTAAGAACTATATCGGGATTTCAGAAATTATCGAAATTGTCAAGGTGACCCAAGTTGCTCCAGGAAGAGGGTGGGAGCATCCCATATAAACAGCATCTTGCATTCGGAGCTCGGGACAGACATGTCATCGGACTGAGAGGACAGGAACCCAGACGCCCTAGCTTGTCTGCCCGTCTAGGTGCAGCCATTGTCTCAGGGACCGCTGCTGTCAGATTCTAGAAGTATTTTCTTTGTAAGTAATTGGAGAAGCAGACTAGAGAGCCCAGAAACAGACCCAGGTGAGAGTATATATTTAAACCTAGTACATAATCAATGCAACATCACAAATCAGTAGGGAAGGGAAGGAGAGGTTGGTCCTGGGACAACCAGCTATTTGAATCCTTTTGTTGTTGTTTTTCTTAAGTTTCAGCTAGATCCTCCTCTCATACATCTACCAAGACACATTCCATTTGAATCTGATTTAAATGGGGAAAAGCATATCTTTTTTTTAACACACAAAAACGAAAGTGAATTTTTATCTGATCTTGAATTGGGAAAATAATATTAAAATTTGCCGTCTATGGAAGTAGTAGCAAAGAAAAATATGTCCATTAAACATTTCCAATCATAAGCATATATTTAAAACAATACAAACAAAAATAAAGACCCAAAGGACGGTGATGGCAACAGGAAGAACAGGAGGAGGGGGAGAAAGGGGTGGAGAAGAAGAAGGATTTAACGATTCAGCTTCGTTAAACTTTTGTTTGGGCTGAAAAGTTCAGATATCTCTGGTGATGGTTTCCAGTGAGCAATCTCATGGGGAGTTCTAATAGAAACAAAGTAACAGGACTATTATCAAGCAGCTACTCTTTTCATTTCCTTCATTCCACGGTCCTCTTGGTCCCTCGTGGTCACCCACATGCCACCATTCTTGCTGCTGCTTTGTCGATCCTGTGGGCACATGGTTTTGAATTCCTTTAGTGACAAGCCTGCCACCAGACCCTCACAACCTGCGGACATTTGTATTGGCCCAGCCTTTCTGTCCTTCTCTCCCTCCTCGCAGTTCAGCCCAATCTTTTCAGGAGAATAATCGAATCATTCAACGTGGGTCAGCCAAGGGCTGCCGGTGGGCATGGGCCGGCAGGCCGACAGACTTCAGCAACAAGTTGAGCGTAACTACAAAGACAAACCTGGCCTAGGAAGGCGCCAGCAATCCTTCTATCACAAGTTTGATAAACTATCATGATATGAAGATGAAGCTGCATGAGAAGAGGTCGCACAAGAGAAGCCAAACACAAAATTGTGTGGTCCACGTTATCTCTGATCTGGGATGGAAGGAACTATCGCTGTAGATAAGCTAGCTGGGCCAGAGCCTGGGGGACTCATGTTTCTGACTTGCTCATGTATTTCTAACTTCCAGAGTTTCTGTCACAAACGTGTGTAACTCTGAGAACCAAGAAAGAAAAAGACCGAAGGAAGAGAAACCCAAAATGTTGGAGACGAACGGAGCACCAAATATCCCATTGAGACTCCCTCCTCACGTCACCGTGTGGGGCAAGTCTCGCCGTCGAGCCCATCACTCCTTTCCGTAAACATTGCTACATTTCAGCCTGGCCAAAGGCACCCTCGTGTCACTGAGAGGCTGGCAGTTGGGCGCTCCATGGGAGGGAGGACTGGTGGCTCGCTCCAAACCCAGGAAGCCCAAGAAACCCCTGCAGGGCAGTGCTCCGTCACAAGAGAGACCTGCCATTTCCCTGGTGGCCCCGCTTGCACCAGCCCCTTCCCAGTGCTGTGATCCTGCTGGCTCGGAGTCCCTGCAAAGCTTTCTCTGCCCAGTGGGCACGCCTCACCCCTCACGGTCCAAAGAAAACAGTGAGCCTTGCCCAGCCACCACCAGCCCATTCAAACCCCCCTCACCCTCCCCCGTGCTGCAGCCCTGCGAGGGCAGCTCTCCTCTCACACCCCTCCCACCGCGTTAGCGCCCAGTACCTGGCACTCCTTTTAGAGAGAGACTGTCTGGGCGGCCGTTTCCACCCACAGTCACCAAGGCGGGCGCGGGGCAATCAAAAGCACGCTGCTGTCAGGACATCCTAGAGGGCAGGACTGAAGTGCCCCCTGGGGTTTCCAATCCCGGCACCCTTGCGTGCGGAAGCAGATGGCACCTCTTTCTCCCAGGGCGGCGCATGGGAGTGAGTACCGAGCACCTAGCCACAGTGTGACGAGGCTCCTAAGGGGCAATAGCAGAGTCATAATGAATGTCCATGGAATAAATGTGGAAAGCTCAAAATAACATGTCTGAAAAGGGATTGTGGATTTCAAATGACGATCTTACTGGTGTTTTTTGTTTTTCCCTTCTTCCTTTACAAGCACACCGTGGTTCGTTAAGGGAAAAACAAAACAAAGCAAAACATGGCTTCAGAGCGCACCGGTCTGCAATCCCAACCCTCTTGACCACGACGGGCACTCCCTCAAGGCTGTTGAGTGGATGCTGACTCACAGCCCCGGACAGGCCGGAGCCGAGCTTCCTGGGGGTCCCCAAGGCTGTCCTCTGGGCAGAAGCAGACTGCCGCTTCTTGCTCCCAGGGAGCGGCCGGTGGGTCGACGCTGCTGACCTCAGCCAGCAGCCAAGCCTCTCACTGCCGTGCCACCAGGCTTGCTTCTCCCTGGCTCTTCTTCGGCCCGGAGTCCATTGTGACCCGTGGTACCCTGTCGGGTGGAACGGCACTGCCCCCTTAGGCTGCCAAGGCTGTCCACTGATCCTGGGGCACACAGCCTCCTTTTTCAGATGGTGGGTCAGCAGCCCCCTGCTTGACCCACAGCTCCACCAGGGCGCCCTTAGCCACCCTAGAGGCGGATCATGACTGTCTTCCTGCCGCCTAGTAGTCACACCACAAGTAAGTCACTAGGAAGAACAGAGCCTTCTTTTCTTGCTGGACAGAGGCCGGCCGTCTGGATCCAGCACCTAGTTCTAGCGAGAGGCCCCTCTCCTCGGTCTCAGCTGCTGGACGGTGCCAGCAGTATTTGGAGTTCCTGGGCCTGTGATCTTCCGTGCACATCACATCCGTCTTCTCCGTGTCTCTTGTGCTTCTGTCTGGACCGCTCCTAACTCAGAAGCATTTAGGTTTGGGACTCGCCTTACTGGCCGCCTTAACATGACAAAGATCCTGTTTCAAAAAAGATAGCGTCTACATGTGCAGAGGGTGGGACTCCAATATGATCATTTCCTCCATACATGATGACTAAGCTTCACCGAGTTTCAGTTTCCGGCTCTTTCGGATGGGAGTGACCACCTCTTACGCGCAGATTTTAAGAACTAGTGGTGGAAGAGGTAAAGTGGCTGCTTAGTACGTGGCACCAAGTATTCACTTGGGGACTCCGAACTCGATTCGTGAGAAACTCTTAAGAAACATCCAGAAAGGCAGGCATGACAACATCACATAGTTACATGATTTCTCAACTCTGATTCTATCACCCAAAGTGACTCGCCTCTTTCTAAGTGTATAGAAAAGCCTCTGGAGTATGCCGGAGAGGGGAAGAGGTGACGGCCTGCAGACGTTAGGACCTGCAGGGGCGTCTGACCAGATTTACCACTCAACGGGCTGTGTCAGATGACCGTCTTCCGCAGGAAGTCCATTAATCCATTAAAGCACATTATTTTAAACAAACCTCAGGTCATCCAACTCTGCTGCTCTGCTGTTCTGGTAAGTGGGGTCAGTTTCCCTTCGTGCTTGCCTGTGACCGAGGCAAAAGCCGTGGGTCATTTATCGATGGAGACATGTTAAGAGGAAGGAATGGCCGAGGGAAGGCAGACATGCATCTCCTGCCAAGGAGTGATGTGCGGAGCAGCAGGACCCAGTTAGAAGCCCTGGTCAAGATCAGACGGATTCCTCCCCAGAAACCCAACTCTGGAGGGGTACTGTTTTGTTGTCTGTGAGGAAAGCAGGGGATCATCTTGGTATGTGCACGATAATTTGTGTGCTCTGATATTTGAGCACTTGGAAGGACACCTATTTCTTGAGCACTTGTTTCGTGGACACATCCATGACGGGGGAGCGGGGGGACCAGGCAGGACACAAAGGTATAGTTGCTGTACTTCCAGGGTTCTCTCCACGCCACTAGGAAAACACCTGTGGAAGTTGGACAGTGAGGCAAGACGGATGAAGCTGAATTCATGCCTTGGAATTACGTTGGCGAAGAACATTGAATGTACCGTGAACAAACGAGTCCAGGTTGGAAAACAGCAGGCAGAGAGCTCCGTGGAAGCAAGGATCGCGAGACTTTGTTTTGTGAACTTTGGGCATGTGACCAAGGGAGGCCGGTCCACAGGGAAGGGGCTCCTGCCTGGAAAGTTTGAGAGTCAGGCAAAGGAGAGAGACCGTCCAGGCACTGGCATGCCCCCACACCAGGCTGCCAGGACACACGCAAGCCCAGCACTGTGTGAGAGGATGGCACGGGCCGGCACTGTTTCATTCTGTTGGACACGAGTTGCACCCCTTGACGACCCCTGACGACAATGACGGCAGGAGTCGGACGTGAGCTCCACAACACCGCGGCAGCCTCCGAAACAACTGGATGGAGCGTATGAAATGCGTCCAGCAAACGTTTCTTGAAGTGCATGCACGTACAGTCCTCCTCTTGACAGGTGGATTGCATCTTGGAGCTCTGTGGTTATTCAAAAATTGCTGGACTTGCCTCATCTACAATACAGGCTTTAAAATTTTAACAGTCACAGAGCCCCTCTTGAGGCATCCGCACTTGCCGTTCCTTTCTCAAAGCTCTTGTTGCAAATGTCCGCGTGTTCAGCTCCCTCATTCATTCAGGTTTCCACTCAGATGAGACTGGACACACGATCTCATCTCACTAGAGCCAGTGGTAGGATAGCTAGGTTAGATAGCTACTGGACGTCTTATTATAGATGGGCTTATTGTCTACCTCTCCTCACTAGAAATCAAGGGCTTGCCGGTCTGACTATTCATTGTAGCTCCAGACGTCAAATATTACCTGTGTGGAAAATGTCCATTATAACACTTGTTATGATAAATAAAGAATGAAATGCTTTTGTAAGAACATTAGGCTCCTTTAAATACTCTCAAACATCCATCTAGTGGCAAGTGCTCACCTCATAAACGTGGATTTGATTTTTGGAACCAGCTCAGTGCAGAGAGGCGTCTACTTACTGCGGTGGGTAGGTCGAGCTGGATTCATTTAGTCATTCATTCCAGACAAACACATATGGAGAGGTGAGATGTACTAGGATGGTGTGGTGGTGTTGCTATTGCTGCCATGGTTAAGTGCCTTTGGGTCCTTGTGGGAATGCCATGTCCTACGCCAGCCTCACAATTGTCCTGTTTGAGCCCACTGTTGGCAGCCACTGGGTCTGTAAGTCCAGCCCCCGTGCAAGCCCATCCCATATTGGGCCTCCTTTTACCCCTGACCCTCTGCTTTTCCAAGCATGGCTTTTTCTAGGACTTGGTCCCCCCAGATAACATATATGAAGAATATGAGGCAAAGTCTTCCCACCGCCCCTTCTAAGAAGCATTCTGACTGTATTTTCTCCAAGACGGAGTTGTTTGATCTCCAGGCAGTCCGTGGCACAGTACTTTTGATATTCTTTGCCGACACCATAATTCAAATGCATCATTCTGCTGCAGTCTTCCTCCTAGGCATGCAGTGTCGGGGATGCGCATGCCTATGAGGTGGGGCAAAGTACCAGGCCTCGGGGCCAGGTGCACCCCAGGGCTCAGCATGACACCTTTGCTCTTTATCACTTTCAAGAGGCCTCAGGCAGCAGTTCTCCAATGCAGGGCATCCTTTTAACTTCCGGCTGCTGCTCCCCCGGGGGTCGATTGTGGGTCCGGGTGGAAGGAGAGCCTGGACGATGTCCATCTTGCCTGATAACCGCAGCACCGCTGCACCCGCAGCCTAGCTTGAGAGGGACTGCTCCCACGTCCACCTTCTGGAGTGTCTGTTTTCCCAAGACTGGCTCTGTCCTTTACCGCCCAATATGCTAGAAAACGGGTCTTCCGGTGCCACAAAAGACCTTGTGGAGCCAGGAAGAGGAGACAATACTAATGAGGTCCCTTTAAATGATTCTAGACGTACCTTTCATGCATTACTCATATGTGCTCAATGTGTAAGCCTGTAAATTGAAGCCTACATAATTGAGGGTTCAGAAATAAAGGGGGAAGGATTGGCTGATATAAAAAGTTATGTTCTGAGAGACAATCATGCTAATAACACCTGCAAGCAGATTCCTCAGGATTGTTTTCCTCCTTCTCAGGGTCAGAACCAGAAAGTCTGATCGATTCTCCGGGCTTACATAGAGCCCTCTAAAAGGAGGATATCCCAATGCAATCCTCCAGGCACCGATTGCTAAATGCATGTCTTTAAGTATTGGGAGATTCTAACCTACTGTGCGTGTGGTATAGTCAATAGCCCGGTCAAGTCAGCATTGATCATTTAAAAGTTTCAAACACCTGATTGTGCATCAGGTTCTTCAAGTCCTTGACAAAGCTTCTAGCTTTGCGTTCCATTACCGGAAACAACACCCACCCCCATCCCCATCCCCATCCCTCACCAAACTCCACAGGGAAGCCTTCCAGTAGAAAACCGATTTTGGATTCTCCTCTGCCGCAACCACCCTTCAAGTGGCTGTTGGCACAGCAGATGCTGGGGAGCAGGGCCTTCAAGCTGAAACTTAACTCCGAGTGGCCGCCCAGTCCGTACATACAGCTGTGTCTTCCGTCCACTCTTCAGTGTCAGATGTGTGTCTGTTGTCAGGAGCTGCGCGCAGCCCCTCGGTCAGCTGGCTAGGGTTAAAGGGTATGGAGATGAGTAGGCCAGCTGTTTGGTAATTGCCACAGCCAGTTCCTCAGTAACCCAGAGAAGCTTTCTCTGGAGGTGCAGTCTTTGTTGCTAAGCAATACATTCAGGTAACAGCACCTTTCCTTGGCCCTTAACTGGTCCAGGTTTAGAACACGGGGATAGACTGGTTGTCGCCTCTGTACCCCACCTACGACCCTTTTGTTTCCCCACCCACATGAAATGATTGCTGATCATTAACGAGCCCTTGTTTGCTGGGCCTTGGCCACTGCAGGTACAGACTGGGGAGCAAGCAAATCGCTCGCTGGTTACCACTGCTGTGATGTCACTTCCAGATCTCGGATTTGGAATTGGCAGATAAACTAGTCAGGTGGGCACAGAGAAGCCCAACGCAATGACCTGAAGTAACTGAGTAGATCAAACTTCCAGAAAGGTGTGCCTGCTGACCTGCTGTCGACACTAGTTCTCAGTTCTATTATTGCTGCTATTTGCAGTATCTTCAAATACTACGTGTCCTCGTCACTTGCACGAATTGTTTTGAGTTGGGTGACTCCGTTGTACCATGAACTCTGAGGAAGAGAAGGATCAGGTAGGAAACAGCATTCCATTCCAGTCCCCGAGAACGTTTTGAACTGTCTTCCTCCCCTAAGAGGTTGGGTGCAAACAACTAACCCCACCACCTCCCCAAGAGCTCTCTCTCTCCCAACCTCAGAATTGTTGAGGATGTTAGAAATGACCGTTATAGGTGATCGTCTGAGGAAAGTCCCACTCACTCTTTGTACTGTCTCGGTGGCCGTGCTTGGGTAGGAAAGAAGTAAGCTCGAGTAGCACTTGGGGTGAGAGTTCATCTTGGATACCGTGGATGTTGTCGGGAGAGACCAGTCCCTGGAGGAGGCCATCATGCCTGATAAAGTGGACGGGCAGTGAAAAAGGGGAAGGCCCTCAATCAGAGATGGATGGACCCCGGGCCACACCAAGAGGCTCACGCAGATGGGTAGCTGCGAGGATGGTGCGGGCCGCGCCTGGTTCTGTTCTGTCATGGAGGGCTTTCACTGGGCTGGCCCCCGACGCCACAGCCCTGCAGCAGACGCAGCAACAGCATGTGAGTCTCTCCAAGAAACCTCAACGGAGTGCACTTGCCCCTTGCGGCTCCGCAGAGACGGTATTGGGACCCTGCCTGGGCTCCCCATTTGCTGGGTCATCCATCGCCACCTTGGGGGACTCCTTCCCGAGGTCAAGCCCTTCCAGCATATCTGCTCCATTGTTCCTCCAGACGAGGTGATGGGAGGGCAGCTAAGAGCCTCCATCGAAACCCTGACTGCCCCGTCTGAACCCATATTCCACCAAGTGTTTTCTGCGTGGCCACAGGTGAGTTACTTGACTTTTCTCAGCCTCAGTTTCCTCACCTGCAAAATGAGGAGGAGAAGCAGGTTGTTGAAAAGCAGAGCTGTTGTGGGAATTACATAAAACAATTCAGGTAACCCTCATGGGAGCTCAGTGATTGTTGACTCTGCTAGCAGGACACCCTCCTTTGGGCTCACACTACACCTGTGAGTGAGAGTTGGGTTTTGTATCCATTTGGCTGGGCCAGGGTGTCCATGGTTAGACAGTTAGGACCTACTAATCTGCCCTGATGGGATCTAACACAACGTCGTAATCATTTCCATAATGGGATCTGCTATGAGCTACCAACCAGATGTAAGACTGGGGAGAGATGCAACTCTTGTACCCAGATTAGAGCCCTGATGTAATCAGTAAGAAGGATGTCTCCTTTGGGATGTGGCCTGTTTCCAATATACATGGACACTGTGGAAAAGGGGTCTTGATCCTGCATCTGGTTCATTGCCCTCTGGGTCTCTGGACTTGGGCCAAAGACCCACCATATTGTTTGCCGGTCCTAGGAGTCCTCAGTGGCCTGCTGTCTGACCAGCCAACTCTGGATTCATTTGCCTTTGCAGTCACAAACCTGTGGTCTTCCGACTAATTTTGGCTTCATCAGTCTCTATAACCATTCGAGTCAGGAGAAGCATCCAGCCGATCATCTGGACCACAGACTTGGAAGCTGCCAGACTTCTTGAACTTGCCCCCTTATACAATAGTATGAGTCCTATAAACCAAGAAAAGGATATATATATCTCACCAATTCTGCTTCAAAGAACATGGTCTAAGATAGCATCAAACTAGCAGTAGCCAACAGCTGGTCTGTGTGCCTGTGGGCCAGGCTCTGTGTGGGTCTATCCACATCTTGTGGGAGTTCATAAAGATGAGGTCCTCAAATATGACCTCTTTGGGTTTCAGTGACATCGTGTGATGATGTGATGTTTCTAGAGGAACAGGGTGCTCATGGAGCACTGAGCAAGGAACAGGGGAGAAATCCGCACCCACGAGGCAGCTGCTGAACCTGGACCGGTGCCACCCCGTGGGCTGGCTCGCTGTGCCCCAGAAAGCGTGGGCCTCACCACCTCCCCTCACTGCAGTCGCTGACTCACAGTCATCACTCAGGAAGCGTTTGCTCACGTTGTTAGATTGGGGAAGGATGCAACATAAAAGGCAAAGGCTAAGTTTGAAGGATGTCTCTTATGTGTTGATTGTTGTTTTGGTTATCTATTTAGTTGTGACAAATACCAAGATAAGTCAGAGAGTATGGCTACTATGGTTCTGGTTCATACATGTACAAGTTTTGTTCTCCTCCCCGAATTGTGCAAACATGCTTCTGTGGGGAACAGATAGCTGTAGACAGTTATCTCAGTAATACTTGTCTTAGTCTAATTAGGGAGCCTTTTTAAAAGTTCACTCAAAGCAGTGGTTTCTGAAGAATTCTGCAGGGTCAGTTCAATCCAGGGCAGAGAAATCAGCTCAGCCGGTGATGGCTACTGTTATTAGGACCCCAAAGAGGTAATTCTGATATCTTTTCTCAAAGAACTTAGGCTACTCCTGCGGGCTTATTGGGGAAAATTTTCAAGAAAACCTCACACTGTGCCGGTGAGGAAAAGGGACCAAGAAAGCTGCACCCCAGACTTTGTTCAACTCTTCTTTCTGTCACACGAGGCATCTGCTCATTCTTCAAGGGTAGCAAGGGTGCTTCTATAAGAACTGTGTTGGGAAACCCCACCTGGCAGACCCGATCTTGCTCCTTCAGACTTCTTTGTTTGGCCCAAACTCAAAGGACAGTTAAAATGAGCACGATTCGAATCCCTTAAGGATGCCCAAAGGGCCATTTAGACATGGTGTGAACGAAAGAACATAGGCAGCTTTGGAGAAGGGTTTAGAGAGGTGTAAGCGCTGCTTTTGATGATGGTTATGTCAAGAGACGGAAGCTTCTTATTTTGATATTTCTGCTTAATAAATGTTTCTGTGATTTGGCAACCATACTTTTTTGACTTAGCCTCATAAACATGTGGCAAATCATTTGTGTTTCTGATACCTCTATGTGTACAACTCAGGGACATGAGTTTTGTCTTTTGTTGGTTGCTCATCTGTTTCCCCTTGAAATCTAAAATGCTCTAAGAGTCATTTACAGAACTCTCTCGGGATTCAGTAGAAAGAGAGGCCACGTCCCTCTCCTTCGTGGCTGTATGGGAGGTCACTGAGAGATGAAGCAACCAGGTTGTAGTCCAGAGCAAGAACAATCACACAAGCAAAACAAAGCAAATTTGGACAAAATTTCATGCCCCCCTCCACAAGCCGCAACTCAGATTTTATGCCATTTCCCTTGAAATGGCCATTGGTGTAAAAAGAGATGCTCTCTGTCTTTCATGAAAAGGACCTAGAAATAAGGAAGGGACGTATTTTTCTGTGCCATAATTGTCCAGACACCCAATGGGCCCCACACTGCCAGGTGCGCACGCCAGAGTGAGGCAGACTCTCTTGTCAACCTGCAACCAGGGCCAGGGCCAGAAAGGACAAGGACAGCCAAAGAGAATCCCCCACACGGCTTTTGAGAAGTGAAACAGGAGACATCCTAGACTGACTTCCGGGTTAATGATGACCGAGCTTAATGGTCCTATATGCAGAGAGCAAATAAATAGTTAAGAAGCATTTTGTCCAGGTATATAGTTGGCTAAAGAGGATATTGCATTGCTCACTCGCAATTTGGGCACAGTAAATTTGTCACTGGAGGGCTGGAAGTAGATTCCAGAAGAAAATGCCCTGTCACCTGTGTCACATGCTGAATTGTTCTTGTTTTGTTCTTAAACTTCTCTCTTTCTTAGATTAAAAACCAGTTGTAATATGGGCTCACAACATGTTAAAAGGGCTTCCCATGTCTTTTGTACACTATAGCCTTCTTACAGCGGTGTCCTTGACCCCACATACTGGTCCGACGATTTGGATTGCATCACACCATAAAGAAACTATTTTGATATTTCAGGAATAAAACCACTTTGCATAGAATCCAAGACTCCATACCATTTTATAACAAATCACTCTTGGTGACAAATAATGGCCTCTAATTCCAGTGGGTGCCTGTCCTCCTAAGGGCTTCTAAAGAGAGCTCTGTTGCCAGTACTCAACTGTCAGAACCCTAAACTAAGGTCTATGCACAATTCTGCTGGTTCCTGTTCCTGACTATTGTAAGATTCAACACTCTGGTGACTGAGGCACATTCTATACACAGTCAAGGCCCGATTGCACATTTTCTTTCCGCACGTGATAAACCAAGCAAACAAACCTTTCTCTCTAGTCTCTTCTTTTTGCCTTTTCCTTCCTGGCTTTCTTTTTTTTTAAGCAAGTTTTGTTTCCACTCAACTTTCTTTTTCTTCCAGGAGTTAAAGCAATCAGCCTGCTGTCTTCCTGTCCTGCACAATTAGCCAGCGGGACCCTCTCTTGCTCTCTGCATCCATCCAACTCCCAGCCCCTTTACAATGGGAAACAATGATTTTATATTCCGAAAGAGGGGGTATTGGAAAACAGGCAGACAGCAGAATCATGCTCTTTCCAGAGGATGTGTCTCATTAGCATGGTGCACGTCTGCATCATGATGATGATGATGATGATGATGATTTAGACAAAACTATAGCTAAGATTTTTTCATTTGGTTAGAGGTTTGTTTTTTGAATTTTTCCCCCCTTCTTCCGTCTCACAAAAAACCAAATGTTCTCCAGCAATGAGGCAACGGAAAAATCAATACTTGTCATGTACCATGTAACCAATAGAATAAGGGGAATGATTTATGTATGGATGGATGCAGCCTGAATCAGCTGGGGCCTCGTACACAGGGAGAGAGGGGGGGAGAGAGAGAGAGAGAGAGGAGAGGGAGAGAAGGCAGGGAAAGAGCACAGTAGTGGTGGCAGTAGGCTGAACTGCAGTGATCATTTCCTCAGTGTGGTCAGATTTGGTCCCCGCAGGAACAATCCCCTCTCCAGAGCTGCAGGACAGAGGGAGTGCCGGCAACGTGTGGGCTGTGTGGTGGCTCCGCTTCCCTCTTCTTCGCTCAGAGTCACCATGCCGGATTCACAAGGAGGCCCCCTGAGAGGGAGACGGTGCACGGCCTGGATCCTGAAGCCTTCTCGCCACCACCACCCCAAGAGAGGGTAAGCGGGGGTCGGCAAGCAGGAGTTGACACGAGAGTCAAACCATCCACAGGATTTAAAATGCAATCCCACGGTGGAGCACCACTTGCGGAGAAGACCAGCGGGAGGGCTTCCACACGGGAACTACGTTTGCACCTCTCGAGCTGCTGCTGCAAACAGAGTTGGCCTCACTGGAAATCCAGGGCGCCTCAGCATTCTATTCTGAAGGTAACTTTTAGGGTAGTTGATACGGTGGCTCAAAGCTGCCGACTGTACCTACGTGGCTGTGGTGGGAGGCTGCGAACAAAAAACCCCACGGGCAGTTTCTCGTGGCTGGGTGGGTACGTGTGACCGTGGTCGAGTAAACTCGAAGGGCTATGACGTTAAACCAAGCTGAGCATTTGCTTAAGATGGCACCGTGTTGTATTTGCATGGGGCAGGGTAGTTTAGGAAATTCTTACCCCTTGCTTCTAACTCAGTACGACTTTGGCGAAAATAAATGTGATTGTTTCTTTGGAATTGTTTAGTTTTGTCTTGGTGCGATGTATTTAAGTAGACCTAAATGTATGGTCACGATTTACCGTGTTCGGGAAAGACAGGAAGCGTGGTCGTCTGGTATCCCCCCCGCCCTGCTGAAGAAGTCTGAATGATAAGGGGTCCCGAGGCTAGGTAACTTTTTCACACTGGGAGATCTGTTAACCAACATCGGAGTCAGGCATTGCCTGAGGCACTCTCGATGCTGTATCTGACGCCATCTACGGCATGTTCCGCTTCCCGTCATCCACAGAAAGATGTTTTAAATACTAAGTGTGTCAGAATCATGCAATGCACTGCAGGTTCGCTTAAGTTGGAGCTGGTAGTATTAATACCCATAATATGTTACAACAGCGTCCATCCCCTCCTTCAATTGAAAGCATCCAATTAGTGTGAAATTATCTTAAACTCTCTTAACAAGCTACCATGCTATTTTTTTTAATGTTTATGCTTTAACTCGTAAAACTTAGCTTAAGCTCTGTTGGTAACATACCATGTTGTTTTCAGTCATGTGCACTAGCCTTATAAATGATCTTAACCCCTGTTAACAAAATTCTGAATTGTTTCTAAAATGTATCCATTCAACGTGTACAGCGGGGCCACTTTCCACACTGGCCCACAGCTATCTGTCAACTTCTTTTCCTTCATTTATTGCATAATGATTTCTGTGCTTCAGTTCCTCACTGGCGCGACATAATCCGTGCATTTGTTCAGTAGTTAAGTTTACAGACAAAGCATTAAAGACCAGGCGTGATGTGGAGAGGCAGGAAAGGGCCAAGGCGTGTTTGAGTGGGGCTCACCTAAATACATCAACGCCACTACAGACAGACAGACTGTGGAAGCTTACTCAGCATAAATGGTGAACGCTCTCACCCATGCATTGAAATAGCTGGTCACTGGGAAATTTGCTTCTTACCAAATTCTTTGCGGGAGATTTCTATGTAAACAAAACAAGTTAAGTATGAGGTCGCTGCTCAAGGCCAATTGGGAAACAACAGAGAGGCAGCCCACCATTAAACTCTGTGTAGTGCAATATCTGTGCTGGGTCCCCCCTCACCCCGCCCCCCAGGCTGGCAGAAAGCTCACGAAATCACTGTGAATTGGGGAGGGGGGCATCGGGGAATAGCTGCTGCCTCCCCATAAGGGCAGATTCGCATGCCGTTTCCCAATTGAGCTTCATCGTGATCGGCCCTCTTACCCGTCTACTCACCCCAACAGGTAAAACAACACCCCACTCCATTACCCGTTACCGTCTTCACTCGGGTCCGGGTCCGGGTGCCTCGGCCAAGCTGTCCGGGCCTCGACCCCGGGAAGGTGAGCGTTCCTAAGCGCAGAAGAGCGGGAGGTGGTCTGCAGTCAGCGAGGCCTGAGGGCGAAGCTCAAGGCCAGGGGTCCCCCCACTCGAAGGAACGTGCATCGTGGCAGCGGAGAAGGAGCCCATGGGATGAGGAAGGGTGGTCGCGAGCTTGGGCCTGCGGAAAGGTGAGTCAGCCCAACCACAGCACTTGGCTTCGGGTGTATTTTGACATGGGTGCTGCTGCCAGGTCAGGAACACGGTCGTCTAGGACCATAGGAAAGGTTGACGTCCTGCCCCAAACCTCCAACAGGGTGCGATGGAGGCGGCCGACGCTTCCAGAGGTGCCTTTTAGGACCACCTGGGGTCCCTGGGGTGCTAGCTAAAGCCAGGCTCCTGGCCCGACCATCAGAGCATCCCACAGAAGGGCGAGAAAGCGAACTGCAGGCACCCCCTGCGCCGAGAGGAAGCCCTAGACCTGGTCTCATTGTTCGTGGGTGGAGTGGACCAGATTTATTATTTATTGGGAGTGAGTCTATTTCTATGAAACGTACGTTCTCTCACGCAAATGACAGCCCAGCACGCAGCCCTCCCACACTCATAATGAGGTTCGTCACCTAGAAGCATCCAGAGTTAAAATGTGTGACCGAAACTCGTGTTGGCGTCTTACCCGGTGACGGGAAAATAACACAAACCTGCCCCTTGCGAGCCAGATGAACACCTGCTACGGTGTGCAATCCTTCCTTGGTCGTTAAAATTTCACGACCGAACGGCCCATTAAAGA
Source organism: Echinops telfairi (assembly GCF_000313985.2). Taxonomy (NCBI): domain Eukaryota; kingdom Metazoa; phylum Chordata; class Mammalia; order Afrosoricida; family Tenrecidae; genus Echinops; species Echinops telfairi. Next base: position 15,808,086 of record NW_022106471.1, read on the forward strand.
GAAAATCAATATCTGCGCCTAATTGCCTGCTTTGTCTCAGTGCCTCAGTTATTTTAAAAACTGATTAACGGGAGAAACTCACTAGTTGGGAAATACCACAAACGAATCTTTCACATTTCACATCTAGTGCCCACCCCACAATAAACAAATAAGTGAACCGATACCCAGTCCTTATTTGTTCAACAATTAATCCAGTAACCACAGCACCGACAAAGGAATAAACAGAATCGAGGAGGGCGGGAAGCAAAACATAATTTGAATTTTAAAGTCTGGTTTTATCTTTGAATTACGAATAGCAATAAAAATAGTCTGGTGTTAAAAATCTCATTGCTTCTAAGTAATGGTCTGTATATTTAAGAGATAAGTTGTAGCCTTTCCATTAAAAAACAGCAACGACAAACGGTCTCAGGCTCACTCTATTTGTTTGTATCTTCGATGAGCTGATAGCAGATGGAACATTTGGGGTGAGTCTAGCTTTATCTGGTCCTAAGTGGGGAGTGAGTTTTGATTTTCCGAGGTCAATAAACTCACCTTACAAACATACACCCTTTGGCAAAAGATGAAATAAGGATGTGGCAGCGGGATGTTCCTCTTCCCACTAACACACAGCGGAATTTTGATTACCTGTCCTTTCTAGACCTAGTCAAGGCACACACGCACAGGGGACAATCCCCGAAAATATTAACAAGACAGATGTCCAAACCCGCACCTCAGCTGGCTCGCCTGGTAGGACGCAGCGCCTTGGCCCTCATCCTAGCTCTCTGCATTTGCATCTTGATAGATTATGGAGCGATATAGATCCTTTCCTCTCCAGCCAAGCTGTTCAGAGTTAACCACATCTCAGAATGGTATTCCTGTACAGGCTGCCTCATCTATTCGAGCAGAATTTCTCTCTCCATAAGATCTAAATGAGAAAATGTCTAAACCCACCCCCCACTCTAAGAAACCTCACCCCCAGGGAATGATCCAGAAGATAGGAGATTCTTAATAAAACAATTAATTGTGATAAATTTCTGATTTTTGCTCCTTGGTCCGGGGCTATTTCCATGGCAACATCCTCGGTGCCTATTGTCGGGTTGTTTTCTATTCACACAGCAGGTTAAGCCCAGGGCAGGCTGATGGTCAGCCTTTATTTTCTCTGGCCCTTCAACAAAGGTTAGTTGGGGTCACTAGAAGCCAAAGGGTAATTACTTTTCCTCCACAGGGTTAAAGGTACCCAGATTGCTATTGGAACAACTGTATGGATGACCTTCAGCTTTTAATGTCCAATCTCCTTTCCTTTCATCAGAGCAAATAGTAGGAAACAGCCCCCGTGCCTGAAACTCAGAATAGAGAGCCAAGATGCCCTTTCATTTGGTGAAGCTGCTGTCTAGTCTTTAATACATTTTGAAAACCCATCGCATGAAAGGTTCCGTCCGCATCCCCTAATGAAGACAAGGGGTGGGGGTGGGGGTCATTGCAGAAAATTGCAGTTGCTTACTACTTTCCCTGTCCAATTAATCAGATAGCTATAATTTCCCAGGCTGCGATTCTTTTTTGAGAGGGTATGTTTTAAGGCTGGAAAGAAAATGGGAGCTTTCCTGGCTCCATGAAGTAGCTGGGGCTCTGTCCCCCCCGCCCCCTCCCTTTCAAACATCATTTGTGACCTTGTCCCTCTAAACGGACTAAGAGGAAGTCAGGGTAAAGGGGGTTTGCTCTCTTTGCTCCTCTTGTAGCTGAGAACAATGACATACTCTGTAATCATTAGGAGGAAGGAGAATCTTTGGAAAATGAACCTTGAAAACACTTTGCCCTGCTTGTTTGAAGAACCACGATAAGATTTGAACTCTTTTACTTTTATCTGGGGGGGAAAAAAAAAAAAAATATATATATATATATATAAAATGTAGATATATCTATGTGCATATAGAAATTATGAGCATTACAGAAAACATAACAAAGGCTAACCACATACCCCAAAAAACCCAAACCCATGGTTGTGAAAACATCATACCCAGGGGTACTTTATTCTTTACTGGATTCCGGAAATCCTCAGACCCAGAGCTTTGTTTGTGGAGTGGGGAGTAGTGGAGCCAATATCAGGAACATGAGAGGCAGGGTACCAAAGGAGGCAGGGTCTGGCTGAGAGACCCCAGCTGGCAGAGAGGGAGGCCTCAGGGTTCTTGTGTAGGGAGGGTCTAGCACTGTCCATGGCTGATTGGCAGCAACAGCCACGCTGGAAAGAGAGGTGGCTCTCTCTTCAAGGACGGATCAGAGTCAAAGTGACTGATGTGTGCTGGGCTCCAGCCCGTCTGACCAGGAGCGTTGGCTGGGAGGGGCCACGTGGCAGGGTGGAGTTGGCTCTAGACTGGTTAGCTGGGACTTGAAGAAATGTTACAGAGAGTGATGGGTAGAAATAAACTCTTGGGAAGGTGTTTCTTTCTGGACAACCACCCCCTCCTTCTAGCACCGCTCAGTATCACCCCCAGATGCCCGGACTCCCCTCCCCAGAGCTCCTTCTCATACTGGCTTTCCTGGAACTGGGTCAGCCTTTCCTCAGGGCTGTGAGAGTTAAGACAGCCACCTGGATGAGAGGTTTAGCCATAAGCAATGCATAGTTAATGGTGGCTTTCTAGGTGTTAGTTGAGGGAGATAGTCAAAAGGAAGCAAGGCCTTCCTAGGGCCTATTAGACCCCCTTTTGCAGGCCTGCAAGCCAGCAAGTTGTTAGCAAGCCAAAGGAAGGCACCTTGAGGGCATTTCAAAATGAATGGAAATGTTCAACCCATTAGGTGAGAAATCCAAGCACTAATCCTTAGCTGCTCTTCCTCTTTGGAACTCTTGAAGTGCGGAGTCCTGGTGCTACATCCTACAGTAAAGCTTCTTTCTTGCCTGTTTCCTAGAGAAAGTGCCTGAAGGTTCAATGTGATAGGATTTTCTCAGTCATAAGGGGCTCTTCCTCATGCGCTAAATACAGATGCAATCAATCCTTCCTCCAGATTGATGTTTTCACATGTGGGTGAAAGGGAGGGAGGAACAGTGGTGGCTCAGTGGTTGAATTCTCATCTTTCATTTGGTAGACCCAGGTTCAATTCCTGGACAATACACCTCATGATCAGCCACCATGATCTCTGTTAGTGGGGTGGGGGTGGGGGGTCACTATGAGTCAGCACTGAAGACCGGATGGCAGTGAGTTTGGTTTGGTTTGGCTTGGCTCCCTGTTGGTACAGGCTTATGTTTTGTGGTGATGGACCTTCAAACAAAAGGCCTGCAGCCCACTTCCCCAAATCAGTCTTTGAAAGCCCCATGGATCACAAGACTTGATCTACAAACCACCCTGGGATGGCACAGGACTGAGCAACGTTTAGTTCTGTTGTGTGGGGGATGGCCATGGCTTGGGCGTTTGAGAGTCACGGGGAATAACCAGGCAGGCGCGTGGCCCGGCACAGAACACTTCAGTACCACAACAGTGCCATCCCTGAGTGATCTCAGGATGACCGCTGGCCTCTCAGGGGGATGTGGTGTCCCCCAGGGGGAGCATCTGCAGGGCTGACACAGGCTGGGGCATCGGGAGAGCGCTGTAGCTCAGTGCTGCTCACATGTTAGCACATGTGTGAGTGACAGACTTCTGGACCTCACCTCCCCGAGATGCTGGCTCAGAAGATCTCCAGTGAGCCGCCAAATTGGCATTTCTGATAAGCCGGCAGGTGGGAGTGATGCTACCCAGCCACGCGTGGAGTACTGTGGGAGGTTTCCCTTCCCAGCGTTTCTCTCACCTGTTCAGTAACACTGACACCTTGGTGTCCTGGTCTTTCATTCCATGTTGACATAGACCTTTAATCTGTATGGATTCTGAAGACTCTTAACAACACTTTTGGTTCTGTGTTTCAACTACAAGGCGACTCCATTCTCCACTCTGATGACAGGAGTGTATCCTTGCCTTCAACACCAGTCCACATGAACCAGTGTATCCAGTGAATGAGGGTTCCTACAAGTTTCAAATCACTCCCTTCTTCTCATCTTCCTCTCCTCTGATCATATCTGAACTAAGAGATTCTCAAGATATGCCAGGTGACAGACACTTCCCATAAGGCGTGTCAGTGGTAGGCAGCACCTTATGACAACAGTGAAGGGCCCAGGCCTAGAACCAGATGGATAACTGGGAAGGTTCCCAACTCTTCCTTTTAGTATCCATGATGTCAGACAAATAATTTAGCTAGGCTTAGACTTGGTTTTCTTTTCTGTAAAATTGGAAATAATAATTATTATTACGTACCTGATAGATTTGTTGTTACTTAACACAAGGCAGATAGTGCTGCAGTGCCAGAAACTTGGTAAGACCTGGATCAAAGGGAGTTATTTATTCAGCCAAAAAGAGTAAGACCCTCAATGAGATGGAGTGGCCCAGTGACTGCAACACGGGGCTTACATATCATTGTTGGGCAGCTAGCAAGGGACCAGGCAGTGGTGTGTTCTGTTGTACAGACTTTATGGCACTGAAACAGGAGCCCCCATGGGGCAGTGGATTACACATTGGGCTGTTAACCACAAGGTCAGCAGTTCAAAACCACCAGGCACCCCGGGGGAGAACGATGAGTCTTTCTGCTCCCATAAAGAGTTACAGTCTTGAAAACCCACAGGGACAGTTCTACCCTGTCCTACAGGGTCGCTACAAGACAGAATCGACTCAACAACAACATTGATCATACAAAAGGAGCCCTAAGAACACAATGGTTGTGTTAGTCCAGGTGGACTAGGGAACCAAATCCAGAGACACTCATATGTGTGTAAGAGAGAGCTTTATATCAAAGAGCAATCGTGTATTGAGGAGACATCCCAGCCTAGTCCAGATCAAGTCCATAAGTCCAATAGTAGCCCAATACTAGTCCATAAATTCCTCTTTCGTCTCATACAGCACATGCAATGATACCGAATGCAGGGGGTCACAGGCCCGTGGATGGACCGTCTGTAGACCCAGTGGCGGTGAAAGCATCTCACCACTGGGGCGGGTCTCCATCTGGCTCCTCCAGCTCTCTGCGTGACTCCTCCACAGGAGCGTGAAGCAGAGATATAGACAGAGACTCTTCGCAGGTCTCAGCAAGTCTCCAAGTGGCTTGCCAGAAAGGAAGGCCAAGGCAGAGAGAGAGAGGGGCCCACCTCGTCTGAGGACAGAATCAAGAGAGAGAGAGTTCCGAGAATCCTCCTGAGAACAGGAGGCCTCACAGGCTGTGACCGGATTGACAGGCTGGACTCCACCCCTTCCCTCATTTATCAAGTGGACGTGAAATTACGTAACTACCGCAATGGGCAAGCACTTGTCTGTGAACCAAAAGGTTGGCTGTTCGAACACAACAGCTCTGCAGGAGGAACGATCTGGTGATTTGCTGCTAGACAGACGTCAGTCCGGGAAGTGCGGTACGGCAGGTCTGCTCTGTCCTGTGGGTGGTGACGAGTCAAACTCGGCTCAACACCACCACAACCACAACGGTTCGTAGCAAACGCACATTATGGACGGATTGGTTGGGGTTTCAGACTCCGGTCAGCAGCTTTCTCATTAGGTGGCTTTTGGGTAAACTGATCTCTGTGAGCCTCGTTTTCTTCCCTTCTGAGTGGGCATGCTTCCTCGGGCTTGTTATGGGGCTGAAAATGGAGCTATGTAAAGTTCTTGGCACTGCCTCAGCAGACAGGAGATAGTCAACTATTGATCATGCTAAGCAGTGTTAGATGCAGCATATGCATGCAGCTGTAATCTGGCAGCACCCATGGTCGTTCCCAGGGAGAATTCTAGAAAGGCTATTTGAGAGCCGTGGCCTGAGAAAAGACCAACTCTGCTCCTCACGATGCTTATGCGCAGCTCAAAGAATGCCAAGCATCCTTCTGGACCTTCTCTCGGATCGTCAACATACGTTAGCTATAAAGCATTCACCTTGTTCCCTGAGAGTATATTGTGAGTCACTAGAGGGAGAGTTTTAAAAAGACTATTTCATGGGAGGGTGGTGGGGGGTCCAGTCTGTTCCAAATTTTAAGTACCCACAGGAGCGGGTACTAGGAGGAGAGGGGAGACGCACCTTCTTCCACAGCTTCTACCTTCGCCAGTGTCCATTTGAAAAGAGAAGCCATGTTTTATAAAAATAAAACTTTGTATTGTGAATTGGATGAAGGCGGCAGATCTGTTTTCCATTCAACAATCCCTACACGTGTCGTTTCATACTATTGATTGCAATTCCTCCCAGGAAACACCCTTGTCCCACCACATCTTCGACTTGCTGAAGGCGTCTCAGGGAAGGTGGACTTTCTGCTCTCTTAAAGGGTTACCGTCTCGGAAACCCACCGGGGCAGTTCTACCCTGCTCTATAGGGCTGCTAGGAGTCAGCCTCCACTCACTGGCTGTGAGTTTTCAGTTAGGAAGTATCTGGTTAGGTAAGAGATGGTTTTGTTTGTTTCAGCCTCTACTGCCGGATGCCAGGTCAGCTCTGTCCCTGCTCAAAGGACCTGCCTAGTCGTGGGATAGAATAGTAAGTGGAACCTGCATCCTCAGATAGGTTCTCTCGCTCAGGCACGGCTGCTTCTCCACCATCCTCCCACGCGGAGGTCACAACTATGCGTGCACTGCCGGCTTTGTGGCAGCGCTGAGCCTTTAACTAAAGAAGGACTGCTACGCCCTTTCCGCGCTTACGTCACTTCTACCCAGGTTTGGAGAGTTTGCACACTAGTAATTCATAAGGCAACATTAATTGGGACTCAAAATAGGGCGCCAACTTTTGTGCCCAGGAAGAAAAACAAAGCTTGTGTTTTTGTGTTTTGATTCTTTTTGTTTCTTCTACTACCAGCTATCCAGAATGTACTTTCATGAGCGGAATGGCATTTTACCACCAGGGATCGTTGTTGTTAGATGCTATCGCGTAGGTCCCTGCGCACAGTGACCCTGTACACACAGAAGGACACACTGGAGGTCCGGCCCCAGCCTCACGATCGTTCCTGGGCTGAGCCCGCTGTCGCGGCCACTTGTCAGCTGTCTCAGTGCGGGTCTTCCTCTCTTCCGCTGCCTCTCTGCTTTCCCAAACATCCTGCTCTGCCCCAGGAACTGGTCTCTCCTGCTGACCTGTCCAAGGTCCCTCCACCCTCGCCTCAAAGGAGCGTTCTGGCTGCACTTCGTCGAGACAGACGGGCTGTCTTTGGCAGTCCAGGGCACTTTCAGGAGTCTTCAGCAGCACCGCCGTCCCAGCGTGCCGACCCTTTATTTGGTCTTCCTCATTCAGTGCCCAACTTCCACATCAATACGAGGCAACTAAAAATGCGATGGCTTGGTCAGATGCACCTTAGTCCTCAAAGTACCGTCCACCCATGGGGTGGGGGTGGGGGGTCTCTAAGACACACACACAAACTGTGCAGCAGACAGGAAGGCATCACCAGGGAATGCCTGCCAGGTGGATTGGCACGATCCTGGAGCCCACCTGGCCTGTACTCCAGGGTGCTTTCTTTCATTCCACAGGGTACCGACTCTCTGCGGTACCAAACCTGCCCCACCTGCTCTTCCTAAGGCCCTATTGAGCAGAGGATCCTGTCACTCCTGCAGGAGAGCACTTTCCTCCTCTGCCTGCCTGGCTTCCTGGTCCATCCTGGCCTCCCAGGTGCCAACTGCCAGCCAGCCAACCAGCAGTTCGTTGCTGTCTTGGGATTTCCTCATTGCCCACCTCCCACCAGCCAAGCTGATGCTCCTTTGTCTGTCCCCATTCAAGGCCAGGTAAACGGAGGCCCTGAGGAGTCAATAGGTTCCCCTCGCCTCCCAGGTGCCCACAGATGTGTCTCCTCACTACAATATCTTTTAGCTCCAAGGCAGGGTAAAACCAATGTGGGCTAAATGTTAAAACGAGACTGCCTGCTCCTGTAGAGCTTTGCTGCCTCAGCCACCCCATGCAGGGTGCTGGGAGTTGCAACGCCTGAGCAGTGGGAGACAGTAGGTAGCGAGGAGGTTCTCTCTGGGGTTACAGCCCAATGCCAGACTGCTCTAATTCCCTGAGCGCCCACTGAGTCTCTTTCAGGGACTCTGCTGAGCGCCAGGAACAGAGGGAGAGAGAAATGCAGAATGTGCGATTTATTTCTCCCTGTGGGCCTGGGAGAACCACCGCATCACTGTCTCTCACTGTGCCGGAGCCCCACACCAGCAGGCCATGTCGGCGCCAGGGGCTCCCACGGAATGGACGGCAGTGCTCATCCACCTGTAAGAACACGTCTGACACTGGCCCTGCTGGAAGGTTCTCACTTCTCCCGAAAGACAGATATTTCACCACCACCCCGATGATGCCTGAAAGAGGTTAGCCTATTTTCTCGCTTGGCAAATTGTCATCCGAATTGAAGTCCAGTGACAGAACCAACAGAGAAGTGTGGGAGGAAGCAGAGAGGCCCTGCCCTGGCGACAGTGACCATGATCCCCTCCACAATGCCACTGGGCAAATCGAGAGCCTGGAGCAAGCCCCACCATCAGCGGAGTCCATCCGCCAGAGCTCGGTTTCCTGGTCTGAAAGAGGCAGGGTGACTGCCTAGTTACAGTGCTAAGAACACTTCCTACGCAGCGCTGGTGGTGTAGTGACTAAGCGTTTCACTGACAACAAAGGGTTGGCAGTTCAAACCCACCGAGGGGGCTCCACAGTAGAAAAGACTTGGAGATCTGCTCCCGCTGAGCACAGTTGGGGAGCCCCCACGGGCCTTTGGCTCTACTCCGGCACAGGGGTCAGGGGCAGTCAGAGTCCACCTGACAGTTCACAAAAGCACAGCTCTTCCTGTGGGCAGCTTCTGTCCTCAGGGCTCCCCGAGAGAACTCACTCAGTCCCCCTAACAGCCCTGTGAAATGTGAGGTGTTGCTCCTCAGAAGAGAACATCGAGGCACAAGAAGGTGAACATAGACTTCCTTGATGAGAGGGCATGAGTACCTTGTAAGGTGGAGAGCTCCACCCTCCATCTTTCCCATGGCCGCACGCCGGCTCTACGCACAGGTGCGAACACCTACAGGGCAGGCACTAAGCCAGCACGCGATGCATCTACATGTTTACATGATCCCTGAAAGCTTACCTTCGATATTTCACAACCACTGGAGCTTGGAAAACCCAGCTGGTAATTCATGAATCACCACTACCACTTCCAGTTGTGGTGGTTAGGGGCTGTCAGCTCCATTCCCACTCACAGCCACTCGCAGGACAAAAGAAAGCAGTGCTGTCTAGTCCACTCCATCCTCCCAGCCACTGCCACGTGAGCCCGCTGTTGTAGCCACTATGTCAGTCCATCACATTGTGGATCTTCCTGTGTGATGACCTGCTAGGTGGCCACTTGTTTAACTTCAAGCTTTTAAGACCCAGAAGCTGTATCTTTGGATAGCCAGGCACCATCAGCTTTCTTCACCACATTTGCTTATGCACCCATTTGTCTTCAGTGATCTTCTCAGGAAGCTAAGCATCACAGGATGCCAGGATATTAGAACAAACTGTTCTTGCATTGAGGGAGGACTTGAGTTGAGGCCCAATGTCCATCTGCTACCTTAATACTTAACATATAAATATATGTTCATAGATCTATATCTCTATTGTTATATGTTAATGCTTTTACATATAAACATGCCTACAATTAGACCTCTATAAATGTCCTTTGCCTCCTAGTTCTTTCCACTATTTTCTTTTACTTTCCTCCTGTCCCACTATCATGTTCAACTTTCTTTCAGCTCTCAGTAATTCCTCTCAGCTACATTGCACTTGATCGAACCCCACCAGGGATTCTATGCTTTCCTTGCCATCGATTTTAGATCTCTTATTTTCCCTTGTTCCTGGGTTTGTTAACTCTCCCCTCTCTTTCCCCCACCTCCTCCTCTCTCATGTCCCCCCAGAACCATCAGTCCCATTGTTTGCTCCTCAGAATTGTAAAGAATCCTGCCAATCTTATATACACAGACATGAAGAAGAAAAAAAACCCACCTATAAATAGTTCCAGGTCTGTCTGCTGACCCGTATGAATGTTTCCCAATAAAGTCTGATGAGGTGCCAAGCCCCGCGCTCCCCAAGTCCCAAGTCTATTTTGGGGATCCCTCGAGGACTTTGTGGCTTTGCTCCCCGTGCTGCTCTGTTGTGCTCCCTTCATGGTGCGCCCCAGTATGGGAGGTTCAGACCGGGCAAATTCCCACACTGTGTGTCCCGTGCTATCCCCGTAGCACTGTGGGTCAGTGAGGGGACACTGAGTCTCATGGTGGGGCTGGCCCTACGGTCCTCTGGCTGCTCTGAGCAGGGATGACATCCCCGGGGCTGGGTGGGCCAGGATGCAGGCCACTCTCTCCTTCCCTCTCGCTCTCCCTCTTAGTTTGTTCCCGTGCGGTCTGGGCAGACCCACCACTCTCCCCGGCTGTATCTTCAGCGCTGTCCTCTTAATTTTTTTTTAATTGACCTTCAGACCATCTGAAGAACCATCCCTCCTGGCTACCTCTACTCTCTCCCCTCCTCTTCATCACTCGGCCCTGCCGCATGTCTTCCCTCAAGGGAATTGCCTTGTACCATCCCCTGAGCTGCCCTAGCCTAAGAGGAAGCAGCTAGTGTCTGTGGACACCTGGTGACGTAAGTCTCTGCTCACGTTCTCCCTCCCTCTGAAATCTGCTCCCCGCCATTCCCCCTTCAGATCCCACCCAAAATGCCTGTCCTCGCCAGCCTGTCAGACTGTCCTCTGGCCACCTAGGCTACATTTCCCATGACACTAACCACTGTTTCTCTGCTCCCTTCGGCCGGGCTTGCGCTTTCTTCTCTCTGGGGGTTTCCAGAGTCAGCTCCTTCACGCCCAGCGTGCCTCCCCCTCGGCTGAGGGCTGAGTGGTGCCTGCCCCCGATAAATATCTGCTTGACCTGAAATGCTTCTCCCACCAGCAGACAGGTCCGCTCCGTGAAAATAGGTGGCAAAGAAAGGGATCATTTGAGTCTCCTGCCTCACCCAAACTTCACCGAGGTTGAGGGGTAGTTTGTACAAACGCCTGACAGGGCTCAGGGCGCCCTTTGGGTACCTGCCCCTGAGCCTGACTCCAAAGAGGCTCCCGCATGTCAGTCCAAGACTCTGTTCATTGGACTGTCAATTCAGGAGGCCCTCACTGCACAACTGCTGTTTGGCCCCAGAAATGGAGAACCGGGGATGGTTGAAGTCGAGGTGTCTGAGACAGGCTCAGAAAACTCCCTCACTCTTGGGGACCCTCAGTCCTCCATCGCACCGGCCATCCTTGCCAGGCACAGGGAGGGCTGGCTGTTCTGTTTCTTCCTCCTTCATCCCTCCTCTTGGCCTACCTAGAGCAGGCAGGACAGTCCCGAAGGACAGGCTGCTAAACACGGGAAGGTAAGCAGCTCACTCCACCAGTTGTTCTGGGGAAGAAGCATGTGGCAGGCTGCTTCTGTGAGGCGTGTGGTGGTTATTGTGAGAGACCATCTCACAGCAACCCCACGGGCACCAGGAGAGCCCCACTGCCCGGCCCTGCACCCCCCTCGTGGTGTTCTTAAGTCTGAGGGCCCCACGGTCACAGCCACTGTGTCCACCCATCTTGTCAAGGGCTTCCCTTCTACTTCCCAAGGACCGGTCTCTCCTGACACAATGTGCAAAGTACCGTATGTGAGACAAAGTCTACCAGCCTTGTCTTTGAGGAGCATCCTCCAAGACAGATCACAGCCTTAGAAACAGGATGGGGCAGCACTACTCAGGGTCACTGTGAATTGGAATTGACACAGGGCCAGAGGGGTTTAGTGAGAGATTGGAAAAGGACTATTACTAGGAATTTTTTTTAATTTGCAGGAGGTTTATGTTAAGGTTAATTTCTAGTGGAAAAGGGGAAAAAAGCCCCCTTTTCTCTAAAGGCTGCAAACCTTGACACTCAAGGTTTTCGTGTATTGTAGTGGCTCCCCTTACAGATAATTCTATGGCTGCCTGTTGTTGATTGTGGTGGTTGCTGCTGCTGCTGCTGTTTGGAGGGTGTTTGTTGGTTGTTTATGGTTCTTGCTGTTGTTGCCGTAGCTGGGGTTGTTGTTTTTTTTGGGGGGGGTGTTGTTTGTTGTTGTTGTTGCTGCTGCTGCTGTGGCTGTTAGCTCCCCGTGAATTGGCTCTACGTCACAGTGGCCTCACCACAAGGGGCGTCGACCCTGGTCTGCACTGTCTGCAGTGTCCTGCTTGTGGTTTGGGCCGCTGAGACCCACAGCGTCCTCCTCGGCCAACTTTTTGGAACTGGAGCTGCAGTCCTTCCTAGTCCTTCCTAGCCCCTCAGTAGCCCCACTGAAACTGGCAGAGTAGACCCGCACACTAGCTTCCCCTGACAGGGTGCGGGCGGAGTGGGAGGCCGCATCTGGGAAGAAACCACAGGCCAGGCATTGCATGAGGATTTCCTGCGAGAGGGAGAGGATTCTACGACTGGGCCTCCACGGCTGACATATGCCATTCGCCACAGAGCTTCCAATACTGCAATTATTCTGACGGGCCTGGGTGAGGCCGTACGTGGGTCTGGAGAGTAAGAGCCAAAGCCAAAGCCAAAGGACATTAGCTTGGGACCAGTGCCCTGGGGGAGTGGGTTTAGTGGAGAAGAGAACCTGCATTACTGAGCCTGTGCCCCAGCACAGCAAGGTGAATGCAGGCAAGGTTCCGCGCCTCCCCCCCCCACCCCCCCCCAAGGGACTTGGGCATGCTCCATCGTTCATCTGTTGGGACCACATGCTTTGAAAAGCTTGGAGAGACAGAGGTCAGGGGCTCTCCTTCCTCTTTGCAAGGCAGCATTTCTCAAACTTTTTTTTGAACTGCCTGCCCTCCCACAAGGAGTCTTTCAGGGAATCCCTGGGTGGCATAAATGTCAAACACTAGGCCACTAACTGAAAAGTTTTTGGTTCAAGTCTGCCCAGAGGTCGTCAGAAGACGTCCCCGGGCCATCTGCTCCCAATCTGCCAGCGCTCTGAAGACTGTGGAGCAGGTAGGCTCTGCACTCGCAGCGCCCCCATGAGTCAGAGTCCACCCCAGCCGCGAGAAGCCATCACAGGGCCAGGCATCTTTACAGACAGCCTTTCCTCCCTGCTTCCCCTTCCCATTTGACTATCACTCTCTCTCTCTGGATCCATTGCATACTATACTGCGGCGCTGGGGTGCCTATGCTTTTACCCCTCAACACACCCGCACCCCACCCCACTCCCCATGCCACAGACCTGCCCAGGGAGCGAGGGGGCAGCAGGGAACTTGTGAGCATCACCCCTGGTGTTCCTTCTCCCTTCAGACTCAGTGTTAGCCCGGGGCCAGCTGCAAGGGGACTGCTCTGTGGGAGGCCATGGTGACAGAGGGCCACAGGGGCAGGGGCACTGACTGCAACCCAGGAGAAGCAATGTGCCATATGCAGGGAAACACTGGCTTCCACAGAAACCCGTGTGGCCTAGTACATACAAGACAGGGATCACTGGGGAGAGCTTGCTCTAATGAACCTATCCAAAGAATCGCATTGCGGAGTCCAGCGATTGGTTATTCTGTTGCCCCATTTCCCATCACCACCACCACCACCAAGAAAATCCAAATGTGGACGCTTCCTTCTTCACTTTCCCAATAGTGTAATGAACGGGGAGCAGAGCTCAACCTCCGTGTCTCTCATCTGCTCACCTCACAGGCACCATAACGATTCTGGTCCTCGCTCAGTCTGGACGGACAATAGAGCGGGAGCGATACATTAGCATGTCCATTATCCATCAGAAAACTGCAGGTCAGCTCCTTGAATGACACATTGCTCAGCAGATTAAATTCTTGAGCTCAGCAAAAATGTATAAGTACTTTGACTCCTAAAATGATGGTTTTCAGGGTGACACCGGCCGGGTAAATGGGAGGTGAGGAGGACAATCCCTTCCGGTTGGTCCCCAAGGAAGACTAATGGATCGGCACACACACACCCCTACACCTAGTGTGGCGATCGAGAGTCCATGCCATCGTGTTGTCTCAAAGAGCTGGTGATGGGCAGCCAGTCACAGAATGAACTTCTCAGTCTTTGCCTGGGGGCTTCCCCTCGGCCATCCGCTAGGCACACACTCTCCTGGTAGAGCAGCCGTGGACATCTGCCAACTGCTGTCGCTGACAAGGTGCAGGACAAACAAGTCTCCATTCACCTGGGCACCAGAGGTCCTGCCCGAGCCCCATGCTGCCTGTGCCAACCACTGCCAGTCCCACGGGCTTATTTTTTTATCTACCCCTGCCCTCACCTTACTGCCAGTGCTTACGAGGGTTTCTGGGTGACTACCAGAGCACTAGCTTCCCCACAAAATAAAGCAAAAAGGGCAAAAAAAACCTCAAATCTTTTTTTTTTTGGTTACATTCCCTTAACAGGTGATGAGCTCCTGGGTGGTATTATGGAAGGGCTCGGTGCTCACCAAATGGTAGTTGGCGTCTCCTGGAGGAACCTCAGAAGGAAGGCCTGGTGACCTCCTGGAAAACCAGTTACCGCAAACCCCAGGGAGCCCTGTTCTGCTCTGACATGACACACATGGGGATGCGTTGAGACAGAACGACTCTAGGGTAGCTGGGGAGTTTAAGCAAACTACGTAAGGCATGTGGACTAAGTTCGTGTGGACTAAGTTCGGTCACCTCTGCCTGTCGTCCCAGTGAGGGCAGAGCTGAGTCATTACCACAGAGCATCACTGTCCCCAAATACTGCTTTTCCTTCCCAGGTGCCTCACCGACTGCAGCCCTGCTGTCATTTAGGAATGTATTCGTCTCGTTTAGCCTTCGCACCGATGTCCCTCCAATCCCAAAGGATTGTTGCTGAGATTCTTCTAGGCCAATTTAATTGCTGGCACTTTAAATACAAAAATCGCAAATGCATAGTTACATCGGATTGCTCTTTTCTGTGTTCACGTCCTCTCCTTTATGGTGGAATTGTCCACAGATTATTTAACATGGTGCTGTGTTAATTATTTATCAGATTACTTCCCACTGTGAGAAACGGGCCCCCACCTCCGTGAAGACACTGGGAATTGAGTAGGGAGGCTCATGGAAGGGGAACAATGTATATTAGAGAAGGGAAAATCCTACAAGGTAAACCCAGCCTCTTCTTCAGGTGCCAATGTACAGAGTTAATGTTACCACGCAAATCAAGAGTCAGACACGGAGGAGAGGGGTAGGTCTTCTCGGTCACCCCACTCTCCTAGAAATCTATCACGGTTGATGGTCCTATTAAAGTGAGACAACGATGATAAAGGGAAAAATACAAAAGAGTTCCCATAAAGTTTGTGTTTTACTGGTGGCTGGCCCCAGGCAGGCTGGCGTCTATAGCAGGACTCCATGTTTACGAACTCATGAATTAAGCCCTGTTCATTCGAATGTAAACTGCAACCCTTTGCTAACTTGAGTTTTATGGGCACCCAGCACCAAATCCCTCGCCCCGGTGTCGTTGCAGCCCAACGGGATGGAATAGAAATACTCCATAGGGTTTCCACGGCTGTAGGTCTTTATGCAAGTAGATGGCCTCGTCTTTCTCCCTTGTTGACTTTGAACTACTGACCTTCCCGTTAGCAGCCCACTTCTTAACCCACTGGGCTCCCTGATTATAAGCAGAACACGTGAAGTTATTGACTAAGCCTGAAGCAAAATGCAAGGTCCTGCAATTATTATATACCAGTGGGAAATTCAACTGTACTACTATTCAGTAATAGGCATGAAAGCGTGGGATGAGCCCAAACTTAGTGAACCATGTCCACTGCCATTGAGTGGAAGCATGACTTCAATTAATGGCTGTATTAATTTGCCACTCCAGCTGCAGATAACAAGTCTACTTGGAACCTTCGCAATCATGCTTCACTCTCTATTTGTTCTATAGAACAATGCTATCTGCTGTGTCGTCTTTAGGCACTAGGTTGTAACCTGCCAACATTTCGCTAGGACTCCCCCCACCTTTCTCTATGTAGGGTGTGTGTGTGTGTGTGTGTGTGCATTTGGGGATTTTATCACATGTGTGGATTTCCTGGAGGAGCCCTAGTGAGGAGGTAGTCAGCTGCTAACTAAAGGCCAGCAGTTTAAACCTGGCAGTGGCTCTGAGGGAGAAAGACGTGGCCATCCTCTCCCACGAGATTCAGAGCTTGGGACACGCAGTAGGGCAGGTCTGCTCTATCTTACAAAGTTGCTCTGAGTTGGGATTGACCTGGCAGCAATGTGTTCTGGTTGGGGGTGTACTTTGCTTTTGTGGCATATCAAATGATACGCATATCTAATTATGTACCCAAACCAAACTCACTGCCACGGAGTCAGTGCCGACTCATAGAGACCCTATAGGACAGGGTAGAACTGCTCCCTGGGGGTTTCCAAGGCTGGAACTGTTTCAGGGGTAGAAAGCCCCATCTTTCTCCCACGGAGCAGCTGGTGGTTTTCCACTGCTGACCTTGTGGATGGAAACCCAACTCATCACCACGAAGCCACCAGGACTCCTACATAATTCTACAGACCCACGGCTAACACAAGGGGCTTGCATACAACTGCTCACCTAAAGCCTGGCGGTTCAAAGCCTCCCAGTGGCCCCACAGGAGAGAGGCCTGGAAGTCTGATTCTATAATGATGCCCTCCAAACCTCACCAAGCAGTTCTACTGTGTAACATCCTGAGGCTTGGAATGGATTGGCTAGCAACGAGTGTGGGGGTAATGGATTTGTCCTATTGAACTTGTTGGCACATACAATTTCCCCACCTACTTCCTCGACGTCATGGGCTCCCCAACTCACCCACCCTCTTCCTAAAGCCCAGAAACCAGAGCCCTGGTCTCCACGGAGAACGTCCACGGAGCAGCACCATGCGGACTGTGCATGCGAAACTGAAGCAGACGGTTGCTGCTGGCTGCCATCGCGTCAGCCGCCAACCCCTCCGCAGACTCCCGGTGGGGGGCCTGGATTAGGCCGTTGTGATCCCAGGGGTCCTTGGCTGGTTTTCAGACTTTGATCGCCGGCGCTTTCTTGCACTGCGTCCAACTAAGTCAGGGGCCTCTGTGGCTCGTGTGTTCGCGCGCATGCTCTGGAGAGGGTGTCGGGGATAAAGGCGCTGCGGGTGGTGAAAGGGCGTAGCATCCCGTCCACAGCGCAGCTCGGCGTGATTCAGTCCACTGGACTCCGTTGTTCTCGGAGCCGGAGCCGCGCCGAGGCTCAGCCTTGCCTAACGGGAAAGCGTTTCGGGCAATCTCTGCAGCCCAGGTCCGTCTTCAGGGGGCATGGCTGGGGCGACGGCACTGCCAAAAAAGGCACCAGAACCAGGGGCCTGCAGTCTGGCCGCCGAACCAAGAGAAGCCCCTCCCCTGGCCCCACAAGATGAAAACCCCGAGAGAAGGACTGCTAACCAGGCCCCCCACCAACCTGCTCCATAAAAACCCGCAGCATGCGACGCTCGGGAGGGCTGATGGGAACGCCATCCGTTTAAGCATCGCACCGGCTTCATTAGCAGCATACAACATCGCCGCTCTCATTAAAGCTGCTGGCCGGAGGGAGGGCCGTTAAGTTCACATCTTTTACGGGTCTTGAGAAGTGGACCTGCGGGACAGAAGCCTATCAGAGGGGGCGACGCCCTTCATCGGAGTCAAGACTGAGGCTGGACGCACAAAACGTGGTTGTTAGGCTGCGTGCCACCTTCACGGTCATCAGTGTGCTGAGCACCTGCTGCCCGGGGGGCCTCATCCTCCAGCCCTACACTGCACAACGCTGGGTTGTGATCCACAGGCCCCCGGGCCTTTCTCCCCAGTCTGTCTCAGTTTAGAAGCTCCGCTGAAGGCCTGGGCGACCTGCTGACATCAGAAATGCCAGGGGCATCATTCGCGGTACCATAGTAACACGAAAGTCAAACTGACAGATGGGCAGTGGCCTTGGGTCATTCTGTCCCTCTATTTAACACATGCTATTAAAGTTTATCAAGGAGCCCAGATGGCACAACAGTTACATGGGCTGCAATCCACAGGGTCCACGGTTCAAAACCACCGGCCAGCTCTGTGGGAGAAAGACAGGACTTTCTACACCCATCAACAGTTAGGGTCTGGGAAACTCGCAGGGGCAAGTCTGCCCTGTCTTACAGGGTCGCCATGTGTCTGTAGAAACTCAAGGGCCGTGAGTCTGGTGTTCTGGTTTTTTAAGTTTATCAGTTTTCAGGCCCCCCTGAACAGGGGAGGGTCGTAATAGAGTCCCACTGAATGGTTTCACATTTTTAAGAGAATCACACTGAAATCATTGATACCGGCACCCTCATTTGCCTCCGTTCAATTTTCATAGCGTCTTCAATAGAAACACTACATGGTAGACAAGACTGCCAAATGGCGCTCGAGGAACAGCAGCAGCACTCCCAGGTCTAAAGTGAGACTGGCAGGCGTGTGGCGGAGCATCAGCCTGGCAGGGTCTGTTCATTGGCCAGGACATCAGCATCCGCATTCAGCAGGACAGGGGCAGTCTGTGCACCTGCTGTCGGAGGCTGATCCCCTGTTTCATTGAGCCTTCCCGCCAACCTGTGCCTGGGGGAGTTAAATTTGCTGGGTCACCAAAGCAGATGCCCCTGAGGCCCAGGTGGGCACACAAGTAATACAGGAGGCAGGCGGAGGGCCTTGGGCATGGGTGGAGATGGTGGTGAGGTGGGCAGGCGCAGACTTGTCTGGAGAAGACAAAGCCACTCAGCTGACAGCTGCCATTCGGAAAGACGAGTCCAAGGACACACATTGTCTGGTTTCTCTGTGGCATTTCCTGCTTTTAAATCCTCGGGAGCTTTGTAAAATCATTGTTATTCAACACTTTGCAGACCAAAGAAAACACTTCCGAGGCAGGAACCAGCCTGCAGACCACCCACCCCTCACCCTCCGGGTGGAAAGGTGTCTCAGGGTAAGTTTCAGTGGTCTGTGGACAGAGGCAGGAGCCCCGGGGTGGAGCACACAGGTAACTAGTTGGCTGCCAAGGGAAACACTGGGTTTGGGTCCGACCAGAGGTACCTTGGAAGAAAGGCCTGGTGAACTTCTTCCACAAAAAACTAACTTTAAAAAACCTGCCATTGAAAATGCCATGGAGGAAGTGGAGAAGTGAGAAGAGGCCCAGGAAGGAGACCCCTGGGTAGGCTCCGGGGGCTGCCCACTCCGAGGGTCTCTAAAAGGAGTCTGGGGGGAGGGGAGAAACGGAAGGTGAAAAGGTTCTGCCAGTGTCGCATGGGGTTTGTGTCCGCTGGCCACAGCCTGAGGGTATAGAAAAAGTGGGGATGGGGAACCGCAGGTGGGAAGGGTGGAGGTGTCTGCGAGCATGCCCAGTGTGGTGAGGAATATGCCATGCATGGCCCTGCACCCACGCCCCTGCACCCCCAGTTTGCAAGCACCAGGAACACCCCTGCAGGGCTGTTTATAAAGGCCAGGCAGGCAGGTGTTCCCCCTGACTTCTTCCCTGCCTGACAGACAGGAAGTGGAGGGCTGGAGACATTCAGTGAGAGGGGGCTTCAAAAACTTCATGGGTACACGGGCTTCAGGGGTAATGGGAATTTCCCACCATCTTGGCCCTGCCTTGGCTGTAGCCCCGGGCCATGGAGGCAGCTGGAGGCGGAGTGCTGGCCCATCGCTGACCAGGGGGCAGCTTCTCACGTGGCAAGGAGGAAGATCCTGCCTTTCCTGCCCACAAGGACGCCTCCAGAGGGTTTCTCAAACTCCTTCACAGCCTTCCAAAAGGACAATCCACGCAGCATGCCAAGCCCCAAAGCCTCAACCCATAGCCATAGGGTCAACCTTACTCCCAGTGCCTGTAAACGGGGTGCAACTGGCCCTGTGGGTGTGCCAGGGTGTAAATCTTTTTTTTTTTTTTTTAGTAAATCATTCTATTGGAGACTCTTACAGCTCTTATAACAATCCATACACCCATTGTGTCAAGCACATCTGTACACATGCTGCCATCATCACTTCCAAAACATTCTTTCTACTTGAGCCCTTGGTATCAGCTCCTCTTTTTACCCCCTCCCTCCCACTGTACCACCCTTGGGACCCCTTGATAAATTATAAATTATTATTTTCATATCTTACACCACCTGCTGTCTCCCTTCACCCATGTTTCTGTTGTTGTCCCCCTGGGGTGGGGGAGAGGTTTATACATCGATCGATCATTGTGATTGGTTCCCCCTTTCTCCTCCTTCTTCCCCCACCTTCTCCCTAACCTCATGGTAACATTGCTCCCATTATTTTGCCTGAGGGGTTTGTCTGTCCTGGATTCCATGTGTCAAGAGCACTTATCTGTATCAGTGTACATGCTCTGGTCTAGCCGGATTTTGTAAGGTAGAACTGGGGTCATGATAGTAGGGGCGAGGGGTGGGGAAGCATTAAAGAACTAGAGAAATTTTGTAAGTTTTGTGCTGTGCTAAACTGCACCCTGGCTAACTCATCCTTTCCCTGGGACCCTTCTGTGAGGGCATGTCCAATTGTCCACAACTGGGCTTTGGATCTCCTCTCCTACCCCCCTCAGTCCCATCAAAATGATTTTTTTGTTTGGGGTGTTTTGATCGCTGATACTTTATCCCATCGACAGCTCGTGATCACAGGACTTGGTGTGCTCCTTCCACGCAGCTTCTTGCTTCTGGGCTTTAATTTCAAGCCTCAAGACCCCAGATGCTCTATCTTTTGATAGCCAGGCACCATCAGCTTTCTTCACTACATTAGCTTATGCACCCATTTTGTCCTCAGCGATTGTGTCAGGAAGGTGAGCATCATAGAATGCCAGGTTATTAGAACAAAGTGCTCTTCCATTGAGGGAGGACTTGAGTAGAGGCCAATGTCCATCTGCTACCTTAATACTTAACCTTTAAATATGTGTGTGTAGACCTATTTCCCTATCGTTATATATAAATATATTTACATATGCACATGTCTGTATTTAGACCTCTATAAATGTCCTTTGCCTCCTAGTTCTTTCCTCTATTTTCTTTTGCTTTCCTCCTGTTCCACCATCATGCTTGGCCTTCATTCTTTTCTCAGTCATTCCTCTCAGCTACACTGCCCTCAATCCAACCACACCAGGCATTGCATGTCCTCCCATTTTAGATTCCCTGCTGTTCCCTTGTCCCTGGGTTTGTTGGCTGCCCCTCCCTTTCCCCCCACCTCCTCCTCTCCCCTGCCCCCTGGAACCACCAGTCCAGTTGTTTCCTCCTCAGGATTGTTTATCCGTATAGATAGACATGAAAAAGGAGAGAGAGAAAATAGCCTATGAATAATTCCAGGTCTGTCTGCTGACCCTTACGAATGTTTACCGATCCCATCCGATGCAGTGACAAGTCCTGCCCCCAAGCCTGAAGTCTATTTTCGGAATCCCTCGGGACGTGGTTCCTTTGCTCCCCTTGCTGCTCTATTGCGTTCCCTTCCTGTGACACCCTGGTGTGCCGGGTCAGACCAGGCACAATTCCTGTGCTGTGTCTCTGGTGCTACCCCCCATACTGCTGTGGGTCCATATGAGGATGTCGTGTCTTGTGGTAGGGCTGACCCATGCTCAGAGTGAGAATGTTGTCCTCGAAGCTTGGTGGGCCAGGATGCTGTTCTCTATCTATCTATCTATCTATCTATCTATCTATCTATCTATTTCCCTCCTTCCCTCCCTCCCTCTTAGTTTGCTCCCATGTGGTCTGGGCAGAGTTGCCACTCTCCCTGGGCTGTATCTTCAGAGCTGTCCTCTGTGGTGCATTCTGCTGGGGAGGGGGTCGGTGTCACTGGGAAAGGGGTCAGCCCTACAGACCTCTCTTTAGTTCCCTCCTTTATGCCAGTAGGTTGCCCTCAAGGCTTGGTGTATCAAGTTGAAGTCTGGTCCCTCTTTCCTCTTCCTGTGCAGATTTAAACAGTACCCTCTCTGTGGAAGACTGGTGCCCTGTCAACCTTTATGGCCACAGAAAGCCTCATCTTGCTCCCTCAGAGCAGCTGGTGGGTTCGAACTGTTGGCCTTTCAAATAGCAACCCGGCTGAACCCAAGACACCACCAGGGCTCTGCACCACCACTCTACCGTCTCCATTACTTCTTATCTCCCTAGATAATGCAGTGTGCAGATTCGCAGAATGCTTAGGGCCCTTGTTACATTCAAGTTCAAGAACCTATACCCCAGGCAGTAAACATTTCTACATCCATGGATTGGGAGCGAGGGAGTTTCTTGTTTCTAACCAGAAGACTAGTACAAAGTTTTCGCAAAGAGAGTAGAATCCCAAAGTTCATGAATGACTTAAAGGTGATGGGTAAGGATAAAGACACATGGGCTTGGCTTAAAAATTGAACATCAGTTGTTAGAATACCAACCAACACTAAAAGTAGCCAGTCATCCTTTCTTGAGGTAAGAGAATGAGATTCACAGGGAAAATGATTCTTAAATCTTAGCAAGTAAAGATGGCAGCGATAGGACTGCCTAGTGACCTAACTGAATAGAGGCAGTCTTGGGTTTTGAATGTCCAATTTCGATCGAGCCTGCAGTCCTAGGCCTGACAATGAAGTGTAACTGTCCGGCAATAGGCTCTGCGCCTACTTTCTCCTCCTGTTTCTCTGGTGCCTCTTGCTCTGGTTCTTGCTCTTTGCAGCCACAACTGGGCTCAGGGGTGGATGACTCAGTAAACAAGGTCCGCACAGGTTCGCTCGTGCTTACTTACGACTCTGCAGTGAAGTGCTGTTTCAGTGCCTTGCTTATTGGGTCATCTGGTTACCTGGCTTATTGGGTAATTGTGCATCTGTTCACTACTGATTCATAAATAAGCAAAAGTAAACCCGTGCTTGCCTTGTTGACTGGGTGCTCTGTCCCCGTGAGGGATTTTACATTTTAAAAGAGACTTTGATTTGGTACGAAGGGGCTGCATAGAAATAGAATCTTTGATGTGATGACAAAAATTGTTCCTTGCAGATTAGTGAGTAAGCACAAGTTAACTGGTGCTTACTTGGTAAGTCGACATCAGCTCCACTGGATCCTCCCCTTTGCACTGAGGAACCATTTAACTCTCTGACTATCCTCTTCGGGGATCCGCCGAGAGCAAGCCCAGAACTGGCCACCTTCACACAGGCATCCCCCGGGCTCTGTCCAACTAAACCTGCTCACTCCTTCCTTACCTTTGTGGCTGCTGCCGCTGTCGACTCAGTAGCCCAATCCACACACCTGCAGGTTCGGTTCCATTTCTCCCTCTCTCTCATCCTCCATCTGCTTGTCGGGGCCAGTCCATAGGAGCTCAGAAAGCCAGCCTCATCTGCAGGGCCACTGATAAGGGCTGGACTAGACTCAGCACCGCAGAACTGAAGGAGGGAGTAAAGGGCTAGCCAGTTACATGCCCCCACCTCCTAAACAGCCGACCACAGTGAAGGGCAGTGCACTTTGAGGGAGGGTCTCTGCAGCTTCTCTGGAGCCCCCCCCCCCCGTACTGTTCAGACAGGCTGAGCACACCCTTCCTCCCCATCTTCTGATGAGCCAATGCACATACCTTTGTTTCAGAGAGAAGAAAGCTCAAGCCCTGATAGAATCCTGCCACCACCTGCAGCCGTCCAAAACAGAACAATGAGAAGTGCTGAGAAGGGCCTTAACAAAATACAAAAATCACAAGGAGAATAGTAGTCAGGAGTTAGTTCTTGTCCACACACAGCATCTTTGTCATGGTGTGGCAAGGCTCGCTGGGATTCAACCCCACAAGTCAAGGTTGTGGTCAAATGGGAAAAAGAAGAAAGGTAGGGGGTGGAGGGTGGGGAGTTAAGGTGCTCGACAGGAAAGATGTTTGTGCCGCATTAAATTTTGCATAAGGAATGTGTAATTTCTGAAGGATTTGACCTAATGCATGAAGCCAGCCCATATATGGTTGTAATCAATTAGGCCTTCCTGCAGCAACACTTTTTCCCCTGCAAACAATGACAGGCATCCTGTTTCCTAATCAGGAGTCGAAAATTCATACGTATTAGTTTATTTCCATTTGTTTCTTATTCTGTTTCTAGGCAAAGAAGAGAATAATTTCCAAAGCCAAGAGAACAGGCTCAATTGTGGTCAAATCAGACCCATTTGAAAGAGAGAGATGGCTATGGGTGATTGTTTGTAAGGACTTCCTACATTTTGATATTTAAAATATAGAATCCTACATATGCAATGAGATCGGCCATTTAGAGGTAGCTCTCGTGGCATAGTGGGTTACCATTGGGCTGCTAGCCACAGCGTCAACAGTTCAAATCCACGAGCTGCTACATGGAAGAATTGTGAGGCTTTCTGTTTCTATACAGATTTACAGCCTCAGAAGTCCAAAGGGGCGGTTCTACTGTGACCCTTGGGGTCACTCACTATAAGTCAGAATTGACTCACTGGCAGTGAGCTTGGTTTTTAGTTTGGGTGTGATTTTGAATTATCCAGATTAAAAAAATAATAAGTATCTTGCACTATTACCCTTAGTATTTAGGTTTCTCACAATTATAAATACATGCATATTAAAGTTGGTGCAAATTTAGAGATAGTGTGGTTCTTCTTTTTAACCTCTCTGTGAAAACAGAGCAACCTCCGTGGTAAGGTCTTTATTAAAAATGACAGTAATATTAATCGAGTATTTATTGAACACTTATGTGCTCATGTGCATTTTATGTGGAACTCGTACACTGTCTCTTTATATACATTATCTCATTCACTTCTCATCTAGTCCTACAAGATCAGCACACTTAGTTATCTTATTTCATAAAAGATAAGACTGGGGCTACTAATTAATGATCATGCTATTGATGCCTTCTAGCAGTGTAAGAATTAAGGACAACGGCATAAAGAACTCAGCACAAAATCTTCAGAAAATTACTGTTGTACTGTACCCAACTGTAATAACAACTTGCAATTTTTCACTTCTTAAGTCCTCGGGAAATATCTCGATACAGCACAAAAACTCATATTAGAGCATTTTCTAAGAAGCTTCGATTGTGTCACCCTGAGAATTAGTGAGCATCTTTTCAGCACTTAGGTGGCGACATTGAGCATCGGAGTATCTGAGGAATATATGTTTTCAGGGCCTACTGTGAGCCAGCTGTTATGCAAGACACTTTGTGAATCATTTCATGTTCACCATGTAGCCCTGAGATGGTTAGTCAGTCAATTCCGGTTCTACAGGGATCAACCTGGAGCCAAGAGACAGGGCAGCCAATTGGTGCTGGGTCTGGGCTTTGGATCTAGGTCTTCCCTCTGCCAAAAGCGCGTAAAGGACTAGGGTTCCAGTTAGCTGCCAAGCACTAGGACCTTGGCTGTCCCACTGCTCTTTTAATCTGTGCCTGTGCCCTCTACCACTATCACGACTTAGACCCCAATTCAAGCAGCGTCAACGGCCCACGCTGTTGACAGAGTGCAGCAGCTGAACTCAGCATTCTGATACTCTCATCAGAACAGCAAAGACGCAGAGTTATGAAGCTCCGGATGCACCCATCAGTTTCTTCTCCTCTGAATCTCCTGAGCTGACCCCCGTTTCAGAAGTGGCCCTGAACCCCATACACCTGGCGAACCACACAACGTAGGTCAATAGACTTTTCAAGGGCATCCCTGTTCCTCTCTGGGAGTCTCCTTAGTCCCAGAGGAAGGAATCCTCTGGTTGACCTCAAGGGACACAGCAGATGTGGACACGCGAGTGTGCTGCTGACCTGATCAGAAGAAAGGCAGGCCTTGAGAGTCCCGGGAATGCCCTGGGCAGAAGCCCGTGGGCTGTGGGAAGCTGAGCGGCTGGTCAAGTCTCTGCCCAGAACCAAAGCAAGTAAACAAAGTAAAAACAGCCGAGCGCAGATGGGCAGGGCGTGCTTGGCTTTTCAAGAGCACCCGCGCCCTCTCCACCAGCCCATCCAAGCCGGTGAACAATGCCTCCTTATGTTCAAAACACCCTCGGGAAATCGAAAGACAAACGAAAACAAGCAGACGCTGTTAGCATCTGGGATCCTTTGATCCACCAGGACAATGGTGGGCCCACAACGCCCAAGAACAGTCCGCCAAGGCTTTCCTCTGCAGGTTCCAATGGCCACTAACCCCAACCCTCTCCCTGGGCCCTGGTCCTTCGTGGGAACCCTGAGGAGCTCACATCAGAATCTACTTCCTCAATGGCAATGGGGTTGGTTGCTTTGGACAAGCCCCTGCCCCTGAGAATTCAGAGTCTTGAGGTGGGAGTGGGGAGGGGGTTGGGGTGGAGGAAGCCTACGGACTTAACTAGCGGGGGGGAAGGGGCAGGATGATGGAAACCAAAAGGTGCGGTTGCACAGACGAGGAGGGCAAAGGCGGCGACACTGGTGCATGTGCCGAAACGCAAAGCCCAAGCGCGGAGCGCCGCCCCGGAATCAGGGGGTGCAGGAGAAGCGATGGAAACAGGGCTGCACCCACAGACAGAGTAGATTGGGGTGGGCTCCTGAAGGCTAGAGAACCACATTCAGCACCAAGGAGCTACGTTTTGTTGATCAGCACGCTGTGGGTGAAAGCTTGGGTCTCAAACACTCGAGCAAACCGCGCACATCTCTGCGCAAGCACCCGCAGTTGCCCGGCACCCAGCCGGTGTGATGAGCACATTATCACGGTCAGGCAACACCGGCCTCTGAGATGACAATTCCAGAACCAGGTACCGCCCAAGGGAAGTGCTGCCAGTCCGGCTTTTGCACCTCTGTGCAGGAGTTTGGGCTTGTCCTGATGGCTGGCAACCACCAGCACTGAGGAGCGGAGGCCTGGGATCAGGGAGGCTCCACACTGGGAAAGAGATGGGGAAGATGCCCACTTCGGTCTGGAGTGCACTGTGCTGCACGGTTGGCACCTGAAGTCTTAAAACGTGTGGTCTGACTGTTGCTAAGACCTCCTCACTGTGACCCTGCGGCCAACGGGATAAAGCCAGTGCACTGGTCTTGTGCTGCGCTCCCAATCATCCACCTGTCTCCCGGGGTCTTCCTCCAGTTCCCTGTCCACCTTCCGACACGGGACATCCTTCTCTAGGGCTGAGCCCTCTGGGTGGCCTGCCCAACGTGCACGTTTGAGAAGCTTCCAAGACAGGTCCCTTTGTCCTTCTGGCACATGGCGGCATATTCAGTACCCTTCACCAGCCTCATCACCCAAAGGCGCCGGTGCCTCTTGGGTCTTTCTTACTCCTCAGGGGGCATCTTTGCTCCCGGACATTTTAAAGAAGGTTCTCCAGCAGGGGTGCTGTTGGAGTTTCTCCCGCCGCTTCCGGGGATGTGGGCTGTGACTCCCAGAAAATCGAAGTCTCCCACGACCCGAGTGTGCCTCGACCGGCCGTGTGGTCGCCCACTGTTGCAGTGGTGGAGGTCTGTGTTCTCCTCCATGCTTCTGGCCTTGTTTACCACACAGTGCCGCTCCTCCTTGAATCGTTCATCTTTCTAAGCTTGCTGGCATGAGAACACCCCCACAGGGAAGGATTCAGAAGAGAAACTTTAGTTGGAATGGACGTTCAAATGTTGAGAGTGGCGAACGTGTCTGGTCACCTGTTTGAAAGGAGGGTGTGTTTTGTGGCTGTTGTGGTGGTTGCCATTTTAACTGACACAGTAGTCATGGCTGGCTCAAAGGTTAAAAGAGTATTTGTAAACACAAGATGTTATTTCAGACCCTCACCTAATCAGAGAAAGAGCTGACCAAGACCTCCGTTAAGAGGGGAGTAGCTTTTAAATGGGAAATGTCTGCCACTGGCCCCCGCTCGGTGGTTGCAAATGCTGTAGAGGGGACTCAGGAACTCTGGTCTCTTGCTCCTCAGAGAACAGAACTATGCACGGGGGTCATCTCTGGCTGGGTGCTGTGGGGGTACAGACTCCAAGGAATGGGACCGGAGTCACTGGGTGGCACTCACTATCTTCCATGGTCCCTCCCCGAGGTCAAGTCAGAGAAAAGCACTGTAATCACAGCGCCAACCAAACACCTCAGCTCATCAGAAAAATGAGCCAGAGGTGTGTCTATATCCACCATCATTACAGAGCCTGGCAGGGCTTGGAGGGAGAGTCGAGGTACCAGAGCGGGCGGTTCCTATTGAGTTTCCTGAGAAACATATAAAACCCTGGTCGATGCCCACCATCATTCCTATGGGGAGAGGATCCCCCTGATGGTGCTCCCACTCTCTCAGCCCGGCTTCTACCCACCCCACTTTCCTGGGGAGCTCATCTCCGGACCCACTGCAGCCTTTCCCAACTTCTCTGCCCCCGCTGTCCTCTCTCCCAATGACTCATTCAGGCAATATGGACTGAGAATCTACATGCAGGCGCTATTGTAGACCTGGTGGATGCAGCAATGAATGAGGGATAAAATGCCTGTTGTTATGGAATTTAAGAGTATGTGGGGGGCTGGGGGGGTGGTGTAGAGATACACAGACGATAAGCAAGTCCCCCAAAAGTCAATGAAATGAACAGGATCATTTCAAATAGCTCTGCTATTTCAAAGAAGAAATGCTACAGAGAACATCCCGGGGCACAACTGGAGATGGGGACCAGGAAGGGGACCAGGAATGACAGAGGAGTCTATCTACCGAGTGCGACCTTGTGCTCTTATCCCGGCTCTGCTACTAACGAGCTGTGAGTTCTTCGGGGAGTCAAAGCACATCCTTGGGCCTCCATTCCCTTGTCTACAGTAGAAGGATACTTCCATGCCACTTCCAGAAGTGGCGTTCATTAACTGCATGGCTCAGTGTCTGCCCGTGAAGGACGAGCTCAGACGTGTTAGGGGCCGACCCACTCTGCCTTCCCCTCTTCCCATCATGACGCCATTGTGTGATGAGAAAGCCCTCCCTACGGAGGTGGCATTTGAGCTGAAAACGAAGGGGTGGGCAGGAACAGGTGAGGGAACTTGGGGGGAAATTCAAGATCAAGGAAATCGCAACACAGAAACACAAGAGTGGGAAGCACTCAATAAAGACGGTATGACCGGATTTAGTGGAGGGCAGGGAAATGAGAAGTGGCAGAAGGGCAGATGACCAAACGAACAGGGCACTTCTAAGGCTGTGGAGGTAACGAGCGAGTTCGCGTTTCAGAGCTGTTAGCTCTAGGGAGGCAGCCAAAGTCCTACCACGGTGAACCACCTTCCTGCAGATCTTTAACCCAAACAATTTGTGCTTGACAACAGATCTCGTGGTTTAAGGGTCAAACACACTGAAGGACACTTTGAGAGGAAAACCTGGAGCTCTGCTTCTGGAACGATCACAGCCCAGCAAGCCTTAGGAAGCCACTAGTCAGTTCCACTCTGTAACCCAGGGGATGGCCCTCGAGTTGGAATTGGTAGCCCGGAACCTGGTTTGGTTTGTGGCTGAATCCCCTGGGCAATCAGAGAGTCCTTGTGAGTGGCTAAGGGACCTTGACGTGGTCTTTATTGGTGAGCTGACAGTCCCTTGTGTTTGTTTCATCATCTGCAAAATGAGATACAAGGAATAAGATGATCTTTACAATGTTGTCCAGCTCCGAGACACCATCGCTCTATGAAAACAGCTGTCAGTCAGTGGGTCTATAACATGCTTCATGTAAGCCTCCACCCTTTGCTTCTGTGCCCTGTTAACGGGCCGACAGTCATCTTCCCAGGCTGTGTGGCTATGTGACCTTGAGCGCGACAACCAAACCCATCGCCTCCGGGAACCTGCTTTGCAAGACAACCTGGTCTTCTAGTAAATGTCGAGACCAACTGGGAGGGTTTCCAGTCCTTCACAGCAAACACTTTGTCACAAGCCTTTCTTTCACAAGGTCAAAGACTAACCATTTGCTAGAGAGATCGTCAAACGAGTACCCTGCTGACTCCGGGGCCAAGAAGAACTGCAGAAGCCGATCAATACGGAGACGTGCAGAGGGATTGTGGGACAAAAGGCGGGTCCCACCTGAAGTCTGAAAACTTGCCTCCGTCCTCTCTCTCTCTCAACACAGCTTGGGTTGCAGCAGACGCTGGCGCTGTTAAAGTAAGCTCCCGTGGACAGTGAGCTTCGCCTTGTGGTGCAGAAGACGGCTATGGTGGAAGAGAGCTAACCATAAGACAAGGAGTTTTGCCAAAGCCGAGGTAAGACAATGTTTTCTCTATATTCAGCTATTGAGGTCCAGTTTTGAATGTTATTTTGAATCGCGTTTCTCTACTCTT
Source organism: Echinops telfairi (assembly GCF_000313985.2). Lineage (NCBI taxonomy): Eukaryota > Metazoa > Chordata > Mammalia > Afrosoricida > Tenrecidae > Echinops > Echinops telfairi. The sequence continues at coordinate 15,838,094 of NW_022106471.1, forward strand.
TCCTGTACACATATGCCTTATAAAGCACACGTGTTCAAAAGGCTAATTTATTTCTAAATGTACACGCTGACATTCAAATTCTGCTATCCTTGACTGTTGTCTTATGAGTAAATTCAGCTTTTCGTACCTAGAAGAGACCAGTTTCCTTTCGAGTTTTCATAGTAAATTTAATTTTCTTAATGAGAGCATTTCCAGTTCGTATGGCAGGTTTTCTATTCCTGGCAAAAGAATGTTATTGCTCTAAACTGCGTTACACATCGATTATCTATTATCTGCTCATATTAAGAAGCCTCTATTGTGAGGTGGTGTTTACTATACAATCAATAAAATCGAAGTGCAACCGGAATAAACTGGAATTCAGAGAGAACGGAGCGCATGTCCATTCCAGCAGGGCAGCCATGAGGAGACCTCCTTTCTGCTCAGAGGTCTAACTCATCTTCTGGGATGCCATCGGAGCTCATGGTGGACGGCACGTCTTCTGGCTTCAGTGATGAGCCACTTGTCAATAATGCAGAGAAGTTAGAAACCAACTCATCAATTCATGATTTTTTTTAAATTGGGCAATGGATGGTTAAGTGTAAGTCATTAGATTCTCCAATAATAACAGCCTGGGAAAGAGCCTTAATTGATACAGATGTACGGTAGGTCGTTTTCCCATCACTTCAAAGTAACAGGTGGTATGTTTCACCTGAAGTTTGCTGGCAGGAGGGGTGGGGGTGGGGCTGCAGGTGCAGAGAAGGTATGTGGAATGTGAGAAGGGTGAGATGGAGGATAAAGGTACACACACACACACACACACACACACACAATCACTTGCTATGGAGTGGAGTCCAATCCATGGTGACCTCCTGGGTGTCGGTGCAAACTGTGCTTCTGAAGGTTTTCAAAGACGGACGTTTCTGAATCAGGTAGAGGTCTTTTTTTTTTCCTGTGGTGCCTTTGGGTAGACTCAAAACCCCAGTCTTTCTATCCACAGCGAAGCCTCATGTTAGCCATTTGTACTACCCAGAGACCGACTGACTCTCTCTCTCTGTCACACACACACACACACACACACCATATACACACACACCATAGACATACATATGTACATGGAGAGTCCTGGCAGTGTAGTGGTTACGCCTGGGGCTGCTCCCTGCAAGATCAACAGTTAGAAACCAGCGGCCCCTCCCAGATGCCCCTCCCAGCTCCACCTCAACAAGTGGCGTATGAAGAGGCCTGGCCAAGGTCGTCTAGCTAGTTAGAGAGAGGTCCCAATTCCGCTCCTTAGAGACAGACCCAGCCAGGCCTTCGCCCGGCCCCCAGATCCGGCCCTCCCTTCCACCCACGGCCTTCTCTGAACTCCCCTCCCCAGAACGCATCTTCTGACACAATGGAAAAATTAATGAGTCTTCGAGTTAAAGATTCGTTTTAAACAAATTGGTTCATTATTATTTAATTGAGGAGGCTTCAGAGCAATAAAAGCTTTGCTTACCAAAACTGCATAAGCAGCTCATGAAACATTGAGCTCGAGAAATTCAAAATCTGTCACAAGTCAATATGTGCTTCCTTCTCGTTTGATAAATGCCACCCGACCGCTCCAGAAGTCTCGGAAACTGATGGCGTCCCGGCACTCCATACGCATGCATTAATGGGATCAGGAACATAAAATATAAACAATAATGTGTATATTGATTGTTCCGGACACTTGAAGCCCAGCAAACATTTGAAAGGTCAGTCATTTTACTTGCATCAAATTACAGATAAGTCCTTTGCTGGAAGCTGGAAACTTGGCTCTCCACGTCAATCTATCTGGTGACTGATAACCTGACTCGGGCCGCACCTCTGCCACCTGCTCAGGTGGTCTGCACCAGCAGGGCTCACGGCCACCAAGCACTCACAAAGCACCAGAGATCCGCGCACTGCCGGCAGGATCTGATGCAGCGGGAGCTCTCATCTAGGGGTTGAATAAACGTTGAGGCAGCTCTTAATTGGGACAAAATGTGTTTAAAGGTTCCTGTGAGTCGTTCACTATACCGGCTTACAAAGGAAGAGCTATTTTTTTCATGTTTTTCCAAAATAGACAAGTGCATGAAGTATGTTAAACGACTTCACTTCCACCTAAAACCTAACTAGCTTTGACAACAGAAATAGATATACACACTCTTCTTTATCAACAGAAGAGTATAGCTTCTCTACAGGGATGTGTTAAAAAAATTTTTTTTTCAAGTTCCTACCAAATAGAAACTAAAAGCTCCATGGGCTGAGGCGCAGGGAGCACTGTGCGATGGCGCTGGACCAGCAGGGTTTTGTGTTGTGTGTAAGGTCACCACAGGCCAGAACCGACCCGGTGGGACCTCACCACAGCCTGTGAGTGAGTGGCGGGGTCTGGGAGTCCTTGTCAAGCAGGGCTCCCTTTCTCGGCACGGTCACACTCCAAGCCACCACCAGCACCCGCCTCCCCAAGACTGGCCAGTTCACAGCCCCAGCCCACAGGGAGTCAAGATCCCCCTGCTGACTTCTAAACGGCATGAGGGGAACTTGGAGGGGTGAAACAAAAAGACAACTTACAGCCCCTACCCTGCTTTGCTTGTGTGTTTGTTGTTTGTTTGAGGCCAGGCACAAGTGTGGCTTATTCAGCATCTCCTCTGATACCCGTTATCTTCGAATTGATTCCAAGCCCAGGCAGCCCCATGGTCTCACAGCAGAACCACACTCCACATAAAAGCAGAAATATCGTCTGACTGTGTTTTCAGGAAAGTGCTCACAGAGCACCGGCGGTTCCTCCCCAGTGGCTGGGTGGAAGGAGCGAGGCGGTCTCCCTGTGTCCATGTTCCAGGACACATGGGTGGTGTCCACTCTGGCGCTGTGGTTGCCCCGCCCCCCAGTCTTCTCATCTGGGCTGTAAGGTGGGCCTTGACCCAGGACCCTCGCTGCTGGTTTTTCCAGGGGAGGGGTGTGTGTGTGTGTTTATTCAGAGGCACCTCTGGAAAGATTCAAACTGCTAACATCTGGGGAGCAGCTGAGCACACCAAATGGGGACCCTTTGCAGCACACAGGGATCCCTCTCCGCCAAGAACCACCCACTCCCACCCCCCAGTTCTGCTGTCCAAGTCCCTCGGGGTAAGAACTGGAAAGGACAGAGGTCAGGAGTGGAGGTGGAACAGCGGCCTCAGTCAGGGCTCTTGCCAAAAAAAAAAAAACCAACCTTACTAGAATTTCCTCTCTCAGAAGACATTCTTTATATCGATAAATGGAACTACACCTGCCTGTATATTGATGATTTCAATCCCACGCATTTCCATGGTGCTCTCTGAGCTGAAGTGACCAGAGTTGCTTGCTTGCTTTTTAGAATGGTGTGTTATAGATTTATTTTGTGCCGATCCCTTCAAGATCCTAAAACAGCAAAAATCAGCCATTTTGAAAATCAGGTTCCTGCCCCCATGAATCAGACTGGCTCGGAGAGCACTTTGAAACCTTAAATGATCAGATGAAGTAGCCACAAATAGTCACCGTGAGCACAGTGGTTGGCAACAGACGGTAAGAGATCTCAGTTCTACTAAGGTGCACTGCAGGCCTAAAAAAGCCAAAGGGAAAAGATGGTGATTTCATCGCCAAAGGATGTGACTTTGCTGTTTAAGGCATCAGCTTATAATTTGCTAAAAGAAAGTAATTTCCTGCTTTAAAATATACATAGAACCACAAATAAGCCAAAAGAAACCATCGATGCCTATCTATGTCAGTTTAACCCAATCCGATGATTATTCTTGTCCAAAAGAGCACCCATGTTTCAAAGGCAGGACTTTGGCTTCCTACTTAAAGCAGATTCACGCTGAAAGTAATTCCTAAATGTAGATTGCATCCCATTAGATAAAGTCAACATGGTTACCTGATTTGTTTCTGCTATTTGGGCTTTTATGATGCTTCCCAAAGCTGCATAGCTCAAACATCCGTTATCACTGTCTAACGTGATGAAGTCCTCATATTAATACCTTCAGGAACCCGATTGCAAGTGTTTTTAACGGCAAGCTATATCCAGGGATCCCAGGGATCCAGGCTGGCCACAGCTTCATTTTGTGGTGAAACCATTAGGAGGAGGCTGTTCGTGCCGATGGGGAAGAGCAGCTTTGAAACGGCAACCCCGTCATTTATTGACTTATGTATTCGTCCTGCTCATCCTTCCACCCACCTGTTCAGGTACACATCTCTCTGACAACGGATTTTACATTTCTTTTCCCTTTTTACTATATATTTCCTCTTTGATCATATATTCACCCAAGGAGCATTGCTGCCTTATCAGATAAAAAAGGCATCTCTTCCCCAAGCTAACTTTTAATCAGGTAAGATCTGCTGGCTAAGCAACCTCTGAAAAAAAGTTCCCTATATTTTAGAGAATACTGTCCGGCTATTAAAAGATAGACTATCAGGGGTCTTAAGGCTTGATGTTAAATAAGCTACCATCTAGCAGAGAAGCAGTAAGTCCACATGGAAGAAGCACACCAGCTGGTACAATCATGAGTTGTCATCCGGACCAGATAACGGGCATCAGAAGACCCATAACAAACCAAAAAAACACTGTTGAGAAGGAGGGGGATCAGAGCAGAAACCCAAAGCCCATCTGTAGATAATGGGACAGCTCCCACACAGGAGTCACAGAACAGATGAGCCAACCAGGGTGCGGTAAAGCACTGATGCAGCACACAATAGTCCTCTGGTTCCTTAAGGCTTCCTCACCACCCCCCCCTATCATGACCCCAGTGCTGCCTCTCACTCCAGACTAGACCGGAGCATGTGCACAGGTACAGAAAAGAGATAAGAGCTCAGGACACATGGAATCCAGGAACAGGAATGGGAATAACGATACCAGAAGGGTAGGAGGCAAGGGGGAGGGGGAGTGAGAGAGGGGAACCGATTGCAACAATCAACACATAACCACACACCCCCCTCCAGGGGGACGAACAAAAGAAACCGTGGGAGAAGGGAGACAGTGGTCGTGTAAGATATGAAAATGATAATAATTTACAATTTATCAGGGGGTCACAAGGGGGGAGAGGGAAGGAAAAAAAGGACCTGATACCAAGGACTCAATAGAAAGTAAATGTCTAGAAAAGAATGATGCTTTTGCAGCATATGTGCAAATATGCTTGATACGATTGTATGGATTGTTATAAGAGCTATAAGAGCCCCCAATAAAATGATCTTAAAATTTTTTTCCATTGAGACTTTCCTGTCTCACCAATGTGAAGAGAGACAAATGTCGTCTGAGACCAAAGCATCTGACTTACTCAGTACAAAAGAAACAAAACCATGGTTGAAAGCCATACTCTGCTATGTCACAAACTGCCTTCATCCCAACCGGGAGGCCGAAGAGGAGAACCCGGGAAGGCCAGCTCGTTGCGCCCCCTCTCATTGGCATCACTGCAGCCATTCCACCCAGGGGTTCTTGGAGGGAAAAGCAAGGCCCGTGACCCATGCCCCGCAGAGCTCTTCCTGGAGCCCGGGCTAATCTTTCACAGTCCAGGCCTGCTTGGAACACGCTCCTGGAACATGGTCCATCCCACTCTGCAGGGAGCAGCGCCACCGGCCGGTGGCCGCGTCCCTCCAGTTCCTGCTCGTGGAACTCCAGCCTTAGAAAAGTGAAGCGAGGCTGCGTGCAAAGGACCGCCATGGGCCAGTCCTCAGACTCAAAGGATTGCCTTGTGACCTGGGGCCCCCTGTGTTGTGAGAAAGGGAACCAGAGTCCCTGCCGAGCCTGTGAACATCCTGACGTTGGCGAGGCCAACCGCCACACTCCCGGGCCTTTCTTGTGCTCTGACCAGGCTTGCCCAGCCCTCTCCCGGGATGCTTTTGGAAGTGATTGCAAACAACAGACGCCAGCAGGAATGTGTAAGAACAGGTGCGGGAGCCTCCCCGGCTGCCCGCCCACCCGCCTGCAGAGAAAGAACTTGGGCCAGGCAGCCCCGGGGGCATCCCACTTCTGAGATGGCCCCTTGCGCCCTTGCAGGGCCACGCTGCCTTTGAGGCAGCAGATGTTTGCAAAGATTCGCGACAATGCTTTCCAGTAGGTGCATTGCTGTTGCCATGTTTTCTCTGTTCACCCTGGAAGGAGGCCTTGGTGGAATCTCCAACAATATCCTATGAGATAGAAAAGGCCACCCCTGGGCTGATATTCAGACCCGGGAAAGGACAGGCCTCAGAGACCAAGGTGGTTCCACATTACATCACCATGCCCCCTCAGAAACCTCCATCTCACTGCCACTGAGTTCATACCCACTCACGGCGACCCCACAGGACAGGGTAGAAAGCCCGTGTGGGTTCCCAAAGTGAGCTCTTTTTTTTATAGGCATACATATAATTCACATATCATACAACGCAATCGCTCAGCCTCCACAATCCATTTCAGAACAGGCTTCATCCTTGGACTCTCCACGGGAACAGAAAGCCTCCTCTTTCCCCTGTGGAGCAGTTAGTGATTTCAAACCACTGGCAGCCTGAATCATATCCATCACATGACCAGGACTCTTCATCGATGCAGCAGGCTCCTACCACGCAATCCCTACCCCGGCTCAGGAAAGGGATCGATCGATCGATCCCTGAGCTCAGGGCACCTCCTGCATTCCAGAGGAACCAGACCAGAGACAAGTCTCTCTGCAAACAGGTCAGGGACATGGGCACATTCCAGGGGCATCAGTTAGCTCTGATCCCTCCTCATCCCTTTCCCTGCATTTGAATTGCTCCAGGGTGAGGGTGCCCTGTGCCATCGAACAGCCACCAGTGTGAGGTACAGACTCCGGGCTGCAGGGTGACTGGTGAGGCCAGCACTGGCCTTCTCTGCGATGCACCCTGTGAGAGAGACACAATCTCAAGTCGAAACTAACCCGACCCTAAAGCAGAATTTGGATTTTAACAAGCTCCCCAGATGCTGAATACTGTGCGTGTGTGTGTGTGTGTGTGTGTGTGTGTGTGTGTGTGCCGTCAAGTGGAGTTGACCTCACCGCATCCTGTTAGACAGATGAGAACCACCCCTTGGGGTCCCTAGCGTGAAGTCCCTACAGAGCAGGTCATCAGGGCTGTGTCCTGTGGACTAGCTGGTGGATCCAAAGAGGCAGCCTTTTGGTCAGCTGATGAGCTCGTCCATCCCCAGACCTGCCTAGTGGGCTTAGAACGGGGAGCAGCCAGTGGGTTCACCTGCTGACCAGGCTCTGGTGGCACAGTGGGTAAGAGGTCAGCTGCTGTCCCTGCTAAGGTTGGGTTGCTCCAACCTCCCAGGTGCTCCGCAAGAGAGAGAAGTGTTGGGCAACCTGCTTCTGTAAAGATTATAGCCTTGGAACCTGCCCTGCCCCACCCGTGGGGGGCCATGCTACCCTGCCCTGGAATCCACTGGTAACAATGATCTTCCAGCTGTCTCAGGAGCTCTCGTGGCACAGTAGTTAAGTGCTAGGCTACTAACCACAAGGTCAGCACTTCAAGCCCATCTGCCGCTCCAGGGAAGACCAGCGTGGCAGGGTCCTTCCATCAAAATGGCAAACCTGGAAACCAGGTGGGTCTTCTGGTCTTCCGAGCAGGTCGCTGTGAGTCCCGATTGATCAACAAGACAAACTAAGTTAAGTTACAGGAGAGATTAAAAGACAGTCGAATCCCATGGAGGCATGGCTGTTGGATCCATATTCAACATGGCTGAGGTCTCACTATTTCATATCTCTCATGAAGAGCTAGGGGCTCTGGCAGTGTGGTGGATTATGGGTTGGACTTCTTAGCACGAGGTCAGCACTTGGAAACCACCAGCCACTCCATGAGAGAAAGATGAGGCTCTCCACTCACCTAAAGAGCTAGGGGGGGAGGGTAGTTCTACTCTGTCCTACAGGGTCGCTATGAGTCAGCATCGACTCAATGGCAGTTGAGATTGGTTGGGGGAATGAAGGGCTGGCCCCAACGACCATTCACATCTCTCCGACCCTCCGATCCTGGGATTATGATCTTGGAAAGCATCATAATGGGAACCGAGAATCCTCTGAGTAAGGCAAGATGCAAAAGCCAGGTAACCGTGTGGCCCTTGGCTAAGGCCTCCTTAGGCAATGTTCTCAAGAAGCCTGATTTGCCTCCCTCTGCTTCACACACCCTCCATTGCCTGGAGGTGCCCCCAGCCCCGCCTAGGCCCCACTGTGCTCCCCGAGTAAGTGTCAGCAGAAATCGGAATCTGCGTGCTTCCCTTCCCCTAGGTGTTTCCCTTGGAGGATGGGTTCTCTCTTGGGAGATGAAAGGCAGGCTTCTCCTTCCTCAGCCTCTGAATGAGTCACCCCTCCTAGAGGGGAGGTCGGGAAAGGAAAGCTCTGAGAAGGAGCCCAGCCCCACCCCAAATATGTCACCTTCGTTCAAATGCATTTATGTAAATATCCACCGAGAGATACACTGCCGGCTGACACATCTTACAGAACGGATACTCAAACACCCAGCCTTGGAACCGCAGGCAAACCAGGAAAGCTAAGCAGCTGCTGAGGGTTATTGTGACTCTTGGAGTGGAAGTGTGCTCAGGGGTGGGGGTGGGGTTGGGGGTGGGGGTCAGTGGCTGACTTCTCTGAAGCAGATCGTGCTAGCCCTTTCCTCTGTGGCCCATGGGGTGGGTTACAAGAGCTGTAAGAGCCCTCAATAATATTTGCAAAGAACTGCCAAGCTGTACAGTTAACAGTCAAGAGCCTCCCATCTGTGCCACCCAGCACACCTAACAACTGCAGTACTAACACCCATCAGTATGAACGTTGCACAGGAAATCACCTCTGAGTCACTTTAAATAAATCCCTGCTGGCTGTGAAAATTATCCCAAATATTTCGCATGAGGAATTAAAAGCATTTGTGAGTAAGAGTTTGAAAATCTCAGCAAAATCCAAACACATTTGGGAAAAAACAAAAACTTTTATTTTGACCACGCTTGTGAGAGCCCCTTGACTGATTTGTTTCTAAAGCTTCGTCCCAGAGTCTTTTTGGCAATGTGATTGTCCAACCAACAAGGAGTGGTGACTGGAGGCAGTCCCCTCTTCTGGAGTAAGCCTAGATGGCCCCATTCTCACGACATGCATGACCTTCCATCTCCTTCAGCCTTTGGAGCATGATTGGAGGGGTATTGGAGGAAGCCAGCACAAGACAGAGGAAAGCACGGATGGTTTTCAGCCGGAGCACTGAACTGCTGCCCGGAAGACTGCAGCTCTATCCGTTTTTAAACTCTGCGCTTCCGTGTTACGATTCTGTTTGCAAAACCTTCTGCAGGATTTCTAAGTGCCATGTGGTTGAAACGGCATTCTGCACCCAAACCCAGCATGCAAAATAAGGAAACGCAGTGCGAAATGAAATTTTACTTTGCAAACTAGGTTAGCACTTGGGTAGCAATGAACGGGCAGCAGCACCCTCCCCATCCTCTGCTGTTGTCCATTGATAAGACCGTCTTCCACACAAACACAGCCTGTGCTAGTTACCACACGTGAGCCCATTGATCTTATGTTGATCAAGCCTCTTCATTTTCTTAGGATTGATTATGCCAGGGGGAAAAAAAAGCTCTAAATGAAATTTCTTTTGATAAAGCAAGACTTTAACTTATTAAAAATCTCTCTTTGGGTGGGCGGGGGGTAGATTTGCTGTTTGTTGCACGTGTCTAAACCTTGAGAGAGGACTGAGCCCTCTGAGGTGGGGATTTTGCAAGCCTTTCATTCTCTTGGCTACAAAGGAGCCACCAAACCCTGCCCAGGTGCAACCTTTCCTTATCTCATAGTCTGAGTTGCTTCGAGGGTGATCGTGGGGTATCCTCAGCCCGCACAGTCTTCTGCTGCAAACCATTCGGTAAGGACACAGAATATACTATTGAGCTCGTTCACACGTGGCAGACCGGGCATGAATCTAACCCCAGCACTCCTGTCACGATGCTCCCACATCTGACGGTTGCTGCGGACTCTCTCCTTCGGGGCTCTGTTTTAGCTTCTTGGGGGGAAGGTGTGGATAAGAAGTGGGGAAGAAAGCTTTGACAGATGGTCCTCGGCGTTTGGCTCCTGCTGAGCTGGCAGGACCTGTGGTGTCCAAGGTCAAGGCTGTCAAGATAGCTCAGTCTATCAAGTGAGTAACAAAGTGTAGCCTGCCTGGCTGTTTCTGACACACACGATAACATGCCATGTGCCATCATCGCCACGCATGAGGCTGATCTCATACGTTCTGAGGAGAACTCACCCGGGGTTGCCCATGCAGTCTCACTACTTAGAAAGGACTTGGAAAGGGATTCCGCAGGGACTGAAAGAGGTGGGCTGAGAGCTGATGTCTTTTTCTTCGGGTTTGCTCTTGGGTTCAAGACATGAAAAGGATTCAGAAAAGGTTCCCTTTTGGCTGCAAGCTGAATATGAGTCTTCCCACGTGGACACCATGCGGCCTGTGCCTCTCAAAATGGGGACATGTTTTCGTGAAGAATCCGTGGGCCAGTGGACGCTGCTTCCACTCAACATGTGGAGAACTCCAGGGTCTGAGTTCTGTCCTGAAGCACCTCGGTGCTGTCCGTTGTCCCCGCCGGCCCTGTCTCTTGTCTGTCTGTCTGTCTGCCGGAGCTCTCGACAATAAAGCCCTCTGCTTCCTTTGCCCCTTAGCACAGTGCCCACAGACGCTCAGAAAAGGAACTCGCAGTCGAAAGGCTAGGAGATGGAACACGGCCATCCACAAGTGTGCCGTTCGTCATGCACTTTCAGAGCGGCTCTCTGGGTAAGTCGGATGTTTTCCTGGATGTACTTTCGGTGATTGCAAGACGGTCCTGCGATCCTAACCAAGCCCCACAAACCCAGGCCTCTGATGAAGGGGATGCTGAAATTGGGAGTGGGCTCCGAGCCCTGGATAAGGGATGCTCACATTCTGCTTTTTGTTTTGATTTAGAAACATAATAACATTTAAAACACAACTCCTGCTTGCTACTTCACAAAGAAGTAAAATGCCACAGAGTAAAGTTAAAATGCCAAAAATGAAGGAAATTAATGTCACTGAATGGGTCATACCCAAAAAATGGGTGAAATGGCCCAGATTTTTGTTATATGTATTTTACCATATTTTGTTTTCATTACAATGTAATGTTTTCAAGAAGACAGAGTTGGACATGCTTTGACCCTGTCCTGTTACTGAGCATATCAGTTGCTGTCTAGGACAACATGGTAAAAGAGGGGCATCCCCTCTTCCTCTCCCCGCCACCCCCTGATTTTTTTGGACACTGGCTTGAGTAGATGCATTCACCGGCAGGGTGGTTATTCCCTCTTCACATGCCCCCAAAAGGAGCGTTCTCCATACAAACGTGTTGAGGAGGTTTCCTCTGCAAACATTTCTAGTGTAGATAAATCCCACCATCAGAAAGGGGGTGGATGCTCTTCAGAAGGGTGACTGCTTTTATTATCCTTCCCAGCATATTCCATCGCTCTGAATATTTTCAATGGTTCTGACGTGTCTGCCTTCTTGTAAAACTTTCCATTTTTAAACTCATAGCCAACACTCTTCTGAGACACGGGTCCTTCATGTCACAGAAAATATTGAGTAAACATTCATTGAATTGAAATGAGAGGGAGACCACGGTCAGAGCAGATTGAACCGTCCGAAATTCTCAAGTGCCAGCCGAGTGGAAACGGAATCTTCCCCTGGCCTGCTTGGTTTTAATCCAGGAAACTTGCTAGGATTCTAGTCAGCTCCATAGCCAATACCATTAACTAACCAGGTTCAGAATCAAGTTTGCAAACTAAGACACACTTTTCTTCTCTCTGTGTCTCTTTCATTCACTAGAGCATTTTCTAAACTTATAACAGCCTCGATCCCTCCCTCTACCCCCAGCAGATCACATTCGTGGCAAACTTGCAGAATCAAATTTATTTTTCATGTGTTCGCATTTTTTAAAGAGTCTCTGTGGGTCTGCTTCCTGTGTCCATGGGGAAAGCGCACACCTGCAATTTGATCCGAGTCTGTCAGCTCTGAGGCCCTGGACAGCAAGTCCATCTTTGGCAGGAGCCAGCAGTCGTGGGAGATGGAAAGGAAACAGAACTAAGACAGATACGATGGTTGAGAGCTGTCGTCACGCACTTGGCCACCCACAAAACCTTTTTCGGTTCTCCCCTGCAGTGCTGACCCAGAGCTCGGGGACCAAGAAGTCAGAATGTCCAAGATTAGCTCATATAAATAATCTCGTGTCCCCTTGTCAGGTCCCACCAGACTCAGGTGACAAGTGCAATTGCCCCAAAGAGTTTCCTGAACTGAAATGTTCATGGGTGCAGATCCCCAGTTCTCTTCTCCCGTAGCGCTGCCAGCTGGGTTCAAACTGCCCGCCTGCCAGTTAGCGGCAAAGCCCCTAACCATTGTGTCCCCACCCAAACCAAACCCAGTTCCCTCAAGTTGACCCCAACTTACAGCAACCGTCTCTGACAGGGCAGATCCGTGCCATGCTGGAGGTCTTCCTCGGCTGTACATCTTCACAGAACCTGACTGGCATCACGCTCATGCAGGGTGGCTGATGGGTTTGAACCAGCAACCTTTTGGTTAAAAGCCAAGCACTTTCACCCAGGATTCTGAAATGATCTCCTTCACATGCTCCAGTTGCAGGAGCCCTTTGGCTGAGTTAGAATGCAGTTACTACTTTCTTCAGAGTAAAGGAAGACCTCCACGCACACTGGTCGGAAAGGCAGAAATGTCTCTCCTTGCTAGTGCTTATTGAGGACCTGTGGCGGGTTACGATTTGGACTGCTAGCCACAAGGTCAGCAGTTTGAAGCCACCAACCGCCCTTTGGGAGAAAGATAAGGCTTTCTCCTCCTGTAAGGACGCACCATCTCAGAAACCCACAGAGGCAGTTCTACTCTGCCTACAGGGACACTGTGAAACAGAATTGACTGGGTGGCGGTGAGGATATTTATCGAGTGATTCCTGTGGGCAAGGCACTTTGCTGAAAACTTAGCTAGTTACTCAGTGAGAGATGTACTTTTGCTATTCCCGTTCCCTAGAAGCACAGACTGAAGCACACAGAGAGAAGTTGGTGGCCGAGGTTCTAGTCACCCAGCTAGTAAGTCCCTGGGAGATGGGCAGGCTCTGTGTGCTCAGAGAAGGAAAGAACTCGCAGAATCCACCTGCAAGGGCTCAGGCCAAGTCCTCTTAGAAAAGGATGCTTTGGCCACTGCACTGAGGAGCTCACGCAAAAGAGGCCTCAGAAAACCAGCCTCACCGCCCAGCCACTCTGCAGAGCCCAGAAGCCCCCCTCTCTGGGCACCAGTTCTTCCTCGTCGGACAGGGGGTGGTTTTGAACAAGTCCGTGGAACCCTTTATGACTCCGTTATTATTTCACAACTGGGAGTAAGGAGGCGATTTCCAGTGTTCCCGTGTATGACCATGAATGGATTTCGCTGTCTCGTCCTGCTCTGTCCAGGCTGTCCCCGGACGTAGAGACCAGCATGTGTCTCCCCTCAAAGCTAGAAGGAAAGAAGGGTGTGACGGGGTACAGTGCCAGGAACGTCTGAGGGACATGGCGCTTCTTCTTCAGCGGGCTCCAGGGGGTGCCCACCCCATGAGCAGCACCCTGAGAGCCGTGGCCCGGGCCCGGTTAGCACGTGTTCACATAGTGAGGCTGCTGTGGTCCTCCACAGAGGGAAGCAGGAGCTGGGGGTCTGCCTGCACCCACCTTTCCTTTGTCACAGTCACAGGCACTCACTTCATTGTACTTTAGAAGCACGGGCAGCATTTCAGTACCCACGATAGCATCCAGGGCTTCACTCTGGTCTTTTGGTTCCGTGGTGGTGAGTTTAGAGGAGGGACGTTTATGTCTCCATTTCAGAGCGTAAACCTAACTCTGGCGGTAGCGGCTAACTCAGACCCCCAGGCACAGCAAGAGACTGATTTGTTTGTGTATGTTACAGAAAGAAAGAAGGCGAAGCCCTTCTCCATTCTAAGACTCTCAACACTTGAATGCCACGGATCTAATTTAGCAGGGGGTGCATCTTGGCAGATCCATAAAGAGCGCTTGGCGGAGAAGGCTGTGCAAACCAGACCCCAGAGGACCCCCCGAGTGGCAATATTGTTTGAACAGTGGGCAGATGAAGTGGCAGATGCATATTTGATCACAATCCTGATGTTTCAAATCTGAGTGCAGATCCGAGTCTAACTCACTGAACAGGCCTGCAAGTGATGTCTTCATGTCCTTTTGGCTAGCACTTTACACTAGGGGGGGTGGCGATTTCATTCTAATCCACGTTATTACGGTGGCTCCTCCACATTACAAGTCATGTACTTGCAATTCTGCACACTGCAGTCAGCACACAGTAACGACCCCCCGACTCCACTTCAACCGGACACAGTGGCCTGTGATTTATCCTGCGTTTTCCAGCCATGCCTTCAGAAGATGCAAATTCTGCACACCCAACAGAAGAGGGCGCTATCCCTCTGGAAATCAACTGATACTTTCAAAATGTGCCAGATAAACAGAGAGGAATCCCCCTTCCCAATAAAAAGGTAGACGTTTTATCTTATTTGGTTCTATACTTTATAACAAAAACTTTAGATTAGATGGTGCAGTAAAAACAAGATAGAAAAATACAGTAAGTCCCCTGAGAGTCATCCAAATCCTACTCACAGCATCTACATACCCTTTCATGCTGTGTAAATCTGCCTTCCCTTTGAAACCACAGAGCCCAACATACTGTGTAGCGTATTCTTTGGTCCAGTGGCCTTCGCGTGCCGCACGGTCCGTGTTTGAGTCGTTGTGGAGGCTTGGAGCTATTTCTTGCACTAAACAGCAATACCACTACCAAACCCATTGATGTGGGGCCAATGCCACCCCCTAGGTCCTACAGGATGGGGTGGAAGTGCCCTGTCAGTTTCCATACCTCTGATGTTCACAGGAGCAAACTGCTCATGTTGCCCCCACACTGGCACTAAAGCGATGCTCAGTACGAACGTCTGTTCCTGGCCTGACTTCACCTGCCAGTTCAAATAAAAGACAACCATCGGAGAGGATCTCATTCCTCACCGGCGACTGTCCAGACCAGTGAAGGTAGTAAGCTGGAAGGGCACACTAATTGAGAGCAAAATAGACACATCATCAAAAGGTGGTTAATATCACACTCCACATGTTACAGGAAAATACACCCAGAAGAGCCCACCCGACCAAGGGCCAAAACAATATTCTGCTGCCAGAACCCCCACCCATCCACCCATCCCCACCACCCCCACCACCCAATAGATCCTGATCATGAAATGGAACGCTGACTTAACAAATTGATAACATCTGTAAATCGTGGCAAACGGGATAAACGACTGGGGCTACGGTCTTGAAAAGGCTGTGTCGTAAGATTTACTTAATATATTTGAAAGAGAAAAAGGACGCTTTGTTCCCCAATTTGTTGCAACATCTGGAAGTTCATGAGGTTACGACCCCTTGTTAGGAAAGTACCCCCGCCACCTGCAGATACCGCAGGAAAAGCCGTCGGAGACCAGCAGATGCGCGCGACTTCACCGTTACTAGGGAAACGGTTCTGGTTCACCATCCGAGGGCCCAGGCTTCCCAGGGGCTTTGTCCGTGCGCAGGACATGCACCAGCTGTGTGTGAAGAACCATTGTTCTAGAAACCGCAGGCAGCAGGCAGCCCAGCCCCGCGGGAAGTTTATTCTCTTATTTGCTCATCACCAGGGTGATCCTCCACTTTAAAACAGCCTCGGGGGCTGCGCTAACGGATCATCGCAGGAGGCGAGCTCCCAAAGGTCACCATGCGCAGCACACCGATTCCGAAGTGTGATTCCGGTTGCGTCACCCTCCTGCCCCTTACGCCTGTGATTTCCAGGGACGATGCCAGGGGAACCGCTGAGTCGGTCCCCAGGGGCACACCCCGCCCCCCTTGCCTCGGTTGACACGCAGGTAGACACTCCAGTCGCGCACTCCAAGCACCAAGGGCCTTCCTTCAGGCAGCCTGGCCAGGACCACTCACTGGTCCTTGGCGGCAGCCCCCGGCCGGATAGGCCGGTGTGATTGGCTGAAGGGCTCTGCAGAAGGGGCTTGGGGCCCAGGCCAGAGGAGAGAGAGAGGACAACGTCCAGGTAACACACTTCAACCAGAACAGCCCCGCTGTTCTCAGAATTCTAGATTTTAAAATAAACCTACAAAGCCCTGGTTTTTGTTGGAAGGCAGAATGGCATTGCCATTGGAAGCTTGAAAACAGCGATCTCCTAACGTAGCCTGTCAGCAGACACCGCTTGCATACAGTGAGACGTCTCAGATCCTCGTGGCGGATGGGTGGTTCCGGCTCAGGAGGCGATGGCTGGGGCCTGGGAGTCTCTCCCGTGAATTCCAAGATGACGCTGACGTTCACACAGGCTTAGGAAGGGCTGGCCTCCTGCTCTCTCCACGTGTAACTCCACTGTTCACTGTTGTTCCGATCTTTAAGATCTGCTCGGGGAGCTACCTACACTATATGTTGGTGGAAGATAAGCCCTATTATGAAATATGTACTGTACAAAGGGCCTCTCCCTCGAAAGCCTTCAACTGAGAAGAGAGCCACAACGTGGAGGCTGTCTCCTAACGGCCGAACCATCAGGGCAGCTAAAATGATGACCTTTGCCACGAAGCTCTGCTCCAAGCCTGTCTGTCCATAGAGCAAAGAAACAAGACACAAACCACCGGCGGCAGGACAATAGCATCATCGGCTATCTCCGTTCTCTTTGAGAGGCAAGTGACCGCAATAACCAGGCTCTGTAAGCACGTGGGGTGGGTGCGGGCCGTATTGTTAGATGAGAACGTGAAGGATGACATAAGCCTTGCCTTTCTCCTATAACCAACGTTTACTCGTCCCACTGTTGGCTTAGGTGAACAGAAGGGGGAAGCACAGCGTTCCCGACGTGAACCCATTCTTTCTGTATCACCCACAAGGGTGGAAATACCCTCCCTGTAGCCCAGACGGCTTCTCTCTCGCTGAACTGCGGTTATTTCAACACACTACTCTAGCTCAGCTCACAGCAGATCAGGGCCACCTGTTGGAACTTCAACACGCTTGACTGAAGGGAAAGTTGTACTTAGGGTTTATCTACAAGAGCCCAGTGCCATTGGGAGGATTCTTTTAAAGTCATCCTGAGGTCAAAGGATCTGGATATGGCAGATTAATAGATAATCAAGACACCGGCATGTGTAGTATAAACACAATCAAACTCTGTTTTGTGATTATTCCATAAATTTGGATACAGCCCAAGACTGAAAAACTCATGATCTGAGTTATAGCTACATGCCAGAATGGCATAATCTATCACTATTAGGCTAATAAGGAATTTACTAATTCCACTCTCAAACTAAATATTATAAATAAATTCCATTATAGTTCATTAGAGGATTTTTCTTTATTATGAGATGGATATTATATAGCTAAATGTCCTCTGACTTCGATTTTGAGTCTAAAATTATGTTCACTATAATATCAATAAAATGTGTAACTTGAGGATACATGTAATATTTTGACATATATATATATATCTTCTATAGCAAACAAGCATTTTCCAAAAATCCTAAGAAATTGGCCATGCACTAAATAAATATTTACTTATTGATTATCTACTAAATGTGCTGGGACACAGTAGGAACAAAATACCAACCAAATAAAAATCCCTGCTCCATTGTTTAATTATGAGCTTTTAAACTATTTCAACATTTTAAAATGTTGAAATAAATTTATAGTTAACAATAGGGAAATATGTTCTGACAAATGAGCAAAATACTTGTGGAATAAATGATATAATAGTCCCAGAAATGAAATTATTTTTCAGTTTATGAAGTAAACATGCTGAGATATAGTCGGTTAATGGGGTTCCTCCACCCGTAATCCCTTTGGAAACAAATGGGAAGGGACAGAAGTTGCAAAATATGATCTCGGTGATAGAAATAAAGCTGGAGATTACAGGATAGAATTCTGCAAAACAACGACTTCATCACACATACCTTTTTACAGCAACACAGAAAGCGACTATGCGCACGGGCCCCTTAAGATGGAATACTCAGAAATCAAACTGAAAAAGAGAAAGAAAGAAATCAAATTGACCCTATCTGTGGGAAGAGATGATAGAGAAGCTCCATATCTGCAGCTAAAGCCACGGTTATGGAATCATCGATTGCTCATGCCTAAGTTCAGGTCGAAGTTGAAGAAAATGAAAACAAGTCAACAAGAGCCTACATACAACCTTTAATATATCCCGGCCAAATTTGAAGAACAGATTCAATGCATTAAACACTAACGACAGAAGACCTGATGAGCTGTAGGAGGACATCGAGACATGAAGAGAGACAAGGGTCAGTAGAAGGACAAGGAAGGAAGGAAGGAAGGAAGGACGATCCAGGAGGATGCCAGGAAAGTCTTTGAAACTTACTCCTAATTATAGAGCACCTAAGGCAAATGGGAGAAATGATAAGGCAAAAAAGTTGAGCAGAACATTTCGAAGCGCAGCTTAAGAAGACAAAGTCAAATATGATAATGAAATGTGCAAAGACCTAGAGTTAGAAAACTAAAAAAGAACTCAAGAAAACAGTCAAGCCCCAAGTTGCAACATTAAAAGATCCAATGGGCAAAATACTGAACGGTGCAGGAGGAACCAAAAGAAAATGCAAAGCACACAGAGTCGTCGTATCTAAAAGAGCAAGTCAACAGCCAATCACTTCAGGAGGTAGTTATGAACAAGAACCAACGGTACTGAAAAAAGAAGTCCAAGCTACACTAAAAGGATCCGCCAAGAACGTGGCTCCAGAAACTTATGGAATGCCCGCTGGAACGTGTCAACAAGCTGGTGAAGCACAGGGAGCACTCACCATCTATGCCAAGACATTTGGAAGACAGCTACTTGGCCAACTGACTGGAAGAGACCCATACTTGTACCGATTCCAAAGAAAGGCAACCCAACTGAATGTGCAGATGATAGAATAATATCACTGATATCACATGCAAATAAAATTTTGCTAAAGACCATCCAAAAATGGCTGTAGCAATATATTGACAGGGAGCTTCCAGAGTGCAGGCTGGATTCAGAAGAGGGTGTAGAACAATGGGCATCGTTATGAAGTCAGATGGATGTTGGCTGAAAGCAGAGAATACCAGAAAGATGTTTACTCGTGTTTCATTGACTATATGAAGGCATTCAACTGTGTGGATCATAACAAACTATGAATAGCCCTGAGAAGAATGGGAATTCCAAAACACTTCATTATGTCCGTGCGGAACCTATTCATGGATCAAGAGGCGGTTGTGTGAACAGAACAAGGGGACACTAGAAACACAGGAAAGGTGTGCGTCTGGGTAGTCTCCTCTCACCACACTTAACCCATCAGTGTGCTGAGCAAGTCATCGGAGAATCCGGATTGGATAAGGAAGAATGTGGTGTGAAGCTTGGAGGAAGGCTATCCCCAACCGCTGTACACAGATGACACTACATTGTTTGCTGAAAGGGAGGAGGACTTGAAGCACCTGCTGGTGAAGGTCAAGGAGTGTAGCCGCAGTATGGATTACAATTCAATATGCAGAAAACAAACGTCCTCACAACTAAAGCAACAGGTAACATCATGATAAATGAAGAAAATATTGAAGTTGTCAAGGATTTCATCTTGCTTTGGTCTAACCAATGCTCATGGAAGCAGCAGTCAGGAGATCAAATGGCAGATTGCATCGGGTAAATCTGCTGCACAAGACCATAAACTAGGGGTTGTAAAGCAAGGATGTCGCTTTGAGAACAAAGATGTGTTTGACCCAAGCCAGGGTATTTTCAATTGCTTCATATGCATGTAAAAGACGGAAAACAAATAGGAAGAACAAAGAAGAATTGATGCATTTGAACTTTAGTGTTAGTGAAGAATATTGAAAGTACCATGGATTTCCAAACAAACAAACCAAGCTGTCTTGGAAGAAGTACAGCCAGAAGGCTCCTTAGAGGCAAGGATGGTGAGACTTCACCTCATGAACTTTGGACATTAGCAGGAGAAATAGTCCCTGGAGAAGGGCATCATGCTTGGAAAGTGGAGGGGCAGTGAACAAGAGGACGGCCCTCAACAACATGGACCGAACAGTGGCTGCAACAATGGGCCCAGGCACAGGAACAGTTGTGAGGGGGGCGCAGGGCCAAGTGGTTGCTAATTCATGTAAATAACATATATAATTCATAATAACAAAATAATTCATGAAAATAACATCGCTATGCATCTGAACTGACATAATGGCAACTAACAACAACTATAACCCCTTGTGTGAAGGCTTAAATATTCTAGTCTCATTCCCTGTGGTTATAATCTCATTCTGGAAGGAGTTCAAGGTTATAGAGTGAAGGTGAGATGAATTCTGAGACTCCGTCTTACGAGAACAGGAATCAAGTCGCTACCCTTTGCTTCCTTGGGGATATGGCCTGCTGAGAAACAAAAAACACCACTCCCTGAAAGCTGTTCCTCTGTGTATAAGAGCCATGTCAGGGGCAGACAGAACAATTCCAGGACCATAGAGGACGGAAATCTCTGCAGCATGGAGACCATGGGACACAGCAAAGGAGCCAGACTGAGATAGGACAGAGGACAAATGCCAAGGCTGTGGCAGGGTGAGGCAGAGTGACAGTGGGAGGCAAGAGACCATGTGGCTGAGAGGCTGAGGACCGGAGAGCGGCTTGGCTGCTGGCTGAAGCACAGGTGCGCCTGTGATTCCAGGAGTGTACCCTTCTGTTTACCGATGCCGGCTTGCGGTAACCTATGAACGTCCCTAACCACTCTCACAGACTCACTGCCATCGAGTGGATGCCAACTCATCGCGACCCTCTACAGTAACTCTTTACAGGGACAGAAAGCCCTGTCTTTCTCCCACAGAGCGGCTGGTGGTTTCAACCTGTTGACCTAGTGGTTAGTAACCCAACACCTAACCAATGTGCCACCAGCACTCTCAACTTCACTAAGAACCCCGCCAATTGTGAGCTTTGTCTGTGAGTCCTGTGTCACCGCTGCAATGCAGTATGGAACCCCCCGCGGTAGTGCAGAGCTCTGAGGGGGCTGTTGGTGTCAGGGCAGGTAAAGAAGAACAGAGGTTGAGGTCTGACCTCTGCCTATGACACTGGCCTTCGGTTGGTGTGAAATTGGGCTCTCCTTCTCTCTTGTGTGGCCAGAGGAGGTCAGCTCGGACCGCTGCACTGTTTTCAAAACTGCATCCACGTATTGTCCCAGCAATTTATAACTCAGGAGCAGATGACGGTACTGATGAGATGCTTCTGCGGTGGCGTCCGTTGACACTCCTAGTGCCTCTATGAAAGAGTCCTGAGTCAGTGCGTCTTTACAGGAACAGACAGCTTTGTTTTTCTCTCGAGGAGGAACTGGTGGGTTTGAACCAACAATCTTGCAGGGAGCCGTCCAGATCTTAACCTGAGGCGCCACCAGGACTGCTCCATGTTGAAGTGGGGTGGGGAAAATAAGTGAAGCACATCTCCTTCAGCTCCACTCTCTTGCGATTGCATCGTAACCATAAGCAGAAACAAATGCTAATGCAGCCCTCACATCTGCCCTGTAGATACAACCGCACTGGCAGCAACTCCAGGGTATGGATCTGACCTGGCCGATGGCTTCCACTGGCTTCCACCATTACAAACGAGGCTGGTTGCGGTTTGGGAGAGCTTCCGTTTGCATCCTTCTCTCCTTTACTGTGGAGATGGTGAAACCGACTTAGAACGCCCATTCTCACGTACTCTCCTGTCCGAACCCCAGGATGACTCCTCCCCCTCTGAATCCTAACCATGAACAAACACACTTTCTAAATCTCCTAGCAGGACGGTCAAGATCGTTAGAGAGCAAAGAGACGCTGTCGTTTGGGTGGCTCCTTGCTTATGAGTTTTGTCTACAACACAGGATCAAAGTGGCAGACTGGGAAATCTCTGCAGGCAAATGTGACGTTGCTGCCGAAATCACACACTTGCCCGTAGAGATGCTGCAGTCTGACCTCTTCGCGCAGCAGAGCTGTGTCCGCAACCACGCGACCCTGTGTGCGGCTCTGGACGTGGATTAAAGCTGGGATGCCCGAATAACTGGCTACTTCCAGCAACTCCTTAAATGGTGGCTTCTCCTAAACCAGTGTCACTCAAAAGGGAGCGATGCCATCCCCTGGCGGGGGACGGGGGCTGGAGAGATCCACGCGAAACTCACTGCCATCAAGTTGATTCCAACTCCTCGTGACCCTAGAGGACAGCGTAGAACTGCCCTGTGGGTTTCCAAGACTACGGCTAAAATTCTTTATAGGACTAGACAGCCTTGCCTTTCTCCCTGTGGAAAACTTTGGGTGGGGTGAGGTGGGGGACTGCAAAAGCAAATACATACACTTTATCTTAGATTACGGGTTATAGTACAAATGTTTTTAATGACCAGAGAGGTGTTGAGTATATTTTTTTCCTGAAAAGGGCCCTCAAAAACAAACAAACAAAGCCCCTGCTCTTGAGTAATTTCTGCCGCACAGCAACTCAACAGAACAGCGTAGAACCTCCCTGTGAGTTTCTCTCCAAAGCTTCATGAGAGAAGCGAGCATGAGTGGCTGGTGGTTTAGAACCATTGACCTTGTGGTTAACAGCCCAACTTGTAGCCTACTATAGCACTAGAGTTCCCCCAAAAAGTGGGGAAAGGCCAAATAAATTTGGAAACCTATGTTCTAAACCACGGGGGCATAAATCCTTCATGGTGGTTAAATAGCACCCAATTATAACATTAGTAACATCAGTTGTTTGTTTGTTTGTTTGTTTGTGGGGAGGGATAAACATGACTTAAATCATCTGCGTCAGCTTGGCGCCGACTACAAATACCAATCAGAACTCTGAGGCAGAGACCCAACAATCTCTGTTTCAACAAACCCGCCCAGTGATCCTGCTCGCGTTTGAAAAGCAGTTGGGTTAGGGCCATCGAGCTGGTTCCGACTCATCGTTCGTACCCCTAAGTACTTCACAACAGAGCATGCCCAGTCCTGCGCCATCCCCACAACTGTCGATGTATTGCAGCCACTAGCACCTTCCTCTGCTCTGTCGCTTGTCCACTTTACAAACCATGATGCCCCTTTCCAGAAGCTACTCTTTCCTGATTATATGCCCAAAGCCCGGGAGAGAAATTTTACCATCCTAGTTTCTCAGGGGCAATCTTACTCCTTCAGAGCCAGATCTCTTTGTTCTTGAAATTCATAGTTCTCTGAATAGTCACCCAATTCACCAGCACCAGAATGCAAATGCTTCGATTCTTCTGTGGCCTTCCTTTCTCGACATCCAACTTTCAGACACATGTGAGGCCACTGAAAACATGACGGGTGGGCTCAGGCCCCCTTATTCCTCCAAGGGACGCTTTGCTCTTCAACACTTTAAAAGGCTTGTGCAGCAAATGTGCCCTTGCAATGCCGCTTCCATAAGCATGGATTGTGGGGCCAAGAAGGTAAAATCCTTTGTATCTTCAGTCTTTTTTGAAGTCATTTTATTGAGGGTCATACAGCGCTTATCACAATCCATACATGCTTCCACTGTGTCACGCACATTTGTTGCCATCATTTTCTTTTCTTTTCTTTTCTTTCCTTTTTCTGGTAAAACCAATGACCTGCTTTATAAACTTTCACTAATTTACAATACAAAGTTTGTAATTATCAAATAAATAAACTCCTTCTTAGAATAAGGCAGAATTTAAGTACAAATAATAATGTTAAAGATTGGAGTAGCGCGCTTACTCATTTCTCTAAGCTCTCGTGACGCTGCTCAGACCTCTGTTTTGGACAGCACAGTGAGACAGCTTCGTGCTTATATATTGTTTGTCCTTTTCTGGACACATTTACTTCTTATTTTTAATCATGTTATTGTGGACTCGTACAACTCTGTTTTCTTTTGAAATCATTTTATTGGGGGCTCATACAACTCTTTTTTTTTAATCATTTTACTGGGGGCTCCTACAG
>NW_022106471.1:15862994-15880311 GCF_000313985.2 Echinops telfairi
CTTCAACATCTCGTGATCGCACAAGCTGGTGTGCTTCTTCCATGTGGGCTTTGTTGCTTCTGAGCTAGATGGCTGCTTGTTTACCTTCAAGCCTTTAAGACCCCAGATGCTGTATCTTTTCATAGCCGGGCCCACATCTTCAATCTTTTTGCCATCTATCACGATGTCTTCTATTGATCCAGTTCTGAGGATTGGGGTTTTCTTTACATCGAGTTGCAATCTCTACTGAAGGGAGCAGTCTTGCATCTTCCTCAGCAAGTGGTTCAAGACCTTCTCACTTTGGGCAAACAAGGGGGTGTTCATCGGCTTTCCTCCAGTCCTGATGGTGCGTTCTTCTTCATATAGCGCACCTTCCCAGATTATTTGTTCAACATATGGATGGAATAAGTGTAGTGAAAGCAGAGACCCTGACACACACTTTTCTTGTAAAACCACTCAGCATTCTGTCACTCAGCATGACTGCCTCTTGGTCTATGTACAGGTTCCATGTGAACACAGTGAAGTGTGCTGGAATTCCCATTGATCTCAGGGCTATCCATAGTGTGTTATGATCCAAAGAGATTGGTAACAACAAAACAAAGGAAAATCCCTTTCCGGTATTCTCTGTGTCCTGTCAAGATCCATCTGACATTTGCAACGATATCCCATGTGGATGTCTGTGTTATTCCAGGTAGACCAGAGAAAGAGGTTTATATACAAAAGCAATCAGCCCAGTCCAGATCAATTCCATAAGTCCGATATTAGCCCATATGTCGGATACCAATCTATAAAGTCCTCTTCAGACTCACTAGACATATGCAAGGATCCCAAATGCAGGAAGATCACAGGCCAATGGGTTTGGAAATCTTGCAGATCCAGTGGCGTTGTAAGCATCTCAGTGCTGGCAGGGGTCTCCACGTGGTTCCTTCAGTTCCCAGGGCATGAGGTCTATCAGCATAGTGCCTTGTGTCTTGTCAGTAGAGTCTCCAAGGAAGACAAAGAAGTGTATCCCCCCTACAAGGAGGAAAAACAGGAGTTCCCAGAATTCTCAGGAGAAGGCCATGCCCACATAGAGGCCTCATTGGTAAGATCTTGATTGACGGGCCAGACTCCACCCCTTCCATTGTAATCCTCCCAGATTGACACCAGATTATGTAACTACCAAATGTCCTCCTCTGATCTGGTTTGAATTTGGCCTCTTCCGGTGGATGTACTGATGCAATGGTTGTTGTATGTGATATTAATGATATTGTTCAATAATTTGATCATCCTGTTGAACCGCTTTCTTTGGAATGGATACAAATGGATCTCTTCTAGTTGGCTGGCCAGGTCACTGACTACCAAATTTCATGGTATAGATCAGTGATTCTCAACCTTCCTAATGCCGTGACCTTTTAATACAGTTCCACATGTTGTGGTGACCCCCAACCATAAAGTTTTTATAATTGCTACTTCATAACTGTAATTGTGCTACTGCTATGAATCAGGCAACCCCTGTGAAAAGTCATTCAACCCCCAAAGGGGTCACGCCCCACAGGTTGAGAACCGCTGGTCTAGAGGAATGTGTGCTTCCAGTACTTCATCAGTGTGTTGAAAGATCTTAATTGGCATTCCATCAACTCCGGGGGCCTTGGTTTTCACTGATGCTTTGAGTGAAGCTTGAACTTCTTTCAGTTCCATTGACTCTTGGTCAGAAGCTACTTCTTGAAATGTTTGAATGTCTTCCAGTTCTTTTTTGGTACACTAACCCTGTGTATTCCTTCCGTCTTCTTGTAATACTTCCTACATCATTCAATATCTCCCCCATAGAATCTTCCAGTATTGCAACTCAAGGCTTGGCTTTTTCCTGCCATTCTTTCAGCATGATATATGTGCAGTATGTTCTTCCTTTTTGACTCTCTGATGCCAGATCTTTGCACATTTTATCGTTCCTTTAAACCATTGGTTTAGAGGAACTAAAAAATATTGCTGCAACAGTGAACATAGAGGTTCTCTGGTTTTAAATAATCTTTGAAAAACTCAAGGCAGAATAAGAATATTCATCCTTAAGACTATTGCCTAGGACATATTTTTATAAATAAATGCTCCTAATAATTAGCGTAATCATCCATTATAATGGAAAGCAATAGATTCTTTTAACTCTTACTTTTGCAGTGGGATTGGCAGAGCTCTATTCATTTCCTTAGAAATAAAGAGTTAAGAAATCTTATTTAGGAGGAGAAAACGTTTTCATGTTTGGGAGGATTAAAAGGGTACTGACATCATTGTAGTCATGAGCCATAATCCTTATTAGATTTTATTGCTACATTCTTCACACAGCTTTGGACAGTTATTCCTAAGAGTACAAAATATGCACTTAGACTGCACCCAGCGAAGGAAAATGCTCTCACAATGAAATTATTTTCCCCTGGCCCAGTCATGCTCGAAATACTCAAGAGTTATTATCTATGTAACATCTTTGCAAAATAAGATATGAGTATATGTAAATCTGTCTTTTCCAAGACACATTATTTGCCCTCTTCACAGTTAAGTTCAACTTATAAAAGATCTAAAATCCACTTACTACCCCAAACAAAAATCCACTGCCCCCAAATGGATTCCTATTCACAAAGACACTCCAGGGCAGAGTGAAACCCCATAGGCCCACAGGCTTCCCAAGATGATCATCGTTACAGAAACAGACTGCCATATCCTCTTCCCATGGAGCACCTGGCGGGTTTGGACCACCAACCTTCTGGTTAGCAGCCAAGAGCTTTAACCGCTGTGCCACTTGGGACTCCTTAAATTCTACTGACTAAAACTTGCTCATTTCATTCAACATCTGATATTAGAAAAACTTCATAAATGAAGACAGAAAAAGAAAGATTATCATTGAACTTGGCCTTTGATGCCAACAAACAATTGAACATTTTTGATTCTAGTACATTCAGTACATTCAGGAACCAAAAATATGGATATCCTTGTTAATCAACAACTTCTGGTAGCATATGAAATATTCATCTTCAGTTCCATCCTTAATGAACTCATTTTGATTCTCTCCGATCCATGCCAGTTTCCCATGATGTGATGGAAAAGAATTGTAACATTCAAAAATTGAATTAGATCACACAAAAAATGTCCTCTCACTTAGATGATCATTAATAAGGGTTGGCTTATTCTTTAAAAACTGAGAGCCCAAGTCAGTCCGGCATCTGCAAAGACAGCACTGGAGACCAACAAGGTGTAGACACTTCAAATGACTGGAAATACATGGACCTTGATGAGGATGAAGAGGCTCTTTAAATTTCAGGTTTCTCTGCTCTTAAATGGAATTAAAGCAATTCAGTATTGATGAAATTGCCAAACAGAAACACCACTGGCAATCTGAGCATATTTGATCACCTAAAAAGGAAAAATAGTAACTAAATACATACAAATTTGATATACAAAATCTTTCAAAGCATGAAGTTGCCTAGAGTTAGAGGAACTCTCTCAGCGGTCTTAGGAATGGCCGTCCTCCGAGGCAGAAGGAGTGCTGTGACTTCCTGGAAGTCACGACTAACGGTTACCTCTGTGTTAAGCACCGATACACGATATCTGAGCAAGTCTTCACAGTAACCAGTGAGGAAGAGAGGACTCACTGTCACAACGTGTGAATAAAGAAACTGAGGAGCTCGGAAAGACATAAAAGGGAAGAAAAGGAATTACGTGAAAGATGCTCAGCTGTATATTGGAAGCAAAATTCGGTGGAGGAGGCTATGAAAACAGGCCTTTAAATATCCAGTTCCCCTAACTTAGCCTTTCTGGGTCTCCATTTCCTCATCTTTGAAATGAGCAAGGGAGCATCCTTCCTGTTTATCGCCCATCTTTGGAAAACTGCATGTGATTGGTTGACTGGTCTCCGTCTTAAAGATGTGTTGAAGTTCTAACCCCTGGCACTTGTGAATGTGAACGTGTTTTGGAGAGCAGGTCTCTGCAGATGTAATTTGTTAGATTCACAGGAGATAGTGCTGGAGTAGGGGGGCTACTAATGTCTTGACAACTGGGGCCCTTATGCGGAGAAACAAGAGACACAGGAAAGGCAGTCCTGCCACAAGCCGAGGAGTGCCTGGGGCTTCCGGGCAGGGAGGGGTCATCTGCTGGAGCCCCAGAGAGCAGGAGCATGGGCCTGCCACACTGTGAGGCCACACCGGTAGCCTAAGAATGCCAAGACATAAAGGCTGGAAGGTAAACAGGCAGCCATCAAGCTCAGAAGCAACAAAGCCCACATGGAAGAAGCACACCAGCCTATGCAATCACGCGGTGTCGAAGGGATCAGGTGTAAGGCATCATCAGAACAAAAAATCTTATCATTGTGAATGAGGGGGAGTGCAGATTGAGGAGCCAAAGCCCATCTGTAGGCAACTGGACATCCCCTTACAGAAGGGTCGTGGGGGAGGAGACCAGCCAGCCAGGGTGCAGCGTAGCAATGATGAAACATACAACTTTCCCCTAGTTCTTAAATGCTTCCTCCCCCTTCCCCCTATCATGAAACATACAACTTTCACCTTCATCATCATCAAGCCAAAGCCCATTAGTAGGCCACTAGAGATCCCCTTGCAGAGGGGTCTCGGGGAGGAGATGAGCCAGTCAGGGTGCGATGTAACAACGATGAAAATTACGGCTTTCCTCTAGTCCCTAAATGTTTCCTCCCCGCTCCCACTACCATGACTCAAATTCGACCTTGCAAGTCTGGCTAGACCAGAGGATGTACACTGGTACAGATAGGAACTGAAAATACAGGGAATCCAGGGCAGATGAGCCCTACAGGACCAGTGGTGTGAGTGGCGAAAAAGGGAGAGTAGAGGGAGAGTGGGTAGGAAAGAGGGAACCGGTTACAAGGAACTATATGTGACCTCCTCCTTGGGGGACAGACAACCAAAAAGTGGGTGAAGGGAGACGTCACACAGGGCAAGATATGACAAAATAACAATTTATAAACTATCAAGGGCTCATGAGGGAGGGGGGAGCGGGGGAGGGAGGGGGAAAATGAGGACCTAATGCCGGGGATTTAAGTGGAGAGAAAATGTTTTGAGAATGATGAGGGCAATGAATGTACAAATGCGCTTTACACAACTGATGTGTCTATGGATTGTGATAAGAGTTGTATAAGCCCCTAATAAAATGATTTAAAAAAAAAAAAGAATGCCAAGACAACAACTGTCTTCTTTGAAGCCACACAATTTGTGATGAAGTATTACAACAGCCATCGAAAGGGAAGACATTCGCCGATGATAAAGAATCAGAAAGAGAGAGGATGGTGGTGTTGTGGGGCTTGAGGGGCAAGTAGAGGGTGAACCGGTGGTCAAGCTTTGGGTACTAACTGGTCTCTACCTCTACACCAGCACCCAGAGCACCCATAGGTGGGCAAACTGCTGGAGGGAGAGTTTTGATGGTAGTACTCCCACCCCACTCCCCAATAAATCCCTCCCAGAGACACTGGTCTTCTGTCTTTACCTTCCTTCCCCAAGCCCAGCCATGCCCCTTTGCCCCAGTCTTGAGGATACGAAGACGCTCTAAGTAAGGCATTCGAACAGCGTCTCTCAAAGGACTGTGTAGGGTGCACGGGGTCTTTCCTGACAGCATAGCAGGCCTACTCCTTGTGCCTTTGGAAGATTTCAGAGTTTTAAGCAGGTGTGTTCCTGACATAGCCCAGTCCCCAACGGCGTATGCAGTTGTACAGTTTGGTTGTCATACACCACTCACTCGACACAATATTGACAGGCACTTCTGAAGCTCCATTGTTGGCCTGAATCTGACCATCTCAGACCAGACCTGGAGAGGAACCAGTTGCTTCAAAGCCAGTTCTTAACCAATAGTCCTGAAAGCTCTCATATAACTGTAGATTGTGGGGCGGGGGAGGGGGGAGGCATTTTCCACAAATGTCCCGCTTAGTCCTCACATGGTGGTTTGGCGATTTCCAGTTCATTCTAACTCATGGCCACCCTTTGTCCAACAGAACCCACTCTGGCCGGGGCGCCTGCGATCCCCACAGTTGTTGCGATGTTTGACCCCCCCGGGCCACTGTATGGAGGGTCTTCTTCCTCTTCATGGACCCCATTGTTTACCCAGCATGATTTTTACCTTCTCCATGACAATATGTCCACAGCACGAGAGAAGAAGTCTTGCCACCAGTGCTTCCAAGGGACACTTTGCAAAACAGAACGGTTCAGCCTCCGGCAGCCCACAACACATTCCATGTTCCTCACTTTATAAGCAAAACAAAACAAGTTCACGGCCATGGAGTCATTGCTGACTCACAGTGACCATAAGCCAAATGCATCAGGTCTTCTCCGGTCCTCTGATTTCCCAGGCACGCGACATGATTCAGGCGCACCTGCATCTTCAAAGTAACGCTTTGCTCTTTAGACTTCACAAGGGTCTTTGGTAGCAGCTTTTCCCTGAGGCAGTAAATCATTGACCTTCTCAATGGTTACTTTCATGGGCATTGACTTCACGTCAGTCTTTCCTCTGTAGCCTGATGTTGCTTTTGAGCCCATCCTCTGCATTCAAGGCTAGTCCAGCTCATGGAGACCTTGTGTAGGCTCCCTCATGTTCTGTAGCTTTCCCTGGAGTAGAAGGGCTGCCTGCTTCTCCAGCAGAGCAGCTCATGGGGTTTGCACACCGAGTTTGACGCGAGCAGTTCAGTGCTCACCTGGCAGCCTCGCCGGGGCTCCTTATAAGAACCGTCTTAAAGTCACACTTTAAGGAGCCCTGGTGGGATGGCACTCACACGTTGGGCCTGCGATCTGCCTGGTGGGCAGTTTGAGGCTATCAGCAGTTCCCAGGGACAGACTGGGCTTTCGACTCCCATAAACAGTTATAGTTTCAGAAGCCCACAGGAGGGTCGCTATGTTTTTTCGGTTTATAGAGTCACACAATCAGTGTCCAATTTCCCAGATAAGAAAAGGAAGGCTCCTGGGGGCTTCTGAAGGGCTTGAGCCAAGTTGATTTACCTCCAAGACCACAATCCTCGCCACTCCCCAGCCTGCAGACCCGCAGGTTAAGCAGCCCCAGACGGTAGGGCTGGTTTGCAGTAAGTATAAAGCCAGAGTTCTTTGTGCCACATCACGCTCGTTTCTCATGCATTTAATCCAACCATCTGTATTGTTAGAAAGATCCCTTTGAAGGTTATTGCTGAGAGGCAACAAAGTAAAGACTTCACTCAATTTTATGAAAGACATGCTTCATCTCTTCCGTCTCTGCTACTGAAAGCCTGAACTGAGGGAAAACCAAATCATCAACTTAAATGCAGAATTAGGGTGGGAAAGTGGGGATCATTGAAAGTCTAGGCTTCCGGCCCTGCTCACAAAGAGATAAATGTATCATGTATCATTGCATTGTTCATCAACAAATTTACACATTGTTAATCACCTGTGTCTTCTAGAGTCTTAATTGTATGTTCTTACTGGATCACAGATATTACCAAAGTCAAACCAAACTCACTGCCACTTCTCACTCATAGCGACCCAAAGGACAGAGTAGAGCAGCGCCCCCCACAGGTTTCTGAGACTGGAAATCTTTTCAGGAGTGGAAAACCTCATCTTTTTCCCCAAGAAGCAGCTGCTTGGTTCGAACTGCTGACCTTGCAGTCCAGTCAGCAGCTCCACACATAACCCACTACACCACCAGGGCTCCTACCAATATGACAGTAGAAGAAATCTAGATACTTCCACTTGAGCAATGGCTTTTGTCTGTGCCATTGGGCACTCAGCACAGTGGTTGGCCGGGAAAACCTCCTTCAGCTCACAGGTGATTCTCTGCCAATATCAAAGTATGCAGGCACTGAACCCTAAGCTAGTAGTTGATGAAGTTAATTATGTGCATTCTCACAGCAAAAGGGAATAGGAAGGAGACCGTCCTTGGATGACTTGAACTTAGCACTGGGTTTCTCTTCCCCACCACCTCACGTCTTGTGCGGGTTTGTTTTCTCCTTCGAAGCCCTCCCCACTCTCTGTACACTGCCGCAAGGAGCCGGCTTGTGGGGAAGTGCTGGCGAACCACCCGGCTCAGGGAGGGGAAGATGGGCTCATTCAGCTGGGCTATAAAAGACATCTCCACTGGAGTCCAGCCGGGAGCTTTGGAAACTATGCCCTCTTGCTTTGCATGGGTTATTGCTCTAGAGGGACCAGGGATCATCTTGTGTTATTTTAAAAAGGAAACTTACCACCATTATCATTATTGACGAATGTTGGCTGAGCACACCATGTGCTGGGGCCAGTGCCAGAGGTGTGCGTGCTCCTCAAAGCGCTCGGAAGGAAGACCGCTCGGCTTTTCATGGAGAATCTCCCTTTAAACTGTCATTTCTGCCTCAGTTGGTTTGGGGAAGGATGATATCAAATCAACCCTTCTATCTGTTTTGTGGGGGTGGTTGTGCCACTTTGTGCAGATATTAAAATCTGCATGCTTTTCCCAACTTTGGAATGCCCTCTTTTCTCACTTCTTATTTTTGTCCCATCTTAATTGCCCGCATTTATCTTTAATCATCTCCATTAGAAGGACACAAAAGAATTTCGAAAGCTAAGCCTGGGAGAGCTATGAATAGTAAATATTTATACAACGGATCATGCTGTTTTTCTTGACCTGGGTGGTGGTTGCTTGGGTGTGTCCATTTTGTGATCATTCATCAAACTGCACACTGGGGTCCGGGCACTTCTCTGTAAGCATGTTGACCTCAATCAAGACGTTCGACCGTCTATGACACCCCCTCCCAGAGGCGCACGAGTGCGCAATCATTCAGAAGGACCAAGAGTCCATCGCCCTCGCTTCCAGTCCTCAGTTCTGGCCCTGGCGTCTCTAGATCTCTGACTTCGATCCTACGCGATACTTCTTTCTTTCTTTAACAGTTTTATTGGCACACAATTCACATTTCATACAAGTTAATAGTTCAATCACATCAAGAGTTGGACAGTCATCACCACAATCAGCATGAGACCATTTTCTTCATTCTTGTACTCATCCTTATTAGCTTCTTCCATCACGTTTAGCCCATCATGCCAAGGCATAAATTATTATCAGGAATTTGAGTACATGAAAGGTTAACCATTTCTACTGCTGTGCCCAAATTAAGGGTACCTTAAAACCCACAAATTTCCTCCCCCCCAAGTATCAAATTACATTCAATAGTAACTTACTTAAATAATTATAATATTTTATAATATGAGACTACTAAAAATAAGTCCATGAGAAGATAAATTCTGAAAGTATTTATTTTTTCTACTATATTTAGTTTTCATTTTCTTTCTTTTTAAAAAAAATTATTGAGTTTAAGACATATATTATATCATTCCATAGTATGATCACATAAATTAGAATTGTACAATTGTTACCACAATCAGTTTCTGAACATTCTTTGTCTACATGGGCTCCTTGACATCGTCTCCCTTTACGCCCTGCCCCCCACCGCACACGACCAGTGTACCCTTATGCCCCCAAAACCCTTATTCTACTTGCTGT
Organism: Echinops telfairi; assembly: GCF_000313985.2. Lineage (NCBI taxonomy): Eukaryota > Metazoa > Chordata > Mammalia > Afrosoricida > Tenrecidae > Echinops > Echinops telfairi. The sequence continues at coordinate 15,872,448 of NW_022106471.1, forward strand.
CCCTAGAGGTTCATCAGTCCTGGGCTTCATATACCCAAACCTGGAAAAACATAACACAACTTCAAGAGGCTGACCCCCAATGGCACAGCACCTCTGAGATACCCGTAATATGAACAGGCATAAACAAAGTAAAACAGAAAGTCCGTCACAGGATTGCCAGAATAATATGTGTCTTTGTCCAGCATACAGGGCATTGACGAAGCAGGACCCTGTTTGTCTGCTGACCCACAGGACACCCCTCTTGGTGCCGCTAGCTGTCTTCTGCTTTCTCAGACACCATGTATTTTCCGGCTGAAGCCCTCGGGTTACAAGTGTGTCGGAGGTAGAGTCCAGTTCCCACATGGGTCTCACCGATGCAGCCTTAGAGCAAGCCTGAACTTGTGCCCCTCTGCTGCTTGGTCCGACTGCAGTGGGCTCAGACAGGATTTATCCTTGTGTGCCTGCCTAATTTCACTCCGCGACATGTCTTCCACATCTGGAGGACTTTCACGGTTTCATCACTGTGTTTCAGGAATGCCTAGTATGCCGTTGTGTGTATATAGCAGGATTTATTGATCCACTCTAATGGGAATTGAGGCTGTTTCCAACGTCTTCCTATTGGGAACTGTTCTGCAAAGAATTTGAGGGAGAAAATGTCTGCTCCTGATCCGCTTCTTATTTCTTTTGGGTATTTATCAAGGAATGATATTGCTGGGTCACATGGCATTTCGATTGCTGTCTGGTTTAGGTATCGCCGTATCGCTTTCCACGGTGGCTCTATCTATTTACAAGCCCACCAGCAGTGGAAGTGAGTTCCAATCTCAACACACCCTCTCCAGTATTTTTTGTTCTCAGGGTGTTTTTTTTTTTTTCATTGGGCTACTGCAATGGGCATTAGGTGGTCTCTCCTTGTTTTGACTTGCATTTCCCAGATGGCTAATGACTGGGAGCATGTCCTCATGTGTTTATTAGCCATTCAAGTATCATCCTTTGTGAATCATCTGTTCAGGTCCTTTGCCCACCTTCTCAGAGGGTTTTAGTTTGTTTTGTTTTGTTCTTGTTGTAGGCTTGTAAAATTCTGTAGATCTTAGTAATTAGTCCTTTGTGTGTTAGTCTGGGTAGACTCGAGAAACACATTCATAGACACTCGTGTGAATAACAAATAGCTTTATATACAAGAGCAATTGAATATTGAGAAAACATCCCAGCCTTGTCCAGATCAAGTTCATAAGTCCGATATTAGTCCACATGTCCGATACCAATCTATAAAGTCCTCTTCAGGCTCATGAAACACATGTAATGACACCCAATTCAGGAAGATCACAGGCCAGAGAGTGGAAAGTCTTGTGGATCCAGTGGCACTAGAAACATCTCAGTGCTAGCAGGGGTCACCTCATGGCTCCTTCAGCTCCAGAACTCTAGCATAGCTCCATGTGTCTTGAGTGTGTGTCCTGGCTCCCCCCGAGCTACTTATCTCCTTAGCACCTCCCAATGAGGTCATCTAGCTGCGACCTCATTGACAGGCTAAACTCCACCCCTCCACTCTTAAGTCTCAAAATGACAACAGATTATGTAACTACCACATCCTGCTACTTCATTACTAAATCGTTTCACCATCTGTGGGCTTTATTTTTAAGCTTTCAATGAAGTCTTTCAATGTACACAAGTGTTTTATTTTTAATAGGTCCCACTCACCTATTTTGTTTTCCATGGAGTCCTTTGTTATTTCTGATACCCATGCATTCCCTGCACTGGGCTCCTAGCTTTGTCCCACTTTTCTCCTTGATGATCCTGATAGCTTTGGGGTTTACATCTAAGTCTTTGATCCACATTGAGTTCGTATGCATGTGGTGAGCTATGGGTCTTGTTTCGTTCTTCTGCAGCTAGATGTTTATTGAAGAGAGCATCTGCTTCCCATGTATTGTATTTTATTTTGGGGGGCCTTTGTCAAGTCAGTTGTCTGTATGAGGATTTTTTTCCTGGGTTCTCTGTCCTGATCCATTGGACTGAGTGGCTATCATTATACTGGTACCAGGCTGTCTGAACAACTGTGGCTGTTTAGTCGGTCATAGAGTCATGTAGTGCGAGATCTTCTTCTTTCCGAGGAATTCTTTGCCTATCTGGGCTTCTCCCCTCTCCACGTGAAGTTGGTAATCAATTTTTTCCATTTCTTTGAAGAATGATGCTGGAATTTCGATCTGGATTGCATTGAATTTGTAGATTGCTTTAGATCATACTGACATTTTTACAATATTGAGTCTTCCAATCCACAAACACGGAATACTCTTCCCTTTGTGTAGATCCCTTTTGGCTTCTTGTAGTCATGTCGGTGGTTTTCTTTGTACAGGTCTTTTGTGGGGTTTTTTTTGGTTAGGCTTATTCCTATGTATTTCAGCTCTGGCGTGACTATTGTGAATTCTATTGATTCCTGGATATCTTTTTTGGTATTCCTATCACTGGTAGATGGGAATCCAATTGAATTCTGCTTGTTAATCTTGTATCCTGCTACTCTACAAAACTCCTCTATCATTTCCTGTAATCCTATTGTGGACACCTTAAGATTCTCAATATATAAAATCATATAACCTACAAATAGCTAAAGTTTCACTTCTTCTTTGCCCAGTTGTGCTCCCTTGACTTCTTGCTGCTGTCCGATGGTCTGGCTAGGACTCCCAGCACAATGTTGAATAAGAGTGGGATAAGGGACATCCTTGTCATGTTCCCTTTCTGTGGGAATGTTTTCAGCTTGACTGTAAAATTGGCTGTTTGGTTTTTTATATATGGCCTTTATTGTATTAAGGGTTTTCCCTTCTAATTCTGTCTTCTTGAGAGTTTTTATTAGGAACAGGTGTTGGGTGTTATCAAATGATTTTTCTGCATCGATTGATATAATCGTATGGCTCTTATCCATTTTCTTGTTAATATGGTGGATTGTATTTTTTTTTTTTCATGTTGAGCCATCCCTGCATCTCTGCTATGAATCCCACTTGGTCATGATGTATTATTTTTTTGATATGTTGTTGGATTCTATTGGCCGAGATTTGATTGAGGGTTTTTGCATCCATGTTCATGAGATATGGGTCTGCAATTCTCTATCCTTGTCGAGTCTTGATCCAATTCTGGTATCAGGGTTATGTTGGCTTCATAGAATGAGTTTGGGAGTTTGCTGACCCCTTTTATGTTCTGGAAGTTTGTGTAGGATAGGAGTCAGCTCTTCTCTGAATGCTTGCTAGAATTCTCCTGTGAAGCCATCTGAACCGGGGCTTTTTTCAATTAGGAGTTTCTTAATGACCTTCTCTATTTCTTCGCTTTCTACAGTTCTGTTCAAGTTCTTAAAGTCCATGTGTATTAGTTTGGGAAGAGAGTGATTTTCCAGGTATTTGTCCAGGTCCTCCAAATTATTGAATTTGTTGGAATAGTCTTTCATGGTACGGCATAATTCATCTTTTTATTTCATTAAGTCTGTTGTGACTTCCCTTGTCCCATCCCTAATTCTAGATATTGACATCTGCTCCTTCTGTTCCTTTGTTAAGTTTGCTAGAAGTTTGTCAATTTTGCTGATCCTTTCAAAGAATCAACTTTAGCTTTGTTGATTTTTCCCATTGTCTTCTGTTTTCCAGTTCATTTCTCTCTGCTAATTTTTATGATTTCTTTTCCTTTGCTGTCGGAAGGATTATGCAGTTGACTGTTCTAATTGCTGGACGATGCTGTGTTAAGACACTGACCATGGTTCGCTCCACTTTTTCATGTGTCCATTTATCTCAATAAAGTGACTCTAGGAACTGCCCGTGCTGCATCCCATAGGTTTTGGTATGTTTCATGTATCCTCTAAATGTTTCCTTATTTGAGAAAATTTTTATTTCTCCTTCAAATTTGATGGAGAGCTTTGCTGGATGAAGGATTCTTAGATTGTAGTTGGTGCCTTTCAACTTTTGGCATATGTTTCTGCAATTTCTTCTTTCCTGAATGGGCAAGACGAGGTTACTTTTCAGGCTATCCTGTCATCAGATAGCCTCCCCCTTTTTAAAAAAGATATTTTTATGAGCACATAATTCACAAATAATACAATTCAGTCATTCGATCATATTAAGAAGAGTTGTACAACCATCACCATAATCAATTTTAGAACATTTTCTTCATTCTTGTACTCATGATTATTAGCTCCCATTTCCTCCAAACTTCCTCTGCCAAACCCCCAAGAAACCGTTAATTCAGTTACTGTCACTATAGATTTACTTATCCTGGATTTCATATATGGAAAAACTTATTTTTAAATGAAAATAATAACTAAGTAAAATAGAGGAAAGCCTTAATTGAAACATAGCAGAAAATGTTAAAAACTAGAGCAAATTTTGGAAGTGTCGAAAGGGAAACCAAGTGATAAGGTGTTGAATTTTACCCTAACTGCATCTACAACCATCCATTTTTCAGAGCTTTCTGTTGACAGTAAGGCTATTCACCTCTGGGAAATGGCACGTGAACAAGGGTCAGAGGGGATTCACCAGAGAGATTAATCCGAATGGGGAGCCCTGAAAATGGGTTTGGGGGCTTCCATTGTCATCCATAGCCTTCTGCAATCAGATGTTCATAATTGAAGCTATGATACCATCCCCTCCTTTGGATTTGGGCTCTATGTTTACAATCCTTGGATCACACAGGTTGGTGTGCTTCTTCCATGCAGCGTTAGTTGACACCTCACTTAGATGGCTGCTTGCTTGAAGACAAGCCTTTGAGGGCCCCCAGACACAATACCTTCTGATAGCCAGTCACCCTCTGGTTTCTTCAACACACTTTGCTATCAGACTCATATCTTCACTGTTCTCTTCAGGAAGGTGAGAATCAAGCAAGTCTCCCTTTTCTGAAACTCAACTCTCATCAAGTTAATTCCAACTCATATTGATCCTATAAGCTAGGGTAGAACTGTAGGTTCCCTAGACTGTAACTCTTTATGGGGGTAGAAAGCTTTGTCTTTCTCCCTCGGAGTGGCTGGTCATTTCAAACCTTGTGCCTAGCAGCCCCCTTGAGTTCCCTTCAGAGTTTATTTTTTTACTTGCAGGTGGTCTTTACTAGGCTGCTAAGTTCTTTCTTGGCCAGTGAGCATTTCTTCAGGACATAAGACTCCCTCCTGGTCTCTCTCTTTAATCCCGTTAATCTCTATTTTCTATATCCCTCTCTCTGCCACTCTTTGTGTCTTTGGTAATGATTTGTCCAGAAAATAGTCTTCTATTGCTTCTGTATGTCAATGAAAAGTACCCCCATTAGGCGGTCTGTCCTTTCCAGTGTGCTTTCTGAAAGAGCATTCCTGAAAGGTTGTTGTCAGCATCAACTGAGATATTCTACAACAGCGAAGCAAACATTGATGAGGAGCACCCCAAAATTCAGGCCAGAGTCAGAAGAGGACATGGGAAAAATATGTCAAAAAGGACATTGGAAAAGATGGGTCTTTGCTGAAGTCAGCAAATACCAGAAACATGTTTACTTGTGTCTCATTGACTGTGCAAAGGCCTTTGATTGGGTGGGAAACAGACTATGAATGACCTTGAGGAAAAGGGGAATTCCAGAACATTTCATTGTCCTCATGGGGAGCCTATGCCTGCATCAAGAAGCAGTTGTGTGAGAGCAACAGAGACTATTGCATGGCCTAACATCAGGAAAGGTGTGTGTCAGGGCTGTAACCTCTCATCATAGGTACTCAGTCTGTATGCAGAGAAACTGGATTATATGGAGAAGAATGCGGCATCAGGGTTGGAAGATGACTTATTACCAACCTGAGCTACACAGATGACACCACCTTGCTTGCTGAATGTGAGGAGGACCTGAAACACTCACTGATGAAGATCAAGGATTGCAGTATGGATTCCAACTCAATGTAAAGAAGAGCAAAATCCCTACAGCTGGACCAATGGGTCACATCATGATAAATGGAGACAAGGTTGATGTTGTCAAGGACTTTGTCTTGCTTGGATCCACAATCAATGCTCATGGAAGCAGCCTTTAAGAAATAAAATGATGTATCGCATTGTGTGAATGTTCTGTCGAAGACCTCTTTACAGTATTGAAAAGCAAGGATGTTACTTTGAGGACTAAGGTGGGTCTGACCCAAGCCATGGTATTTTCAATAGCCTCGTCTACATGTGACAGTTGGGCACTGAGTAAGGAAAACTGAAGAAGAAGTGATGCATTTAAAGTGTGGTGCTGGAGAAGAATACGCAAAGTGGCATGAACTGCCAAAAGAACAAACAAATATGTCTTGGAAGAAGTACAGCCAGAATATTTCTTAGAGGCAAGGCTGGTGAGACTTCATCTCACATACTTGGGACATGTTATCAGGAGAGAGAGTTTCTGGAAAGGGCGTCACGCTTGATAAAGTAGAGGTGCAGCAAAAAAAGGAGGCTGACCTTTGTCAAGACAGATTGACATAGCGGCTGCAACAATGGGCTCAAAGAGGAGAACAATTGTGAGGAGGGTACAAGACGGGAGTGTTCCATTCTGTTACACACGGGGTCGCTAGGAGTCAGAAGTGACTTGCTGGCACCTAGCAACAACAAAAGCAAAAGCAAAACAAAACACCCCTCTCTTAACAAGGCCATCCACATGGTAATCACTCATTAAATAATAATGGCCCTTATCACTGTTATTAATAGGGGTATGGTTAGCTGCATTTCCCCCCTTGAAAATGGGATCAACTGTGATTCTAAACCTGTGGAAATGATTGTAATACTGAAAGAAGAAGAATGTAGCAGGTGCCTTTCTTCAATGCCCTGTAGCAGACATTTAGAGCATGCCACCTCAAGGGTGTTCCTTAGACTCCCCACACACCATGAAATTGACATGGGGCTCCCATGTCCCAATGGGAAAACTGAGGCGTCATAGTCGTTACATCATTTTGCTGGGTCACTAACCATTTTAATTGACCATGGGGATGTGTTTCCTTCTGAAATAAGCACCACGTTGCAGGGCGTGGATCGTGCCAGCATGTGGCCTGGTACCCAAGCCCTGCCTACACAGCCCTGGAGCCCCCATCGGGCACAGTGACAATTAAGGAAGACATCTCAAGCCCCCAAAGAGCTGACAATAGGTAAGTCAACTCTGCAGCAACCTTGCAAGACACGTTTGCTTTTGAGGTGTTAAGGTTTCTAAGCCTCAGGTGTCTAATCATTTTCTACTCTTGTGTATTGGTTGTTTTTAGCACTTCCTCCATCTTCCCAAATCTTGGGAAGCTATGACAAACTCACAGACAAGAGTTTCTCCCCTGTTGAAACAGTCTTCCCAAAGCAATCAGCCTTCCAGACTCTCTCTCCTAAAATTGGCAGGTGGAAGTGCTGCTCCCATTTTTCCGCTGTCCATGTACTCTACCAAAGAAGGTAGCTCCAAGTTGATTCGGGCTCTCTGATGACAACCCTGCTGGGCCACACTAATGGCCTATGTCACCAACATTAAAAATAGATAGGTCTCTGGTCTCCAGGGGCAAAAAAGGAAATGTGACATAAGCCAATCTTAAGAATTGTAACCCAATTATCTACAGAGAACACACAATGACTATCCTAAGAGCAGCTTCTTTATGTATTTGTCTCCAATTAATCCAGGCAGTTTCAATGTCCAGCCTCCTAGTGGCTCTTCTTGAAGGGGCTATTTACTTCTCTACTCAACTCCAAGTACATCACTTTATTCATCTATCTACACAGTACGCAATGGCCCTTGAAGTTGGCTTCTTTCGACGCCTTTGTAGAAGCTTGAACTAGAGCAGGAGAAAGTATTTTTACTTAGTTTATTTTTTATATGAGAGCCATACTTTGTATTGTCATTCATTGAATACCCATTCAAGAATGTTGCCCCCATTCAGAATGTGGAAAACATGTCCAAGGAAGCCCAGAGCAATGGCCAT
>NW_022106471.1:15881138-15882728 GCF_000313985.2 Echinops telfairi
GAGGGCAAGCTTTCTAAAGAGTGCTCAGACCCAATGAGCGTAGAACACGGAGCTGTAAATGTAGCTTATTTCAACTCTGGATACCAAAGGGTTCTGAAAAACCATCAATTTATCACGTAAATTTAGAAATCCCTCCTCTAGAGATAGACCTCATGACCTACACCTCATGACCTACAGCCCAGTACACACTGGTACATCAATTAGTCAGTAACTTACACAAGATACCTAAGTAGATATGAAAAACTTATAGGAAAAAGGGAAAATACAAGTGTGGAATTTGAGTACCTCTCCTGAAATCATGAACCCTGGTGACACAAGGGTTAAAGTGCTTGGCTGCTCGTAAGCAGGTCAGTAGTTTAAAGCTATAAATCACTCCACTGGAAAAAGATGTGGTGATCTGCTTCATAAATACTTACAACCTTGGAAATCCTCTGGCAAAGTTCTAAATCTATCCTGTAGGATCACTATGAGTTGAAGTCAACTTAGTAAAACCTAGAGGCGGGAAATTTGGAAAATAATAGAGTTAACCAAAACACATGATAATAACAATGAAAGTAAAGTTTATTGAGTACCTATGTGCAAGATTCTGTACAAGGCAGACACTTTCATAAGTGATTTCTCATTTGGTTCTTAACAATTTCATGCACAAGTATTGCTCCAAGAAATAAAATTATTTGCCCCAAACTCCACCGCTGTTGAGAAGTAGAAACATGAATCACACCCAGGTCCACCTCACATCGAAGCTCACGGTCTCCTTACCACCTCAGACTCAGTCTCACAGCCAAGCTAGCAACAGGAGGGATAAACCTCGCAAGCCTTCAGACATTCTCGAGACAATTCCAGCTTTCGATGAAAAGCACTGGACTCCAGGCTACCATTGAACCAGCCTCATTAATATGACAAGCATTTCTTTGTTAGACTCAAGTATGAATCTGTAGGTGGTACCCAAAGATTTGAAACTTTCTATGGGGACATATTGCCATGTCCCCAAAGATGCATGTGGGTATTCCTACAATGGGTTCCTGGGCTCTTTTCTTTGGTGGGAAGAGCAGTCTTGGTTCAGAGGGGACTACTCACCTCCACTCACCCCTACAGGAGACCGGAATGTCACACCCAGTGGGTGCCCCTCCTATGCGGCCCCCTGTCAGTGTGATGCTAGGCTTGCATGGAAGTGTGTGTGTTGCTGGGATGCTGAAATAGGTTGCAGCGAAGCTTCCAGACTAGGAAGAAAAGACTAGCAATCTACTTCTGAAAAATCAGCCAGTGAACAACCAAAGGCTACCAAGAGTCCAATCCCTTGTACAAAGCGTTGCCTTGAGCTGAGGCCAGTCCAACCACAGCTCGTACCAACTTCTTTTGGTATTTCTGACACAAATTATTTCTCCAGTGAGCCGAGTGTATGAATAGTATCAGAAATACCTTATGCCTTGATACTTTGCTACAGTATTGTTGTCTATTGGGCTTATGTACTATCCAACATCACCACAGCTTTGTTACTAAAACTACTTTATATCAGTTCTTCCATTTTCTTTCTTAAAAGCTCACCATAGCAACCTAGGAAGGTCGTCAAGGCAACAAAGTCTACATCTG
>NW_022106471.1:15882850-15895737 GCF_000313985.2 Echinops telfairi
TTGCCTTTTAGGGTCTTTTTTAAGGCTTTCTATTAGAAGGAGGTGAATTGCATCTCTATTTTTGCTACCTTGTTACATTCACTTTTCAATGTTAAATTTTCTGGAGAGAAAAGAAAATCAAATCTAAGGCTAAGCGAAGGAGAATAAAAATGTGCATGTTGCTTAAGCTTAGATATGATTCACTCTACTGACTTGAGAAAAAATGAGAAATAACAGGCATTTTTGTTTTCTTAAAGAATGAAATACTTCTACTTTAACTCAGAATAAAAAATTAGAACTATATTTTAAAAGCTAAATTCCAATAATCAAATCTTTTTGTTTTCACTTTTTTATAAAAAAGAAGACATAGTCGTTTATTCAGGAGTTCATATGCAGAGCAAAATTATGTTTACTTGGTTTTTCTCAATTTTTTGGTAACTTTAAAAGAAAGAGCTTTGAAAAGATTATATTATCTTTCTAAAATCTTTTTATTGTGAATTAGTGAAAGTTTATAGAGCAGATCATCAGTTTTACTTTCAATGATTCATATACTTTTTAAAAATATTTGACTCTTTCCATGCCATTTTGCATGAACTTTTTAAAGTCCCCTCGTATCTATCAAAATGTTTTCATGAGTCAGAGCATTTTCTTTACCCTAATCTCATTAAGCCCCAGTTATTTAAGGGTACATTTGACCTGGGATACATAATGCTTTGTGTCAACCAACATCTGATTTCATTTACCAAATTCTGATGGAGTGCTTGTTAAGGGCCAGATGTTGTACTGAGACACGAGGCCGCAGAGATTAGTGAGCACGGTCCCATCACTTAGGAAGCTGGTGCTCCAGTAAGGGAGACTCCCGGAAGCAAGAAAACATCATTGTCTACACGGATGTCGAAATACAGAGAATGGGAATCTAATGGGATTGTAGAGGAGGCACATCTGATACTGGTCTTGGATAAAATCTATCATTCACTGAAAGTGTGTGTGTGTGTGTGTGTGTGTGTGTGTGTGTGACTATTGAGTGGAGGAAGAAAATGGTCCGGTATGAAACTGGCTAGGGAACTGAGCAGGGCAGGGGTGGGGTGAGAGGAGAGCCCAAACCAGACAGACCTGCGGAATCAAATCCGGAGGGGAGGCCGAGGGGGGCATGTTTGTAGCAGAGTCCCCCAGCAGATGGGACTTCTGAAGTCTGCAGGTGCCTCCTGCCCCTGTTTCTCCATGACTTTCGTCCATGAGTTAGCCCTGCACCATCAGGGGGTTAAGAGGGGCCCGGTGCCCATGGGTTCAGGCTCCTGACCCAATCCTAGTCACTTGTAGCAAAGAAAAACAGAGAGGATCCCTAAAAGAAAAGACTGACCCCGCCCCCCGCCCCCACCCCACTCCACACACACACTCCGTGTGTGCACTACACTAGGAAGTGATAGCTTTTCTGTCCGGGGAGATCTTTCAGGGTGCTTAGCTGTTTACAAATGGGTTTGGACTCCAAGGGTGACCGGCTTTGCGCTCCCTGCGCACTCACGGGACTGTCTTTTTTTGTAAGGACCCCAGTCCTTTAACCAGCGGGGGCTTGTTTGTACTTGTGTGATGCTCCATGTGGAAGGGAGCGCTTCACCCGCCTGGTGAGCGCCGGGTCCTTCCTGCGAGGGACCAGGGACCGCGGGATGCAGGGCTCCTGGAAGCCCGGTCTCCCCGCAGCGCTCGGAGAGACTGCGCGCTCCTGCGCGATGCCACCACTTGCCCCGGCCACCTTTCACGGGTTCACGGGCCCCACCTGGATGGCTGTGGGCTGGCTTAATCTCAGCTGGCAACTGTGAGCTGTTCGTGCAATCCTCACAGTGGCCTCTGGGACTATGCTACACAGAGCAATGTCCTGCGTCCTGGAGCCAAGGCCTGCGCAGCAACCAGGAGAGCGCCAGATGGCGGCGTCCAGACCGAGGGGGGGAACAGTGGCTGCATTATTGTGTCTGTTTTTATTTACCAAAACCGTGTTCCTAAAGTATTGCTGTACTGGAAAAGAAGCCTGCCTTGATAACTGATTTGTCTTTAGTGGATTCACTTGCTACAAGCAGTGCTGCTTGGTTTTGAATAATAATTAATAATAATAATATAATACAACCAAGAGAATTTGGGTGTTAGATGCTAAACCTACATGTTTTCCTCCTGAGAGTTCCCCCCACCTTGTTTGTGGGTGCTGGTCAGTCAAATTCCTAACAGTTCAAAAGGAGACCATCTCTGGCTAGACCTGCCTCGGATTTCAACTCCCCTGATTTAGCACATCCAGTCATCCCCTCCTCAGGTCTTCAGGGAATGTCTAATACAGAGTGAAGTTTAGAAATAGCCATAAGACCTTTCAGCTGCACCCAACTCTTACTTCTTGGTGGACCCTGGCTCCGGAGACAGAGAACCCCTTCTTCTTCCACAGGAATGTAAAGCACAGTTTTCTCCAGCACAAAACACCCAGGCCAGCCCTCTTCCTCATCCACCCAGGAACAGAAAACAAATCGATAACGAATTGTCAGATCTGTTTAAAAAACAAAATTTATTTTATAATGTTAGTTCAAAGCCTTTGAGTGGCACGTAGTCAGTTAGCTATCCTTAGGAAGAGAAGAAACATGTCTTATTCTGATTAAATTTTAATTCTGCTATCGAGTCAGGTGACTGCCATCTTTGCCGGAAGTTGGTGTGAGGGAGGAGGAAGTCAGCTTGAGGACCAACTTGTCCCATCAGGTTAACAGGACAAATACTGACTCCTGAACCAGGAAGTAACTTACTGCAGGAAAGGGGAGGGCTTCATCTCATCCTCAGAACTCACTTCCAAATGTCATGTAGCTCATCCTCCGAAGGAAAATAACCTTATTTTCAGACATTAAAAATTGCCAATCCAAATTCTCGATGAGAAATTGTTTCTAACACAAGCAAAATAGTGCCATATATGTCTCAGTTTGACACAATCCCTGCTTTGTATCAAGCTGAGAAGCCTTCGGAAGGTTTAGCACGGCCTTAGACGTACATGGCGCTCTTTGGCATGTATTCCTGTCCAGAGAGACAGACAGAAGGAAAGTGTGTCCTCCACTACTAGTGAGAACTGCTATGAGGAAAATGAGGAGGCTTCCAGGGATCAGAGGTGGGCCGCACTCAAGAGAACAGTTCCCCTGAGAAGGTGAGCAGAGACTGATGAGGCTCAGGCAGTCAGCTACGTGAACAGGCTGGGAAGGAGAACTCCAGAGAGAAGGAACAGCCCATGCAAACCCCTGGAAGGTTCCAAACAGAGAGTCACATGAGGCAGTTGTGAGAGCTGAGGTTAGTGGGGTGGAACAGGGTCAGGCCTTGCAAAGTCTTGTAAGCCACTGTAAAGTAAAGGCTTTGGTATTTTCTAGAGCGCTTTGAACAGAGTGAGTGGAAGTCATCTTAAGAGCATCACTCTGGTTGGCAAGCTACCCTTTCGGAGCAAAGATGGAGATGGGGAGACCACACAGGCTCCTGGAGTAATCTGGGGAGAAAAGATGGACTGGGGTGGCTGGAATGGACAGATCCTGGATATCTCTTGAAGTAAAGCCAGGGGAATTCTTTAATGGTGAGTGGATGAAAGAAGTCAAGGATGATGTCACTGAGTACGGCTTAGAGCAAGCCAAAGGGTGAGATGCTGTATCCTGAGATGGAAGTCTGAGAGTGGACAGGTTTGGAACAGACAAGCGGGAGCTTGGTCTTGGAATCCAAGGGGAGACCCCAAGAATTCAATGGATGTACAGAACCCATCTGCTCTCGAGAGGAGACAGACACATGATGTCGTTATTGACGTATGTGTTATAGAAAGCCTGGGCCTAGATAAGAGCTAGGAAGTGAGTGTAGATGGAGAAAGGGCTTTCCCACATTACAGAATGAACTCCAGGGCTTTCCCACATTACAGAATCCAGGAGACGCAGAGGAGCCAGCCACAGAGGCAGAGCAGGATTGGCCAGTGCAGAAACCCAAGGAAGTGCTGGGAGGCAAGTGAAGAAACCAGGTCAGGAAGGAGTGGTGAGGCATGAACGCAGGCATCTGCTCACCCTGCCGAGCTGAAGGCAAGGGGGCTGGAATGTGGAAAGAGATCAACTTGGGGGATGAGATGTTGAGAAACAAGCAGGTTTGTGAGGGAGACCTCGGTGAACCTGAAGACTTGGAGGAGGCAAATGAATGCCATGGAAAAAAAAGCAGAATTGAATTTTACCTATCTACCCTCCTCCTTCCTCTCACCCACGAACCCATCTGTGAGCCTCAGAGTTCCATCTCATGCTATTCTGTCTTCATGTAAGAGATACGTGTGTACTGGGCATTGTTCTCGGTGCTCAGGATGCCACGGCAAGTGCATTTTACTCTGCTAACATGCCATGCAGCCAGACCTTAGGGGCTAAGTCTTAAGAGAAAGGGAAAAAGGAGGTCGTGCTGACAGGAGTCATATGCACGGTTAGCAGGCTTGAATGGTAGACAGGTTGGTGGGTGGCATTCACCCAAAGGAGCCGTGGTAGAGCCCACCTCCAAATACCCCGGTGGCACAGAGTTCTCTCTGACAGGCAGGGAGGTGGTCGCCATGAGTTGGCAACTGTTTGGATGCTGTGGAAAAATACTTATTGGGGCTTCTGGTCACCTTCTTGCAGTTCAATGTGAAGAGTGTAGACCACAACACAGGTTTCCGGCAAGAGAAAGGTGGTCCAAAAGAACAAAAGGGAAATTGGCTTGGGAAGTGGGATCCTGGTTTTTAAGGGCAAAAAATATATATGAGGGGGAAGCCCTCCCACAAAATTGATTTTTCCCCCCAAAGGTTTGCATTTAACTTTTTTTTACACAACAACCTAATCACCTTCAAAGTACTCTCCATGACACTTAATCCATTTGTCAAATCTGCAGTTCCATTCTTGGAAACATTGTCAAACCCAACCGATTGGAACACCGAAAACAACCCCCTCATTTTTTTCTTCACCTCTTCTACATTGTCAAATCTCTGTCCTTTCATGTCCCTCTTCATTCACAGAAACAAAAAGAAGTCACATGGAGTGAGGTCTGGTGAGTAAGATGCATGGGGCAAGAGAGGCATGCTGGTGTTTAGCCAAAAACTGGTGCACTGAGATGACAGCATGAGCAGGTGCATTGTCATGGTGGCAAAACCAGTCCCCTGTCTGCCACAAATCAGGCCTTTTTGTCTCACACTGTTACACAATCCTTTCAGAGCCTCTAAATAGAAAGCTTGATGAACAGTCTGAACTGGTGGAATGAACTCCAAATGCACTATCTCCCTCACATCCAAAATAAATGAGCATTGGTTTGGGGAGGGTACCCCCTCATATAGAATAATATAGATTATGTATTATATAATATATATTGTATATATTATATATATTTATACATGATGTCTGTTGAGTCTTTCATTCCAAGCTGCTGTGGTATACCTGAACTCTGTCTTCCAGGCTGTGTGTTCCTGGATCCTACTTCTCTGAGGATGTGAGCATTACTATGTGTGGCCTGAACTCTAACCCTGATAGCCTTTGCCTCTGCTATCCACGGTGACCCCATGCACCCCATACTTTAGCTATCCAGTCTAGCTTCTGGACCCCTGTGCTGGCCTATTCTGGCTTCTAGGTATTTGGGTCCTGGTGGTGCAGTGGTTAAAGTGCTCACCTATTAACCATCAGGTGAAGCCATGCAAACCTACCAGATGCTGCACGAGCAACAGGTGCGGCAGCCAGTTCCATTCCACTCACCATCTTGGGAACCCAGTCCTTCAGTGTGGCTGTGACGCCAAATGGACAACGGTGGGTTTGGCGGGCCAATCGCCCCCGGCCGCTGCTTGAAGATGCTGCCTGGTTCTGCCTTCACCACGTGTCCCAGCATGCACTGCTTATCAACCCGTGAGGCCCAACGTTTGCACTGAGTCCTCTGAAAGGAGTGTGACGTCCCTCCCCAGGGACAAACTTCCAACCTCCACGTGTCCCATAGGCACCCAGCCCAGCCTCTTGAGGTCGCAGAAGCCCAGAACCAGTAATGCAGCCACGAACACGCCATCTCCACCCTCCGTCTGGTGGAGAAGTTGGTCATCAAGCCAACCATGTCCGACAAGATCTCCAATGTAATCACAGGAAGTGAAGGGCTGTGTGCTGGTGGTGGGGCTGGGGTGGGGGGAGGAGAGAACTGAAGGATGCATGGGAGTTGTGGGTAAAGCCTGAGGGAATCTTGGGAAAGGGGAGGAGCTTGGTCAGCTCTCTAAAAATTACTGCCATCGAGTCAATGCGGACTCATAGTAACCCTATAGGACAGCATAGAACGGACCCTGTGGGTTTCAGACATCAACTGTTTGCGGGAGTAGAAAGTCCTGTGTTTCTCCCAAGGCTTCCCTGGTGGTTTAGAACTGTTGACCTTGAAGACTGCAGCCCAACGCATAACGACTACCACCACCAGGGCCCCAAACAACAGATCAAGCTGCCCCACAGCTGTTTAACAGGCTTGTTACCTGGGATGGGTACTCTCCAGGAAGATCTCTCTCCAGAAAAACCATCTGCCTTGTATTTCCCTCACAGACATACCTCGGGTCCTGGGAGAGGCTCTCCAGCCTCCATCCTTCTCCCAAGACAGCTCAAAACGGACGTGGACTTTAGGGCTCTCCTGTTTTGTGGTGACTTTTCTCTGAAGGATGTTGTTGGACTGCTAACCACAGGTCAGTAGTTCAACCCCACCAGCCACTTCCAAGGGAGAGAGACGAAGCTAACGTTCCCATAAAGGTTTACAGCCTCGGTACAGCCTCGGAAACCCTGCATAGAGTCTCCTTGCGTCAGAATCGACTCCGTGGCCGTGGGCTTTGGGTTAGGTACGGGCATACTTCCTATGTTTCTCAACTCAACTAATGATCATTGGTAGGAAACTGCCGGTTTCTATTCTATGCATTTTCTGGGATGCAAGGAAGTGAAAGAGTAAGTTGCTCAGAAAATCCATACTCATGTCTAACAAGCAATATTCCTGAATTCCCATGATTCTCAGGACTCAGACTTATAGAGGTGCTTCATCTGCTCCTCTCCCTTTAGATCATCACTCTCACTTACCAGAGCCGTGTTAACTAATCCCCATTGCCAATAGCCCAGATAATCTCTGACCAGAGACTAGAGCAGTGATTCTCAAAGTGTGGTCCTCCACCCCTATCAACAGAAAACTCATTAGAAATGATGATAGTTGGGACCCACCCAAAATCTACAAAACCAAAAATCTAGGCTTCAATCTCAGAATCTGGATTTGAACAAGCTCAAATGGGGGGTTTGAGAACCCCCCCAAAGGACGCTTCACATGGCCATGCATTCCCATCTCCCTGCATTGACCCAGTTCACTCCAGCAGTTTACAACAGACGATGGCTTTCCCAGCCACCAGACCCCAGTCCTCGGGGCCTTCAGAATGTGTTGCAGTCATATGCTGGACATCCCAGATGGCCACTGGACATCTGAAATCATGACATGTGGGGAATGGGGCTCCTGTTCTCTGTTACTTCTGATGAATGACACCACTCAGAGAAGATGGAAGGCCTCTGGGTGGCGCCAGCGGGTTGGTCATCCACCGGACCCATGGAAGACAGCCACGCCCCTCTGCTTCTGTGAAGATGACAGCCAAGACAGACAACGCTCCCCCATAACAGACAGTCACATGACGCAGAGTCCAGCCAAAAGCAACAGGTACCAACAGTCACCATAAAGAAGAGCACCCTTAGCATATTTGCAACATTCAAATGTTGAGGGACCTGGTTCTAAACCCACTTTATTTACTTACCCTAGCTCATTTAATAATAAGAAGAACAGATTTCCTAGCCATGGTTGCAGTTGTTAACCCAACGCTCTATCTAGCCTGCCAATTGTAGCCGCAGAAACTGCTCTGGGGCGCAAGAGGGCAACATCACAACAAGCTCATCCTCGGGTCTCTGGTGCCTCCTTCTCTAAGACAGAGGTCTTCCGGTGGCTCCCAAGCCACGCTGCTTACAGGAGTCTTGCTGTTGGGCAGTTGGTCTGCAGTGTGAGCACAGTAGGTCTGGAGAGACGCCTTCACTGGAGTCCCCTGTGAGAGGCGCACACACCTGGGGGAAATGTCTGCTGGGTAGAGATCTGAGGAAACAAACTTCATCCGAGATAAGAGCTCAAGAGAGATGTAATAACCTGGAAGTTATGTGCCTGCTATTTTAATATAGTCCCAAGTTTCACCGTCTGTGAAAGGAAACTATAGGGAAGCTGTAACTCACAGGCTTGCTCGAGATCCAGATAAAGGAGGATCCAAGAGACTTCAGTCTCCATTCTGTGCTCTGACCCCTCGAATTCCAAATCCTTAGCCCTCTTCCCAACCCCAAAGGACAAACCAGCACCTGAAAATCAGAAGTTCCATCATGTAGGAGCATGGATTTGCCCAGTAACATTATAGTCCTTCATTCACTCTCCATTGGGGGAATTCTAGAGGCCTCATTAACATTTTCCGATGAGAGATTTCCAAAAGCTGACCTACCGATTCACGGCAGTGTGGAAACAGCATCTGTTGGCCATCCTGCCACGAGAACTGCTGGTGGTTTGAACCTAGCCAGCGGGCCTGCACAGGGAAAGGCCGCCTGGGGATCGGCTTCCATAAAGATGACGGCCAAGAAAGCCCTGGGGGCAGTTCGACTCTGTCACATGAGTTGGGGACCAGTTCAAGAGCAGCCAACCAGAGTGTGTTTGGCCACTGTGTTCTTCTTGGTACCATCTGCCTTCCATTTAATCTCATTCTAATCCCATTCCAATGAGCTGGGATTCTAGAATGGTCAAGAAGACACAATCAACTTGAAAACATACAAGCAATTTCTACTATCAATGAATGTGAAGTCAATGAATCCTCATCATGGTCCCATGCAGATTCACTTTAGGATTTTGCTCTTTCTTAAATCAAAAATATTGAATATTTAACAGCATTTAACATACATAACAAAATAAACCACCTTTATAAAACAGGGATGAATAGGTTTGAACCCTGTCTAACACAGAAAGTCGTTTTTAAACTTTAAAAACATCTATCCATGCTAATTTACCGTGAAATAAGTGATTGTGCTGAGTCTTATTACACACGTTTTAAGTGCCGTGTCTCTCAGTAAATTGGGGAAATACTGATGACTTTGGATTGGTTCATTATGTGACTTGTTAAAAAGTGTTTCTTATTTGCAAATTTACCTAGGTAGGAGCAAGAGAATCAAGTTGCTCCCTTTGGAAAAGAGTATCTCTTAACGTCACAAAGAGCTTTTGATGTTGCAGGTACTGCATCAGGAACTGATCGGATAAGTATCTGTCACCATCAGTTCCTAATGCACTGCCTTCAGCATCTAACTGAGCTTCAGGAAACACCTCAAGTTAGAGCTGTTTGTGTCTAAGGTTGTTTAATGAAATAATAATGAAATACTGTCTAATAAAATAAACTCTCTTAACTGTAGCCTGAAGAGGAGTATTTCTACAAGAGATGCCATCCCAAAGTGCTAAAGCATCTCTCATCAGCCCACAACTCTCATGGATTTATCACGGAAACCAGAGAAGTAAAGGTCACTCCACGTTGATGCCTAAAATACATGCCTACTGCCCATGATATAAACATGACTGAATAAAACACCCTCAAAGTTGGTCATCATTTTTAGATCTTAAGGGGGCAAAAATGAGTAGATATTTTTAATTGCCTTTTTTTTTAACTTAAAGGTATAATGGACTTGAAAAGGCATTGCCAATTGTCTAGGGATCATTGCCATTAAAATAAATGTTATTATAAGAGGAAATGCCACAAAACAATTACCTATAAGAAGTCATGCTAATAAAAGTACTTAATTAAAAAAAAAGAAGTCATGCTAGTTCCATAATTTCAACTCGTTTAAATTCATTTGTACTTCCAGCATTTTATAGCTGTAAGGGTCAAGGTGATTTGATAAGCAAGCTAATTTTATTGACCAACTACTATATCCCAGATACTATTCTAGGCACTTGTGACACTGGTACAGCTGGGATGAAAACAAAGTCGCTTCCCCAAGTACGTGCTAGTGAAGGATGCGATCCAGAAATCCAATCTATCACGTTCTCTGTGAGATGGAGAGCTTTTAGAGGCATCTCAGCCACAAAATGGATATGTTTCTGCATGGATTGAGTGATGTACAAGTACAATTCAATTACGTGGACTTTGCCAAACAAACCTAATAAGTTCCATGCTATATACTTCTTACATAGAATTACATATCTACACGCTCCAGTTCCATACGCTCAACTGGATATGTTTTCTGAAGGGAAAAAAGGTTACTATGTGGGATCCCCAAATGATTTTTTCACAGGTTGTATATTCAAAAGAAACAAAGGCCAATGACCGGAAGGCGTCTCAACAATCATTCTACTTCCATTCACCTGACAAAGAACATGAGAGGAGACAATCCATAGCTCGGTGGAAGATTTCCAGGAGTCTCCTCTCTTGTCCTTAGCTGCTCAGGCCTTTGCCTCCAAATTCTGTCTCTATGCTAATGATTCACAAATGTCTGTCTCCAGCTCTGACTATATTGCCTGAGCTCCAGACCAGTGTAACCAATGTTCCAGTTGGTGTCTCCATTTGGATGGCCAACCTTAACATGACCACATCAGAAGGCATCTTGGAACTCTCAAACTTGAGGGGTAACCAGTCTTCTCTGTCTCAGCTAAAGGCACCACTGTCTTCCCAGTTTGCTCAAACCAAAGCACCCTTGACCCCCTCTGTCTCACCTCCCTCAAACACAGAGGGTCTCGAACCCACGTCATCAGCATCACTTCTTCCACCTTGCTCAGACAACTCCCCTCGCCAGGCCTTCTGCAAAACCCTCCTGCAATCTCCCACTTCCACTCCCAGGCAGACCCCATGTAATGGTTAGGAGTGGAGGCTATAGGATAATCATGCTTCCACACTTACTGTGTATCACGGGACCTGCAACTTGATATGGGGGCCTCGGTTTTCTCATGGCGACAATGAGATGGTGTGGTTACAAAGACTGAAGCTGAATATCCATGGAAAGTGCTTCGAACAGTGAGGAGAATTAAAAAAACATTCAAATGCATAATAACCACTCATTTCATTACTCATTCTTCTCAAATTTGCTTTTTACCTGTGTGAAGAAGCCAGAGTCTTCTTGGAACCAAAAGAAGAAATTCTGACATTCCCCTGCTGAAATAGCCAACTCCCTATTAAATGTGCAATAAAATGAAACTTCTTAGTCTCACCGATAAGATCTTGCATGCTCTAACCACTGTTTATCTTTTCTAATTTTATCCCATACACTTTTCTTCCTGTGTTAGTCAGGGCTCCATGACCTAAAATACCAGTTCAGCGTGAAATTCAGGCAACCCAGCAAAGACAAGACCACTGAGGGTTTCTGTCCTATGCACCTAAACCACTGCCTAAAAATGTCTAAGTATCCAAGGTCTTGCAGAAGGAAGAGAAAAAAAGATGAAGTAGATGTAGCATAGTATTGATCTCATGATTATCAGCCCAGGACTTGTGACCAGTCACAAGAGCAAGGACTGGGTCAAGACCTCGTGTAGAATTGCGACATAGGGAGCCTGTGGAAGCAGTCCATTCTTGGAGATTAGAACTTCCAAACCCTTCAAATCCATGAATTTAAAGAGCAGAGGTTCCTTGAGAGTATTTTTAGATAACCTAGCGAGAGAGGCAATTTCTACCTCCACGCATCCCAGCTGAAAAGGTTCAGACTCGAACATGCTACTCGTGTGCCTCAGGAGGGAGCTTCCTGCTCTCGATTGTTCCTCCCTTGCTTTGCTTCTCATTTCTTGACTCAGTTCCATTGAGCTCCCCCAAAGAAGCCTTCCATCTGCCGTCTAAAGCGACGCGCAGCCCCACCCCACCCCACTCCCCGCCCCACCGCTAAAATCATTCTTATTGCCTGCTTTGTTTCTCCCTGGCATTTTAAACTAACATTATTCTTGATTTCTTGTTTATTGTGTTTCTTCCCTCACTCCATGATGCCTAGTTCTGTGTCTTTTCCCCAGAAATGTGTTTCGTGTAGGAGATGCTCCAACAACACGGTTTCATGCCACAGGAGCTGAAGGCAGAAGCGAGCCATGTGCCGAAGCTCAATTGTCCACCAGGGGAGTCTTCGAGGAGGGTGCTTGTCTCCTTCTGCCAGAGCGGGGAACTCAAAAGTAGGCTCTGGGGTTGACAGGAGCATTCTCCACTACTCTGCAAAGATCTGTCTTCAGATGCATGCTCCTGAAATCTGCTTCCAAAGAGTCACCTCTTTAAGGACCCAATGGAGCAATTCTCCTCTGCACACACAGGTCTGCGAGAGTTGAGATCCACCGGACAGCAACTCACAACAGGCGCACCGCAAGGTGGGAAAGGATGGCCTTAACCTAGGATGACTCAAAAGACAGCTCGTGAGCTGACTGCAGTTTTAATTGTGGAAACAGATAAAAATAGGCTTCGCCCCCGCCTCCCGGCCCCTGCCCCCCAAGAGAAAGAGCACCTAGCTCTGGCCCTAATGGCCCTATGATAGCCTGTCTTTTAAAGAGGCTGGTTTCCTTTGGGGAAATGCCAATTCACAGGGCCCCAGGGGTGTCAGAGCACAACTGTGCTCCCAAGTGCTTTGAAAGTAAATCTCCAAGCTCCTTCCCGAAAGGGCCCCAGGTAAGAGGAAGACACTTGGCTGGGAAGTGACAGGCTAGCAGTAGCCTCAGGGGAAAGGTCTAGTGGTCACTTCCAAACGATCGGAGATCCGGTTCTGCTCCAGCACTCAGTGGGCCAGGCATGACTTGACAGCAACTGTGTGGGGTGATTTTTAACCGGCAAAGGGCAGTGAGGGAGGTGTGGTTTCTGAAGTGCTGGGAAGCAATCTTGCGAGCTGTAGGATGGGCAGGGCCCTGTCCTCTTC
>NW_022106471.1:15896298-15923992 GCF_000313985.2 Echinops telfairi
GAAGTAAAAGAAATACAACTAAGCAAAACCCGTGGGAGGAAGTCATGCCAGCCTCACATCTAAGGAGCATTCTGGCTGTACTCCTTCCAACGCAGGTTTGCTCACTCTTCTGGCCTCCCGCGTTTGTTTGATAGTCTTTGCAAACAACACAGTTCAAAGACATGAATTCTTCTGGCGTCTTCCTGGTCCACTGTCCCATGCGTTCCCACGCAGATGTGGCCATTGAAAAGATCATGGCTTGTGGCAGGTGACCCTGGGTCCTCAAAGTGACATGTTTGCTTTGGACATTTTAGAGAGGGCTTTGGTGGCCGATTGCTCACTGCGACATGCCGTTTGATCCCTTGACTCCTGCGTCTGTGAGTGTTGATCGATGGGCCCTGGCAAAGTGGAGTCCTTGAACCGTCTGATGCCCGCTGCGTGTCAGGGTGCTGTTGCTAGCGCAGCACGAAGGACGTTCCCTTTCTTCCTGTCAAGGTGCGATCCCTGCCGCAGGCTGCCGGCTTTGATTTGCGTCAGTTTGGAAGATGGGCATCTTCCAAAACCCATGCCATGTTTTTTCGTCTAGCCCATCTTATCAGATCACATGTCCATCATAAAGATTAATTAAGGGCAGTGAAAGGATGCAACTCAAGAGACGCACACTGCTCCTGATTGAAGCCATGCTCTAGTCCCTTGTTCTGGTCAAACGATGGCCTTGATCCAGGTAGAGTTTCCACATGAGCACAATTAAGTGTTTGGGAATTGTCTTTCTTCACAACGTTTTCCATAATGTGTTACAATCCACACGGTCAAATAAATCGCTTCTCATAGTCAGTGAAACACAAGTAAGTATCTTTCGTGTATATCCTGCTTTCAGCAAACATCCATTTAACAACAGCGATGATATCCCTTGTTCCGTGTCTTCTTCTGAATCTGGGTTGGAATCCAGCAGGTCCCTGTCTGCGCACTGCTGCAACCATCTTCCGGTGGTTTTCAGCAAATTGTGTGTGATATTAATGACATTGTTAGCTAAATCCCATTGGCTCACCTTTCTTGGAAATGGGCACAAATGTGGATCTCTTCCTATCAACTGGCCAGGTAGCTGCCTTTCACATTTCTTTGCACAGCGGAGTTGGAGGGAGTGCTTCGGATGTTACATCCGTTTATAAAGAACAGGCCCTCCTGGAGTCACGTGACATCCCCGAGTGCGGGCTGGCACATCTGGAACCTCGGAGAGAGCTGGAAGTCACACACAGCCAAGTAGGTCCCGGCGGAACACACATCTGAGGAGCTTCGCGTGCATTGTTGATTCCAGCAACTTTATGGAATAAATTACGCACAACAAATTAGTTTCAGATGGTAGAATAGCTGGTGTGTACTGTAAAGGAAGGTGAACTCCCACTTTTGAACCAACCACTTCCCATCTCAGAGCCTGAATCCAGATTCCGTTCATGTTGAAAATGCAGGGGAGCTCCGACAGGGAGTGCGTGGTAAGGAACGGAGAGCTCAGGAAGCAGTTTGGGAGGGGTGCCTTGTCCTGCGGATTTTGCTGGTGATTGTATGTGAAGCTGTGGGTAAACGGAGCCCACTGCCCCCCTCGTTCAGCACACACAGCAATCAGCCGTACATCTCTTGCTGACGTTTCCTATCCATCCAGAAATGACCAAATTGATTCAATGTGCCGCATGTTTAAAACTTCACTGCCTACCACCCTGGGAACAAGATCTATCTGAAAGAGACATAATTTTTTCCCACCCATCTTTTGAATTTTTTATCTTTCAAACCATCATTGTAAAATTGACTTCTTCCCTGTACTGTCTCAGGAATTGTAAGACGTGAATAGAGTCATGGAAGAGGTCTGGTGGCGGAGTGGGTGCAGAGTGAGCTGCTCATGACAGGCCAGCAGTTCAAACCCACCAGCCACTCCATGGGAGGAAGAGAAGGCTCTCTATTCCCATGGGAGGAAGAGAAGGCTCTCTATTCTCTAATTGGGCAGTTCTACCTGGCCGGAAGGGTCACTGTGAGTCTGAATGGACTGGCCACAGTGAGTGACAGAGCCATGGAGCCATCACTGTATTGAGAGACTAATTCCATCACCCCTAAACCACCTCCTTCATGCTGCTACTTTGTAGTCCCCCACTACCTTGAACCCCTCCCTGGCAAGCCATGTGTCTGTTCTCTACCCCTGTGGTTTCACTGCTTCAAGAACTGAACATGGCCAGTCATCCCTTTGAGGCCAACTTTTTGCACAGAGCAAAATGCCATTGGAATTTGTCTGAATTATGTTTATCAATAACTTTGCTTCTTTCTGTTGCTAAGTAATATTCCATTATATCAATGTGCCGCCATTTAATGAGTCATCACTGATGGACTTTGGGTTGGCTTCCGGTTTGGGGTGATTGTGAACAGAGCCGCTGTAGATGCTGTGTACAAGCTTAAGCAGCAGCACAAGTTTCCATTTTCCTTGCATACCTACTGAGGGGAGAACTTGCTGGGTGCCATTTTATGTGTATGTTTAACTCCTTAAGAAACTGCTATACTGTTCTTCCAGATTATCTGTTTCTATCTTTTTAATTAGTAAAATAATAAAAGTTACTTACATTATCCTCAACAGTTGGTTCACTTGTGCTTAGGTGATTAAAATAATACTATTCACCATGATACAATAATGGTCCTAAAATAAGTCAGTAATTTGACTTGTTTTGTTTTTTAACTCTTGGATGCTTCTCTTGAGCCTTTAAATAATTTTTAAACTTGATTTTTTATAACTATATGTCCTGACAATTGTAGAAACAAAGCCTAAGGAAATTTTCATGAGCAAGAGAACCAGGAGAAAGTTTCCATCAGAACTCAGTTTGACCAACTCAAGCCAGTGTCACGTGCATCAAATCCAACGCTCGGTTCTTCGGTTAGCCGCCCTGCCTTCCTCCACCAGCCTCCACCCAGGCCGCTACAGAAGAAACGCAGACCCTGCACCCCAGCCAGAAAAGATGGGGTGCCACTCTGCCGGTGCGACTTTAATGGGCAGCATGTGTGCAGACCAATTGCTCCGAGGACAGGAACGTCACAGGAAACCCAGCCGTGGACTGGCTCCATCTCTCGGATTGGCTGAACCCACGGAGGTGGCCAGTACCACTTCTGCTCTAAGAAAAATGCCTGTCACTCAAATGGTGAATGGCCTCGACGAAAATCTGCAGCGACAGATCGCAAAGGCAGTGGTGTGAATTCGCCTCCTCCACGTGGCCCCCAATCCTCGCCATACCAATACTGTACAGGCATCTCCTACCTAGCGGAATCCGAGCAGGGGCGGGCCATCGGCAGCTCTGTAGACACCTTCACAGGGCTCTGAAGTAAACTTGAAAATGAAAATAAAATGATCATAGTTTCCTTTATGATATCCCCAAAAGGCATTATTCATGTGTTTGCAAAAGTGGACTTATGGCTCGCGAATAATTGTAAAAATTGTGAGGGACAGGGTTGGCTCTTCCATCTCAAAAATTTGCCGAACCCTGGTCCAGAGGTTGGAAGTTCGCATCTGCCAGAGGCACCTCAGAAGAAAGCTCTGATGATCAACTCCTGGCAAACCAGCCATGGAAACCCTGTGATGCCCACAGGGGCACGGTCAGTTCTAATCTACTTGCTGACAACTTGGGTGAGTTAGTCTGGGCAAACTAGGGAAATAAATCCACAGAAATTCATATGTATAAGAGAGAGTTTTATATAAGGGGTAAGTGTACATTCAGAAAGCATCCCAACCTAGTGCTGGCCAAGCCCATATGTCTGACACCAATCCACAAAGTCCCCCTCCATCTCACAGAGCACACACCATGATGCTGACTGCAGGAGGAAAGCCAAATCAGTGAGCATGTAAGCATCTCAGCGCTGGCAGGGGTCTCCACAGGGCTGCTCCAGTGCCCAGGGCTGCATTGGAGTAAGTCCCTGGGGCTTCTCCTCAGGGATGTTTCACAGGAGCGAGCCTTTCCAGCTGAAGCAGGGAACTGGCTAAGGCAGCTGCATCCTGGTTCGACCATCAGAGAGCAAGAGACCTGAGAACTAGAAAGCGAGGCTCACCACACCATTTATTTGTCTGCCCTTTAATTAACCCCACATGTGTTTATCGGCCAGGTTGGCACAATAAACCTTAACGATCTCATTGGGGCTTTCTTGCTTTGTCTTGTTGTTTAGTGCAACACACATTCAGAAAGAAATTGGGAGGAAGGACCACCTCACCCTTCAGGAATAACAGCCCACGAGCTGCCTCCTACTGTCGGGGTGACTGTTGCCCGTGCCATGCACACTGCATCTCATTCGATCCCTAATTCACATGATAGGGAGAAGCTCTCCTCTGCAGACAACAGAATGGTGTTAAGGAGCTTTTAAAGGGCTGCTGGCTCAGCAAGCAGCAGAGCTTGGGCTTGCATCCGAGGCTGGGCTAACATCCCAATAAGTTCCATCCCCGCGGTCAATGTTCCAAGTCCATAGAAAGGACGCCCTGGCCTCAAATTGTGACGCATCAGGCTCTTCATGGCCCACTCTCGGAGCCCTCTACTGTACTGGACACCCTCTTCCAGTGACTCCCAGAGTGGAGTTTTCAGGCCAGCAGAGGTGCAGCAGGGCACTTGGGAATTCATTAGCAATGCAAAATGTGTGGCCCCACAAGTGACTCAGAAAGTCAAGGGGCTGACAGCCATCTGTTTTAACAAGCCTTCTGGGTGAGACGGATGTTGGTTAAAGTCTGAACACCACCTAACTGTTCCATACATTTGATGGAATCATTCCTCTACTCAAATCTCAATCACAAGTCGTAGATCTGGGATTCAAACGCAGGTCTGTTTGGTCCAAGGCTGATTGCGTTTTGCCATCTCCTCCTGCTCCCTTTCCCACACCACACCCCCCTCCCGCCTCCCCCAGAGACAGTCCTGGGAATAGAGCCCTTTGCAGGGCCACCAACTTCTCTGAAAATGACCCCACCAGCAGGCCCAAGACAGAGAGGGAGAACCGAAGTCCGGAGCATTAAAGAGGGCAGGTCTATTGATTGTAGGCACATGGGTCCCAACATTATTTGGCTTGCTGCCCCCTTTACAGAAGAAAAAAATGCACTCAACACCCCCTCTGGAAATGAAAACGTTTGCACTATAGCCCATACTCCAGAATAAAGCAGAGGTACCTGCTGTTGCTTCTCCCCCTGGATTGTCCCAGCACCCTCAGGAATGATACCGCCCACTTTATACCTACTCTTTGTAAAGATGGGGGGACCCTCCCCCCAAGGCTATCCCCCTTCCTGAGCTGAG
This sequence comes from Echinops telfairi, assembly GCF_000313985.2. Classification (NCBI taxonomy): domain Eukaryota; kingdom Metazoa; phylum Chordata; class Mammalia; order Afrosoricida; family Tenrecidae; genus Echinops; species Echinops telfairi. The sequence goes on from NW_022106471.1 coordinate 15,901,569, forward strand.
CTTATCCTATTGGTAGAACAGTCAACCATATCAGATTATGAGGGCGGCGCTGACCCAGGACAGAGGGCAGGGAGCGATGGAGGAATGGAAGCAGGAGAGGTTGGGGGTGGTGGGTAAGAGATGGTGCACCGAGGGGAGTGAGAGAGATCAGTTGGGGGGCGGGGGTGGGGATCTTGAGGAATGTGTGCAAACTGTTGAGTGTAAAACAGGATGGTCTGCTTGTAAGCCCCCAGCTAAATCACAATTAAAAGTTTCATTTTGTTTTGTTTTTAAAAGAAAGAAAATTAAATGGAAAGATGGTCGTTTTGAAGCCCACTTGTATTTTAAATCCAGCAGGATGGCAGAGCTCGGCTCTGGACTCTGCCTCACGACTGAAATGTTGATCAGTTCTCTTCCATCAGCAAAGTGCTGGTCCCTGCAGACTGACAGGGGTGCTTTCCACTTAGCAGGAAACATCCTGTGGTGCAAACTGCTTAAAATCAAGCTCTGTAAATTTGCTGCGAGAGAAAGATGGGGCTCTGCTTCTGTAAAGAGTTACCGGTTCAGACCCTCCAGGGGTAGTTCTTCTCTGCCCTGCAGGGCAGTTTGGGTTGAAATCACTGGACTGCAGGGGGTTGAGTTTTTTGAGAAAGTATTTCCTTGGTGCGACAATTTTGTAACCCAGTTAGTAAAGAGGAAGAATAAGCCAGTGGTAGCAATTTAATTACACTGCTGCTCGTCTCCACGGGCCAAGACCACACCACATTCTACCTGGGAAGGCTGCGTGACTGACAGAAAGAGAAAGAAGCTGACTCCTGGTTTTCTGTAAGGCTGTTTTTGGAGAGTGAAAAGTGAAGGGTCGTTTCAAACCGTTTACAAAGTGGAAGTACCTTGTTTTGTTTTTGTTGTTGTTTTTGAAAATTTACTCTTGAGTTGAGTGAGGTTTACAGAGCAGATCACCAGTTTTACATCCAACTATTTATGTTCCCTTTTTTTTTTCCAACCCACGCATTGCCGTCCTTTCTCCCCCCACGCCCTCACTTCCTCCTCGACCTCCCTGGCCTTCCTATTCTATGACCCCTGCCCTCCCAACCTGCTGAACTATGACCTGGACTCATGCTGCCCTTTTGAACTTAAACGGTTGCTTATTCTAACATGAGCGTGAATTCAGTTCCAGCCCTGAGGGGTGATTAAGAATCATAATCTTGGGGTGTCCACAGTCTCTATTCAACCTTTAAGCACAAAGTCAAAACACTTTGCAAGTTATTTCCACTGCAAATACAGCCAACCGCCCTTGGGATCAATATCCCCTCTAAGTGAATACGGAAAGCATTTTATTAATGTTAGCACTATTAGCAAACATGACAGCGACTGCACTAAACCCTGGACCTCTAGCAACTCTATCAACTTTTACAAACATGTGAGGAGATCCTAGAACGATCCTCAACCTTACCAAGCTCACGGCCACCAACTAGATCACAACTCATGGAGACCCTGTAGGGCAGGGTAGAACGGCTGCTGTGAGCTTCCAGAACTGTAATTCTTTACAGGAGTAGAATGCCCTCTCTCTCTACCAAGGAGCAAATGGTTGTTTTCAAACTGCCAACCTTTTGGTTATTAACCCCCCCACCTCCACGTGCGTGTGGCGCAGAATCAGGCAGCCCTAAATACAAGGTCTAGGATCCCGAGCACGGACCCAGGGGTGGAAGTGTTTGAATGGCATGAAGGAAGAAGTTCAGCCTACAAACAATCCAGGACAAACTATGACCAACAGAGAGTGGCCCCGCTAGGCAGGCCCCAGGCAGCGTTTGCAGGCATTGTAAGCCCATGCGGTCTCCTTCCTGTTGACACATGAAACACCACCTCTCCATCACAGGACAAAACAAAAGGCCAAAAAAAGCATTAAGGCTATGGGGCACATTGCCCTTGATGTTAACCTCTTCCTCCTCTGGCAGAACTAGTTAGGGGGATTCGGGGTATGTGCCCTTCCTTAACTCACACAGCAACTCTTCGGACCCTGAAACCTCACTCATGGAAAGGCTTAAGCTCAGATCGCAAACAGGCTTGCAGCCAAACGCCCCTAGAAATCTGGAAAATGGGGGACCAGAGTGAAGGCTTTTCTGAACACGCCTGTGAGAGAGCAGTCATCCCCTCATTTTCCCAGTGAACAGTGTGATCACGCTGAAGAACGGAAGAAGGCATGTGGTCACTGGCCCGGTATATGCCGAGGGCAAGTCTGTCTTCCTTTCAAGGGACATTCTGTCTCCCTCAGAGCCCCCACCAGAAAACCGTGTTGACGAAGCAGTGGTATCACCGTTTGCACCTCAAGGATCCTGAGCATCCTGTAGTTAAACATTCAACAGACCTATGCTCAGCCAGATGGAAGCCTACCCTTCACTCACGAGTGACTCTGCTTTTGTGACAGGCAAAGTGTGTTTTGTTTTACCTCCCCCATTTTATTAAACTGAACCAAAAAAGCTAGCTAGCACTCTTTGACTATTTTGTGCTCACTGTAATTTATGTTGCCAACCTGCAGTAATGCTAATTATGTTTACAAATTTCTAAGTGAAATTTTAAGACCATTTTTCTTCTCTACTCCTTCCCATCCTGCCTTCTTAGAAGTATTAAAAAAGCATTTCAGCCACTCCCAAATTCCCTCTTGGAATACCCTTAATGATTCTGAAATATTTTGTCATTCCCCAAACACCGCCCTAAAGACAAATCATTGGACTGCAGACTCTTCACACTGCCAAGTTGAACAGAGCTCAAATGCTCTATCTAACCAAACTCAAATGTACAGCAAAGCCACATAGAGGGGATGATGTGTCAGATATTCCTAAAATACCAAGGCAACAGGGAGGGAAATTGTGTCATCAAAAATCCCTCCCAGAACCTCTGACAATCTAATCTGGGATGATTATTTTTTATCAAGATCCTTAGATCTCATCATATGCCCCAAGTGTATATCCATATGACTAATACCATAAGTCAACATTCATGTTTATAATGTAATGTTTAGGATTTCCCACATCAAAAACAATGTTTCAAAATCTAAAGCTGTTCCTCTACTGCAGCGGTTCTCAACCTGTGAGTCGAAACCCCTTCGGGGGTCGAATGACCCTTTCACAGGGCTCGCCCAATTCATAACAGTAGCAAAATTACGGTTATGCAGTTGCAACAAAAGTAATTTTATGGTTGCAGGGGGGGGTAGGGGGGGTGTCACCGCAACATGAGAAACTGTGTTAAAGGGTCGTGGCATGAGGAAGGTTGAGAACCACTGCTCTACTTAGACATTAGATCAGACACGGGAATTGAATAGAAAACAAACGTGGGAAAATAACCTTAGCCCGATAAACGAAAAACTCCAAGTGAAATTTTAAATATCTGAACAAAATCTTGCTATTGGAATTAATTGCCCTATGGCCTGGTGTGAACATGAATTTAGAGACCCACAGAAAAATGTGGGTCTCCAGAAAGTTGTTGAACCTACTAGAGCTTCCTTTAATGTTCACGAGTGGCTTGAGGAAGACCGGTGTGCAGAATGATCAAAGCGAAGGCTCCCTTTCATTAGAAGAAGCCGCTCCACAGAACGCACCTCCTCAGAGTTTGCCGTTTTGACGTCAGACTGATTCTTGCCTGGGTTTCCTGGAGGTTTGCTCACAGTCAAGTCAATTCCTCCTTGGAGATCTGTGGGGATATTGAATATTTAAGGTTACCACCACACACACACCCACAATATTTATAGAACCATCTGCATCTCTTAAAAGGTGGTGGTGCTGTGGACAAATGTTGGACTGCTAACTGAAGGGTCACTGGTTCAAACCCACCAACCACACTTCAGAAGAAACATGAGGTGTTGGCTTCCTAACAGATGCACAGCCCCAGGACCCCCGCGCAGCAGTTGGGCTCTGTCCTCCAGGGTCACCGTGAGGATTAATCAACCTGACAGCAGTGGGTAGAATTAACCAATTATTTTATTTTATTTTTTTGGTAAAACAGATCGAGCTAAAAAAAGAAGAAGAAAAGATCAAGCTGGTGGCCGCATTTTTGTTTTGAATTGTTCTGCTTTTCAAACAGTAAGCACCCTGGAATCAGAAACTTCCCATTCACTCTGATTTCTGGACTCAGGCGTATGCTTCATAAACCCCGGGCCTCCATGTGTAACTAGACTGGAATGTTCCCACCAGACCAATGAGGCCGTTCTGGAAGGTCCCTGTAGTTCCGTGCTCACCATGCACGTGGACTGGTGGCTCTGTGATGGCAGTGGTGCTGACCAGCCAGTGCCAACTCCTGAAACAGAAGGAAGCGCTGCCCAGGACGGTCACACACACAACAATGGGTATGCTTGAGCCCATTGTTGCAGCCACTGTACCATTCTGTGTCCTAGAGGGTCTGCCTTGTCTTCCCCGACCCGCGAATCAATCCTCCGATGGCCCTTTGTAGAAACTGATCTCTCCTGACCACATGTCCAAAGAATGTAAGATACATTCTTGCCGTCCTGGCTTCCAAGGAGCATTCTGGCTGTACTTCCTTTAAGATCGATTTGTTCATTCTCCAGGCAGCCCGTGGCATATTTTATATCCTTAGCCAACACACCATCATATAATGCATCCACGCCACCCTGGGCTTCCTGACTTGGTAATGAACCCTCTCATACATAGCATTTCATGCAACCGAAAACACCGTGGTTTGCTCAGGCAAGCCTCCATCCTCCCAGTGCCATCTCTGCTCTTTAATAGCTTAAAGAGATCTTTTAAAAATAGCCTTATTGGCAAATAACTCATATCTTATGATTCAATAGTTCAATCAGATTCATAATATTGAGCAGTCATCACCACAATGAATCACTTTCTTTCTGGTACTCAGTGTGATGAGCCCCGTTTGACCAACGCAAGCCACTGCTTGATTTCTTGCCTGCTGCTTCCCTGCTGTTTGCAATATTCTCACCAACACAACGGCAGCCCGGATACAGTCAATATCCTTCACCAACACACTCATCCGAACGTGTCCGCTGCTTGCACAGCTACAGAGCCAGAGAGGACAGAAATCCCAGAGACCAGTGAGCAGCTTGCCCAGCTGATAGTGCTGCAGACATGTGCGAGAGGCGGGGAGCTGCCTTCCCATGCTTCCATTTCACGCATGAGGACACGGAAGCTGAAGCCCCGAGGGTTCTTGAGTTAATCACCCGCGTTCAGCTGGGAGGTGCCGGAGTTCCTCCTGATGGTCTCACTGAGATCCACCCCATCACTAGCCCCCCAAAAGATATTTGTAGACTCGGGGGTTCCAATTTAAACATCCCTCCCAGAGATCCCACATTTCCCTGTGTTATGGTGAATCCTTCCACAATTTTAATGTCATTGACTTTTAATAGAACCTAGCAAATAGGCAGCATTTTGTTCACCAGTGAAGTGGATGCTGACTGACCCGGGTCTTGTTTGGGGGTAAGTTCTCTCCAGCCCATCCAAAATCTTGAAACAGTTGGTTATTCTTAGTGATTTCACCAATGCGTCCAGGGGAAGAAACAAGATTTGAGACCGAGATGTAAGACCTCAGATTTGGCCACGAGAGGGCAGCTTCAGCACTTCCTTCGCAATCTTGCAGTTGGCACTGTCATGCTCAGCCTGCCGTGGAATCCGTACCTGCACCTTCCCACTGAGTGCTCAGGGCGTAAGGAGCAGTTCCTGTCACTTTGCCCCTCCTGTTTTTGAAAACAAATTGTTTTCCAACTCTGATCCAGATCTAGAGGGCCTCCATTTTAGAACTCGGTGCCAAGCATGCCATCTACAAAGACCTTCGGAGGCCAAAAAATTGTCAGGCTAATTTGGAAACTCTCAAGAATGTTTTAATTATCTTTGCCCCTAGATAAAATATGAAAAGAGTGACGATCATCTGAATCCTCCACACTTCATGAAGTTTTGTCATTTTTTTCTCTAAGTGTTCTGCAGGATGTGCCAAAGATTTGCCGGATTTCATGGCCTTCATTCGTCATGCCCATTTGTGTGATATCCTGAAATCTTCAAGTCAAAATTATTCTTGAATTTTTTCACTGGGCTAACCAGTGGAAGGTCCCGCAAACAAGAAAGCTGAGATTACTAGTAGCTAAATTCCATATCCTCTTAGTGCTACAAAACGCAAAATCGGATGTATCTCATTCTTTTAGGTGAATAAAGAGTTTCCCAACTCTTCATTTGAAATCTAAATGCTAGGTTTTACGTGTGTGCACAACTGCCTGAAGACTTTTTCCCCTACAAATAATTATTCATAGCTACTTGGGATGTTTGCTACATCCTTTTTCATAATTTTGAAAACTTAGAGATGTGTTCACGCCTGTTTTTATTTTTTGCTCGAAATGCGTCTTCCTCATGGAGCATTCTCCGAGTCCTCCTATTTGAAATCGCAGCTGCTCTCACCCTGACGCACCCAGCCCCATTCCATGTTTCCCTCCTTCAACGCACGGCGCACCAACAGCTGACACTTTGTATTTGACTCTTTTTTGGGGGGGTGGGGGTGCTACTATCTCCAACTGTCAAAGAATGTCCCGTGGCAACCCTCTGCTTGTTTTGTTTGTTGCTACTTCTCAGGGTATCAAATAGTGCCTGGCCTACCATCGGAAGGCAATAATTCAGCAGAACCATGAAATCGCAAGCACTGGAGCATTTTTGCTAGAAACAGATTTTTTAAAATCACAACTATTGCTCATTCACTGTTATACACTTAACAAGACCTCCTTAAAGTGGACAATAGTCCATTGCATCCAAATGAGCGTGTATGTCTTGTTCTGAGACAATCCTTCCCAGGAAGTCAAACAAGACTCGGAGGGGCTGCTTGGTGAGCTCGGTCTTTCCAGAGTTGTCACAGCATCACAGACCAAGCAGTGGTGGAAGGGAATGAGCAGTGGTGTAGCAGTAAGGAGCTCGCAGTCGCACTCCTGCCTCTGCCGCTAGTGAGCCAGGAACTCAGTCATCCAAGCTCTTATCCCAAGCATAGACATGACAACACATTTGCCTCTAGCGAGGAATTTTGGAGATTCTTGTGAAATGGTAAAATGTGAAGGCACTTCAGTAAGTATAGCATCTTTTCTTAATGCAAGATATTATTAGAATTGTTCTCTCCTACACAGCCCCATGATTTGATAAGGCCGATCAGCAGCTACATGTAAGGGTTTAATTGACAGCACTAGGGTAGGTGGGGGGTGTCTCCCCATTCTTGGATCCCCAGGCCCACACCTTCCCCCAGACACAGACCCTGGAGGCTGTGCCCAACCCTGTCTCAGGAATAAATCCTGATGGACACAAGGCGGTGAAGAAAATGTCCCAGTGAAAGTCGTGCCCATCATGTCCCAGTAGCTGGCTCTGCTCTGATTGGTGTGTGCCCCTTGCTGGGAACTGGGGGATCCCTCTTCGGTTCCCATCCACAGCCCCATGGAGAACCAACCTCCTCTTGAAAGCGGTCCCACAGTAGGTCTTCAGTAAATGATTGCCGAATGAATGGATGATAGACAGCTGAGTTGCCAGTGTCCCCCTACAGCCAGCATGCCCCTCACCCGTGGGCCTCTTCCCTGCTGACAGACGCCCTGATAAGGATGCTGACCTAGACTTTGGAGGGTCCCTTCACCCCGACACCAACTGCTTTGTGCAGCCACCTTGGAGCCCTCTGGCTTGTTCTAAGGGACCCTGTCAACCCCAGTGCTTGCTTGACCTCTTCTTGGCACCATACCTGGGTGCCACACCCTCCCTGCCATGCTGCTCTGCGGCAGGACATCTGTGGAGGGGCGGGGCCGCACTTGACGCTGGCTTTTCCCAGACCACATGGCCCTCCCTGCAGTCAAACGAGAAAGATGCGGCTTCGTGGTGGCTCCTATGGGCAGAGCCCAGAACGGGTACCACCCAGTGCACGTCATCCCCACCTTCAGAGAGTGTGACAGGCCACAAGTTTGAGTGTAAACATCTGCTGGCTCCCTGGGGGGTGAGGTGCTTTGCACAGTCCAAGAGTCCTCCCCTCCAAAAATAGTCACCCAGGCTTCCCCACTTTGCCCCCGATCGCTGTCGGAGGCACTGCGACCTCAGAGGCCCGCCGGGGCTCACCCCCCAGCAGCGTGGCAAACCACAGAGGTGAAGGCAGAGGGCTGAACTCGGGACCCCAGGGGCACACGGGGAGGCGCTCCCACTTCCTGGGAGGATCGCCGGGGAAAGGCTCCGTGGGGAGGCCTGCTGGCTGACCCTGAAGAATGAGGAAGCCCGAGTCAGGCAGATGAGTGGTGTTCAGGGTGTTCCTGGTATGCGGTTGTCAGGTTTCCAGACCCACACCCAAGCCTCGCTTTAACCCCTAGTGCAACTCGGCCGGGGCTGCAGCGCGCAACGCCAGAGGGCCAGTGTAGGTACGCCTGGGGCTGGGACTGCACGGGGCCACCGTGTGTGTGCTGGGGGGTTCATCTAGTGGACCCCAGGATCACGCCAACGCATGCCCACACCCGCGCACGCGCGCGCACGTGGGTGCGCACACACACACATCACTGCCGCCAGAAGGAGGAACGCACACGGGCAGCTGGAGCAGATAGACCGCCTGGCAGAGCACTAACTGGCCCTGCACAGGCACGGCCAGGGTCAGGCTTGTTAGGCACTGGGCGCACCGGGCATGTCCATCCCCCGAGGCACAAAAACTAGCTGTGTAGGCAAGACCCGAGATGACAAAATCACTGAGAGCCCAAGGCAAAAGCTGTCGCCAAAAGAATGTACGTCCTCCTAGCCACCACCGCTTCCCTCCGAGAGTGACCCAAGGAGTGCTTCCACCCAATGCCCCCAGGAGGGCTGCCACTGCCTGGGAACCTCCTCGGGGGCAGGCACCGAGTTCTGCAGATGCAAAGGGGTTTCTTCCCAACAGCATTTGGATAAATGGATTCTGGAAAGACTCAAGCCGGGTGGGGTGGAGGGTGGTGTTGCTAATTAGTAGGAACTCTGTTTTACTCAGTACAGGGCAACAGATAAACATTGAATAGGTATGAGAAAAAAAAAATTTCCCACCAGTCGGAGCTGTCCCAAGCAGAATGAACCGCCTTGGGAGGTAATACGTTTCCCGTCAGGATGGATAATTACTTGGCAGCGACCCTGTAGCGGTGACTCAAGCCTTCAGTGACCAGTCGGCTCCCTTCCAATCCTGTGATTGTGTGAACTTCTGCAGCTCCCCGGTGATGGGACAATGCACAAGTCGGGAGCCCCCCAGTGCAGGACTGGCAAGCTGGGGAGTGGGCCTGCCTCCGGCTCACTCTGGACACCAGAGCCCACTTTAGATGCTGGGGGAGGACAGAGCTAACCTAGCTGATAGGGTTCACCAAGCCCTCCCCACCCCCACCCCCGCACACTCTCCTGAGACGCCTCTGCAGGGGTTTGAACTGTCAAACTTTTCAGCTGTGAGTTGAATGCATTTGCAGCACCAAGGGACTAGTCTTAGAAAACCTTTGCCTCTGATTCTAGTCCGCATTTGGGGCAAGCCTCCAAATGCCAATGTTCAGATTTTACTGCAAGGGGATGGTGATGATTAGACAAAGCAGCACCCCAGTGAAGCCCCCGGGAGAAGAGAGATGAAAAATTCTAAAGAGCGTTTTAAAAGGTTCATCTGATGCCAACCCTCCTGGCCCACTTGTGGATGTGAAAACATCCAATCAGTAGGGAGCCCTGCTACAACCCCCCCCCCAGAAGAGGGTCTTCCCACCTTGAAACAAGGGTGGTGGTCCTGTCATGCAAAATCGCCTATGCAAAACCTGAGTAAAAGGTGGAGATTGTGGAAGCCCTCTTCCACAGGAGCACAGGGGTGTCCGGAGACCAAGCCATTCAAAAGCCTGGGGTCACACACACACCTCGTGGGAACAAGCTGCAAAGGATGAGATGAACTGAGCTTGTTTCCTGCACCCCAAGCAACGTGGCTGGGCTGATGGGGCATGTGTGACAGCCCCGTGTGTGACAGCGGAAGCACTGTCACACACAACAGCCATGCTCAGATCACACCCTCCCTGGCTCTGTAACGGACCGTTTCCTGGCCCTATGAACCTGGGAATGCAGGGCGCTGAACTGTCATGCCACATGGTGCGATGGTCAAGCCTGCACTGAGCCCCGAGGCCGGAGAGAGAAGAGAGCAAGAGGAAACAGTCATCCCCCCCCTCCCCCCGTTTGTCCCAGGAGATGCCAGGAGAAGCTCAGCAAAGCAAGAACCCAGATGGCTGACAAGGTTTTCTAACATTTTACTGGCCTAGATATCACACATCCTACAATGTAACCCTTCCATCCTATGACGGGGAGGTGTGTAGTCACCACCACAATCCATTTCAGAACGTTTTCTTCTCGTGCTCGGACTTAGCTCCCCATATCCCCCCGACTGCCACTGCCAGGCCCCTAGGTAAGTATTCATCCAGTGACTATCTCTACAGATGTCATACACAGAAAATCGGACAAAGCACAACCAGGAAGCAAACACACGAACGAAAAACCAGTAACAAGGACCAGACATAACATACAAAAGCCTCAATCAAAAGGCAGCAGAAAGTATTCAAACTTGAAACAACTTTAAAAAGTTCTCTGGGGTCAAAAGGGAGATAAAATGAAAAGCAGCGGTTCTCAACCTGTGGGTCGCAACCCCTTTGGGGGGTCAAATGACCCTTCCACAGGGGTCACCCAATTCATAACAGTACCAACATGAAAGTTATGAAGTAGCAACGAAATCATTTGATGGTTGGGGTCACCACCACATGAGGAACTGTATAAAGAGTCACGGCATTAGGAAGGTTGAGAACCACTGTGATAAGGTATTCCATTTGAACCTAACTATATCTGCCAGACCAGAATTGTTATTCTGTGTGTGTGTGTGTGTGTGTGTGTCCTCCTATACTGTGACAAGCAGTTCGGCCAAGTTGATGTTCGTGGCGCCAAGGCACCGCACGTTGATCCTCTCCGGTGGGAGGAAAGGAAAGAAGCGGTGCCGTTGGATCAGGTGCGTAGAATAAAGCTGCGCAGCGCACACAGACAAACCCCTTTAAATCACAGGGGTTCTGCCCAGTGACCAGGGAAACCCACCAGAAGGAGTCAGGTTATTTCTTTTAAGAAAAGAAAGAAAGAAAAATCTATCAACCTAACATTAAAAATCATTTGTTATCCTCAAGAGAATCGCCTACTATTGCAAAACTTGATCATTACTGATTCATGACTGATTTAGGAAAAACATCGGCTTAAGTAATCAGGCCAGGGCACTGCTGCTGACCACAGAGCTGGCAAGAAACCCAGGCTCTCTGTCATCACCTTCTTATTAATGTTCAACGTTGTACAACACTGAGCTGTGACCATGGGATTCGTGGTTTGATTTCTCTTTTGCCCTCAACCTAGGGAGCATAGCAGTCACCCTTACCAAGCACTCACGGTCTGTCTCCTTTTCTCCCCAACTCTCTCCCGCCCTCCCCAGAAATCCAGGGAGCGAGGAGGAAGGGAGGCTAGCAACCAGACTTGGTAAGACGTGGATTATTTTCTGTAAAACATCAGTTCTCAGCCCCTTTGAAAGGATCCTACAAACACATAAGCATCTCTTCTCTAAACTGACAGTCTGCTCTGTAGAAACAAGCAGGAAGGATTCCATTACCGTTCTGATGCGACCCCGCAATCCAAGCTTCGCACGCCTGCATCGGGGGCACGCACGCGGCTTTCGTAGGCGCTCTGCTAAACATTCATTTCATTTGGCGAGATGACAAGCGCATTTGGGAACATTCGTCTGACCGTGGCCCCTGGGAAGGCATTTTTTCCATAAGGATATGTGAATCGCCTATCTGCTGATATTTATTTTTCTGCTTGAAGTCAAGAATACCTTCTTATTCTGCAGAGGAGCCACAGCGAAATTCAAGCCAAACACTGTCCCACAGACTCAGAGGGGCTGCCTCGAACAGTACAGCCGGTTTTCTTCTCAGACCTTGTCAGACGGACTGCTTTCCAAGTAAACGCGATTCTTTTAAAATGTCATCAACCTAGTCTCTACGCCTTATCCTTAATACCCGTGTATTATGCAAGTAGCTGAAGTGTAGGCATATTTGCTAACATCGTGTGTCATCAAGCTGCTTGCGGAAAAAATGGCAAATATTTAAAATCCAAGGGAACATTCGGGCAGAGCCATGGTCAGACGGGTATTTTATAGAACACGTTTACACAAAGTGGCACGTCTGTTGTAGGAGACTTGATAATATATTAAGGTTTTAACGGTTTACAGCCCACATACCAAAAGCCCACTTTGGAGTAGTGATCACTAAAAAAGGGGCGAGGGGATGTGTGTACAAAGATACTTACTGCAACACTATTTGTACTAGAAAAACAAGAGGCAAATGGTTACAGAAAATACTCTATGGCCTCTCAGTAATAATCTATTTAGCCCCCCCCCCAAATATTTATGAAGGTGGTATTAAAAGGAAAGTGCTTGTCCTATAACAGTAAATCTTAAAACAGAAGGTAAACAGATGTGGGCACAGATTTTATATATATATATATATATATATATATATATATATATATATATATATGAAACTTTGACTTGTAACTTTGCATAGAGACATAAGCAATACATATTTCAAAGATGGAAGGGTACCCATTCACCAAAAAATACTGCCCCTGAGCAAGCATAAAAGGAAATACTAAGAAATCATTTTCTCATTTTCTTTGTTTTACCAGTCTCCTCCAGGGAATCCCGGAAGAAAACGTGGTGGGTAAACTAGAGGAACTTCACGGAGTCACAGTCAGAGCGGGCGTCGATATTTCTGACTAAAACTCGGCTCGAGCTGAGGGAGGTCAGGGCGAAGGGAGGGACGCAGGCAGCCTTGGTGCCATTCATCTCCCGGGCCATGAACCGTCCCATACCGGGCCGTGGGAGGCACGGTGCCGGACGCACGGCAGTCGTGCTTAAACCAAGTATCCCATCCGCAGGATGCATCAGCAGCCGAGAACGAACCCTGGGGCGGCCAAGTTGTAATTCAAGATCGGGGCTAACAGAGCAGCCGAGCCTTCGTGGGCAGAGGAGCTGTCAACAGAGCAGAGGCCGTCTGAGATGGCAGCGAGCAGAATCGCTGCCAGGTCTGCGAGGGAAGGGCGTTCAGGTGGACTCAGGAGGCAAAGGAGAGCCGTCGCATCTCAGCAGGCCAGTGTGAGGAGACAGGGCTGATGTGACACAAGAGAGGTCATAAGAAACAGCCATCTAGACCCAGAGTCACTTGTTGTGTCCTGTCCAAAAAGGGGGGACCCATGGGGTGGGGGGGAGGAACTAGCCCAGAACTTCTCCTGCTGTTCTGAGGGTGCCCACATACCTGCCCCTGGCAGAGTAGCTGTGCGCCTTGTCTGGTCTCAACGACGCTGGGAATTTAACTCAAAGCATCCCTCAACCCAAACCATCTCTTCTCGTCAAACTGCGCTTGGGCTCCCTCCTCAGCCCTGGAAAGCTTCCCCCTCTGCCTCTTTGGGGGCTACTCAGATGCCAGGCTCCGGGGTCTGTCCTCTGTCCTTAACCACTCCCTGGAGAGTGGCTATCCCCCTATGGTCTCTGCTTCTCCCAAACCATCTTCTCTGTCACTCAACTCTGAAACATGTACCACCGGCCTCAGTCTCAAGCCCGTCCTCCGCTGCCTTCTGGGAGTCCTCCATTCGAGAACAGCCGTCTGCCTGTGGCCCCTGGGAAGGCATTTTCCGTAGGTGCATTGCCTATCTGCAGATATTCCTTGTTCAGCTTGAACTGAAGAATCCTTTCTGATTCTGCCAAGGAGCCAGGTGGGCAGAGTGGGCTGGGCATGCCACAGGCTCTTGTAGCAGACATGCCCCCCCCCCCTCACCTTCTAAAAGAGAGTCCAACGCCCATGGCGTGCCTGTGTCTTTGCTTCTAGCGCGCATGAACAATCCACCAGTCTCCCAAGTTAGACACTCCGTGCGTTACGGAGTCAAACTAGCCCCGTAGGATTCTTTCTGCTTGTCATCTGAATCAAAATAGATCCTTTTCTTCTTCGGTTCTGCCGGCTGGGTTTGAACCACCATCGTCTAGTGCAGGAGTTGAACATAAACTGTTTATGCCGCCCAGGGACCTGGATCAGCCATTAGCCCTGTGGATCCCATCACACAAGGATCATTCCAATGGGACCTCTTCTTTCCACCTGCATGGCTGAGGGTGAGCTATCAAACCTTCTTTAGACTATTTAGCCATTTAAATCAAATTCCGTAAACTGTCAGAGAGCAGCTTCTACGTGCTAAGCGCCGGGCCCACGGAAAAGAATAAACCGTGTCCTGTGTCCCTTTCAGTCCCATGGCCAGCTGGCCTCCAGACTTCAGTACGTTGGGGGGTGGGGGTGTCCCAAACCCTCACTTCATTTCTCCTCCACAATCAAATGCAGGTCCTCAACTAGTCACGCACCGTGTTGCACACCCTGCACACGCGTGTGGTTCACTTTTCACACGCAGCCACTGTCCCTGCCAGGAAGGCTTCTCGCTCAGTCTGAGCCTCGTTTTTGTGAAGGCTGTTAGGTGCCGGCGAGTGTGTTCCGACCCACTGTGGTCCTCTCCACAGCAGGACGGAACCCTGCCCGGGCCTGCGCCATCCTCACGACGGTCCTGTGCCCGAGCCCATGGCAGCAGCCCCTGTGTCCAGCTATCTCATGGAGGGCCGTCCTCTCTTTCGGCGCCCCTCCACTTTCACAAGCACGGCGTCCTGCCCCGGGGACTGGTCTCTCCTGACTGTGTGTCCAAAATAGGTGGGATGGAGTCTCACCATCCTTGCCTCTGAAGAGCTCTCTAGACGTGCTTCTTCCAAGACGGATGTGCTTGTCCTTTGAGCAACAGTGGGCTCTTTCAATATTCTTCGCCCTGGGTCATCCTTTTTCACATCAAGTGCTTTTTCTCCCTCCGTGCCGAGGCAAGTCCCTACCTACCTATAAAGTGCACTTCAAAGGACTCATCCGTCCTTACCTCCCATCTGAACCCAAGAAGGTCTCTCTGGTGTTCCTCCCCATCACACCATGTTCAAATCCCTCCACCAGCAAGGTTACTGCAGAGTGGTAAAATTTATCTTTTTGCCTGTCTCTATGCTTAATCTATGAGCTCACAGAAGACCAATACCAGGTGTTCCTCATTTATCTTCATCTGCATGAACCTGACAGTGAATTTCCCCTGCCCTCTACTTGTCAGAAGCCTATTCGTCTTCCATTTTTCCAGGCCTGACTCTATCTCTTCCCACTCCCCCTTTTATCTGGAGCCACCCCCTCATTCCAGGCCACTGAACTCCATCCCCTTCTGAAAGATCATGGCCCTTTGCCCTGTGCCTCGGCCGTTGGGCACCCCCCATCATGCACTGAAATGTGCCTGTTCTCCTTCTGAGGCCCTCATGGCATCTTCTTCCATGTTTAGACCAGGACTTTGCACCCAAGTAGGTGCTTTGTAAGCATTTGATGGCTGGTAACTCTTCTAGAAGATGGTGACTTGGGGGAAAGGAGAAGGGTGGAGCCCAGGACACGAGGAGGAGGAGGACATGTCACTGTGGAACGGGTGTATTTCCCTCCATAAAATCACAATGAGGAGGGGGGAGAGAGGGGAAAATGGAGACTATCAAAGTCCAGAATGAAAGAGGCTCCCGTGATAAAAACAATGGTAGACAAAAACACACTGAGCTGAAGGAGGTCTGGTAGCGTAGTGGGTTAGGCATTAGGCTGATCAGTACAAGGTCACGGTTCGAATTCACCAGTTGCCCCACAGGACAAAAATGAGGCTGTCTGCTCTGATAAAGATTTACAGTGTTTTGTTCCCGTAGCGTGTTCAAAAAGAATATGGCCTTGATGACACCCTAAATTTGGACTTCTTGACTCTAGAACTATGATAAAATGGATTTCTATTGGTTTACGTTCTCTACATTTGGGGGACTTTGTTAGAGTAGTCCTAGGAAGCAAATACAACCATTGTCATATCAGATATAATATTGATGTTTCTTTGAAAGTAGTCTTAATCATTAGGTTTCGAGATGACATTTTATTTAAATAGCTTATATTGGCTTTCTTATCTTGTTCTGCATGCCACAGAGGAAAAGAAATAAACAACTGTGCCTGTCAATTGTCCGTTGAATTCTTGCTATGAACGCTTGTTAAATCTTTCACTTTAGAAAAGTATCAGCGCGATCATTTTAAATAAGCACGCCCAAAAAGGGATTTAATAATTCAACCAACGGCCAGGCTGTCCAAGTCATTTTCACAGTAATCAAACTCAGGCTCTAAAAGAAATAACTGAATTACCTATTTGAATCTATCTCTCGTTTCTACTGTTACTGCTAGGCTGTCAAAGAGTGAGGGGAGGGAGACCCTAAAGGACTCATCAAGAATTA
Organism: Echinops telfairi; assembly: GCF_000313985.2. Classification (NCBI taxonomy): domain Eukaryota; kingdom Metazoa; phylum Chordata; class Mammalia; order Afrosoricida; family Tenrecidae; genus Echinops; species Echinops telfairi. The sequence continues at coordinate 15,917,913 of NW_022106471.1, forward strand.
AAGGGCTGACTGTGATCATACTGAACTGAGGAGGCTCGGTATCAAGAGTAGTAATAATTTTTTAAAAGATACTGTCATCAGCATTTTTCTAGGAAAATAATAAAAATGCCATTTGAGAAAGAGCCTTTATTAGTGTCCTGGGAGAGAATATCAAATCAAGCTAAGACCCACCCACTCTTTTTGAGAACAGAGAAAACAACAGAATAAAAGTTCCCAGAATTAATCAACACAGAATAGAGCAAAAGAGAAAGAGAGAGAGATTAATCAGGATCTTCTTGGGTTTGACTAAATTATCATGTATCATCTCACTCATTTAAAAACAATATTTGTAAAGTAAAATGAGCCTTTGAATGCTGATCTCTGGAATCTTATTTCCTCAACTCATTTCATGTTATTAATATAACTCAGCCCACGAGGCAGCAGGGATCAGAGGAGGACTGAGCAGTCACTCTCGTGAGATTTCGAAGATAAGCAATTTGGATAGATTATATATTTTTAAAATAACTCTTGTATCTCCAGAGTGGGTTTGGAAACTCACCTTATTCTGATCATTTGGATGTCTTATGTAATCCATGTAGAAGCCCTGATGGCATGGTGGGTGGCACACTGGGCTCTGAACCCCCAGGTCAGCAGCTCGAAATCACAAGCCACACCCACTGGACAGAGATGAGGCTTTATCTGCAACTTCAGAAACTCACAGGGGCAGCTCTGCGCTGCCCCATAGGCCACGGTGAGTTGGGATTGACCAGATGGCTGTGAGTAAGCTTTGGGTTGGATATTCCTGGTTCAGACATTTAAAACACGATTCTAATATTAAATTTTATTTTAAACTCCTTTTAACGTGTTCTGTAATAAAAATACATGAGGTTAAACATCATCCCTGTTAAAAAAAGTAGTAAGTTGGCTGCTATTTCTGCTGTCCTGGTCAGCAAGTTCCTTTTAACTCTTGGGTCAAAGTTTTGGGCATGAAAACAAATAAATTCACTCTGTTTTTTCAAGCATAAATGATATGCAATAAGGCTCCAAGAACAGAGGTTACTCATTCTGGTCATGTGTTACTTTCTGGCAAGCATGTCCTCATGCTCGTTTGAACTCCCTCCAAGTGATTTTTAAGCATTAAAGGTGAACACAGCTCTCCTTTTGCAAGGATATTTTGGGCAGCTGCTGTGAAACAAAATGCAAATCATTCAGGGAAAAATGTTAAATAAGAAAGCGCTAGTCAAGAAATCACCCCAAAGTTTAAGCTCACATAAAAACAAACTAAAATTAATGATGGGTAAGCACACCGTAATGTTGAACAGGAAAAACATTTAGAACTCTTGACCACAAGTTCAAATTTCCTGACCTGCTGGACAACCTCCCTTTCCACATCTTTCCTAGATGCCATCAGGCCCGGCTTTGCTCTCCCCCATAAACTGTCATTTATCTAGAATGCAATCAACCAGAGAGCTTAAATAAACACAGTGATTTTTTCCTACGCTCCCTTTTCAGATAGTTCACAGCTATTGATTCAGTGCCTACTATGTCCCCAGCACCGTGCCGGGTGCCGAGGCACATCAAAGGTGCCCCTGTGTAATTTGGAATTGTATAACTTCTCCTTTAGGGGGAAAAATTCCAAGGACGCACATTTTCAGAGACCCCGTCTATAAAGCAACTTCCACCACATCTGTAAAGGAAATCCTGACTCAGTCCAACCTCAGACCACCTATTTCATCTAGAACCTCGGGGCTGGGCAGTCACAGCCAATGCACTGACTGGAAATGAGGCATTCCATGAAGTCCAGAAATGCCAAAGAGGACCAAACTGGGCGCTTCGGAGTTCAAATGCATTTCTATCCTTTGACTTTTAAACAAATCTGATGACTGTATATGCTTAGGAATAAATATGAAGAGTTGTGGTGATTCAATGGTAGCATTCTCACCGGCCATGTGTCAGAGCCAGGTGGGATCCGTCACCAGTGCACCTCAGAGGAAGCTGCCTCCCATCTACCAGTGGGGACCGATCTGTTCAGAGAACGCTGAACAGGTCCCAGCAGAACTGCCAGACAAAGATAGGAGAAGGAAGACTTAGCAATGACTTCTGAAAGTCACTCAGTGGAAACCACGTGCATCACAAGGGCCTGACGGGCCAGGGGTCACGGAGATGGTGCGGGCTTAGGGAGTGTGTCATTTCACTGTGGGTGGGACACCAGGTGTCAAGGGACCCACTTGATGGCAGCGAACAGCTTTCTGAAAACAGCCTAACAGCGTTTATTATGAATAAATGAGCATTGCAGTCACTGGTAGCCAGATACAAAGCCAACACCGGGCCTCAAAGAGTCAACAAATGATCTCAGAGGGATGGAAACAAGGGCCATGTTACTCCACGTGGGTCTGTGAACCGGTGAGCTGTGTCAGTCGGAAGTTTAATTTCACTTCTCAGAACAGAGAATAATTTGATGAAAATAGTTCCAGTTAAAGGAAAGCCTGACCAGAAAGTACACATCAAGTGCCGAAGAAGGGCCTAATTTAGGGATCCGTGCACCCCTCTATCAGCATAGGCCCATCCCTGGGGACACAAGCAAGCCCCATGGTCCTCCACAAGATGAACACGGATGTGCCTGTTTCCGGTTCTTTCCAAGACCACCAATGGCTATGTCAAAATGAAGAAATTCAAAATATACAAGATTCAGATTTCAGAAGAAATAAAACAAGAACCAGTAGGTGCCCATGGTTTCCTATTTTAATCCCCCTGTACATTGTACATTCTCAGAAATCCTGGGAGTTTCTGAGAAAACGGATCCTTGTTGTTGTTAGTTCTGGCTCATCGTGGCCCGGTGTTCAACAGGAAAGCCTGCCTCGTCCACACGACGGCTGCTATGCCAATGTCAGTCCATCTCGTCCAGGGTCCCCTTCTTTGCTGGCGGCTCTCTCCGTACTAAGAATAATGCCCTTTCCAGGGGCTGGTTCTACTGACATCAGGCCCAGAGTCTGTGGAGCGAAGTCTTGGCGCCGTGGATTCTCAGGAGCATTCTGGCTGTACTTCTTTGAAGATAGATGTGTTTGTTCTTTTGGCAGTCCATGGTACTTTCGATATTCACTTCAGCTTTGATCTTCCTTAATCATTGTCCAACTTTTACATGCAGGTGAGGCAATTGAAGAAACCATGACTTGGGTCAGGGCACCTCAGCCCTCGAGGAATCTGTCAGAGTAGGCGTTGGGCCATAAACCGAAAGAACTAGAAATCCATACTTTTTCCAAGAGGTAAAAAGAAATTCAGATACTATGCAACTAATATGCATATGTGTTACTCCCACTCATGCCAAAGCATTTTTACCGGTGACAATAGCTCCAGCCCATATTCCATATCTATATTATTTAGTGGATCTACTCAGACACACGCCTCACCGTGAGTCAGAGTCAACTCAACAGCATTTGATTGTACTGGTCTGTGACTTAACAAATTACCTAGACCCTGGAAAATAAGTTAACCATCTAACATCATAACATAAGAAAATAACATAAATTTAGATTTCTACCTTCCACGCTGTTATTGCTGGTTGCTGTCGAGTTCGTTCCATTCACAGGGACCTTGCATAGAAGAGAGCAACACTGGGCCTTGTCCAGGGTCTTCCGCACAATCATTATTATGTCCGAGTGCATTTTCTCAATCTGTCTCGGGAAGAATCTCCCTCGTCTTAAAAAATCTTGCTATCTTCATTTCAAAGGGTCATGCGAGCTGATCCCTGCCCCAAGACCCATTTGTTCTTGCTCCGACAGTCAAGCGCATAACCAGTCTTCTGGGCTGTGTGCGTCTGCGTAGACTAGAGAAAAAAATCATGGACACTCATAGGTGTATAAGAAAGAGTGTCAGACCAAAGGGCAATTGTATATTGAGAAAATACAGCCCATCCCAGTCCAGATCAAGTCCATATCCGATATTAGCCCATATGTCCGATATCAGTCTATAAAGTCCTCTTCAGACTCACGCAGCACATGCGATGACACCAAATTCAGGAAGCTCACAGGCCAGTGGGTGAAAAGTCTTGTGGATCCAGGGGCGGTGGAAGCATCTCAGTGCTGGTGCGGGTCTCCATGTGGCTCCTCCAGCTCCAGCGCTCTGGCTCCATCAGTGTAGCTTCATGTGGCTTGTAGGCCAGAAGACAAAGCAGAGAGAGAGTGTGGGTCTGGCCTCCCGTGAGCTATTAACCCCCATCCAACCTCCAAAGGAGGCCACCAAGCTGTGACCTGATTGACAGGCCAAAATCCACCCTTCACTCTTAATAGTCTCAAGTTGATACCAGATTATGTAATTACCACATGAGCCAAGACCCAAATGCAAATGTGTCCATTCTTCTTTGGTGTCCCTTTTTCGCTGTTCACCTTTTGCAGGTGTGTGAGGTGATTGAAAGTACTGTGGCTTAGATCAGTGTACCTTAGCACTCGGAGTGCTGTGTTTGCTTTTTAACGCCGGAAAGAAATCTTTTACCAATGCTAGACCATTCGACTTCTTAACTGCTGCCTCCACGGCCATGAATTGTTGATGCAAGAAGAATGAAATCCTTAACAATGTCACTTTCACCGTTGTTTCTAAAGATGCAGTTACTGGCCTAGTTGCAAACATTTTTCAAATGAATTTTTTTTTTATTGTGAATTAGCTGAGGGGGCTAGCTACATTTCAGACCATCAACTCTACATTCAAGAGTTCAAACCACTCAAAAACTCCCCATCTTATGCCACCCCCGCCCCGAGATTTCTCTTCTCCCTCTGATGTATCTCTAGCCTCCCTTTCATCCAAGTCCACACCTGCCAAACCTCTCATCCGTAGCTCCATCTTCCCACTTTGCCCTCCACTGCTGGGAAACCTCTAAAGTCTGTCCACCTGGTATACAAGTCTGTGGCTTGGTTTTTACCCTTATTGTAGAGGTGTCCTTGTATAGTTGACTACCTTCCCTCAGAACATTGCTCTCCGGGTCCATCTATGTCATGAGGTGCTTGGTTTCATCACTGATTTTTAGAGATACATGGTATCCCATTGTGTGTAAGTGCAAGTTCCTTTGCTCGTTCTCCTACTGATGATCATTGGGGTCACTGTCAACTTCTTACTATTGTAAGCAGCGCTGCGATGAGCATGGAATGAACATGTCACTTGACTATCTACCAAGCAGAGTACTGCTGCCTCGTATGAAATTTCCATTCCCAGTTGCTTGAAGTAGCACCATGTTTCTTTCCACAATGGTTGTACATATTTACCAACCCTCCAGCAATATAGGAGAATTTCAAGCTCTCTCAGCATATCCAGCATTTGTTATTTTCTGTTTTTATTTTATATGTGAGTGTGTGTATAATATACATATGTAATTGGGCTGTCATTTTCAGTATAATCTGATATCTCATCATTTGTTTCCTTGAATCTTGTGGATGGCTAATGACTAAGAGCATTTATTCGTGCATTTGTTAGCCATTGGAATGTCATTTTGGTGAATTATTCATATCCTTTTCCCTCTCTTAATTGGATCATTTACTTTTTTCCTTATTGACGTATTTTGGATTTCTATAGATTGTAGAGACTAATCCCTTGTCTTTTGTGTCATTACTACAGATTTTTGCCCAGTCTGTGCATTCTCTTTTTACTACTTTGAAGAAGGCTTTTGATGTACATACGCATCTTATTTTAAGCAGGTCTCCTTCACCTATTTTGTCCTCTACTGTGTGCTCCTCTTATGTTTGACAGTATGTTTATGTCCTGTCTTGGGGCCCTCAAGCCTGTCCCTATTTTCTCATTGATGATCTCTACAGCTCTGGATTTTACATTGAAGTCTTTGCTCCATCCTGAGTTCATTTTCGAACATGAGGTGATGTGTGGGCCCTGTTTCATTCTTCCGTAGATGGAGATCCAATTTTCCCAGCACCTTTTGCTGAAAAGACTGTCTCTTTCCCAATTCATGTTTTCTGGTTTTGTTTCTGTTTTTTCCCTCTGTCAAACATCATTTGTCCGAAGGTGGATTAATTTATGTCTCAGTGTTCTATTCTGTACTGAGTTAGTTAGTTTATTGTGCCAACCTGGCCGATAAACACACGTGGGGTTAATTGAAGGGTGGC
>NW_022106471.1:15924092-15956431 GCF_000313985.2 Echinops telfairi
TTCCCTGCTTCAGCTGGCAAGGCTGACTTCCTACAAGACATCCCCAAGGAGAAGCCTCATGGATCTATCCCGATGCAGCCCTGGGTGCTGGAGCATCTGTGTGGAGACCCCTGCCAGCGCTAAGATGCTTACACATTCACTGACTCGGCTTTCCTCCTGCAGTCAGCATCATTGCATCTGTTTTGTGAGGTGGAGGAGGACTTTGTGGATTGGTGTTGGACATATGGGTTAATAGGTTAATGTTGGACTTATGGGCTTGGGCAGCACTGGGTTGGGATGTTTTCTTGATGCACTCTTAACCTTTATAGAAAACTCTCTCTTATACATGAGTTTCTGTGGATTTGTTTCTCTAATGTGCCCAGACTAACACATATACTGTTGATCGGTCTAGCTATCATTGTTCTAGTATGAGACTGTTTTAACTTCCGTGGTGATGAAAGAGATTTGAGGTCACGTAGTGAGAAGCCTCCCATTTTGTTTTTCTTAAGAAGTTCTTTACTTATCCTGGGTCTCTTCCCTTTCCATATAAAGTTAGTAATTAGTTTTTCCATCTCTTTAAAGAATGCAAATGGGATCTAAATGAGAATTGTGTCGTATTTATAGATTGCTTTCAGTAATGTTGACATTTTCACAATGTTAATCCTTCCTATCCATGAACATGGAATATTCTTCAATTTAGGTAGGCCTCTTTTGGTTTCTTGGATTAGTGTTCTGTAGTTTTCTTTGCACAAATCTTCTGTTTCTCTGGTTAAATTTATTCATAAGTATTTCATCTTTTGCATGGCTATGTAAATAGTATTATTTTCTTGATTTAATTTTCAGAGTTCTCTTCATTAGTATACAGGAATCCCACTGATTTTTGTTCATTAATCCTATATCCTTCCACATTACCAAATCTTTCAATTATTTCCCCAAATGTTCTTGTATGTGAAGTCTTTAGGGTTTTCTACAAATAAACTCATGTCATCTGCAAATACTGAGAGCTTCAGTTGTTCTTCGTGCATTTGGGTTCCTTTGATTTATTTTGTTGTCAAATGATTCTGGCTAAGATTTCTAGCACACATTGAATGAGAAGGATGAGAAGGGGCGTCTTTGTCTGGTTCCCATTTGCAGGAGAAATGCTTTGAGTTTGTCCCCATTTCGAAAAATATTGACCCTAGTGTTTCATACATGACCTGTATTTTGTTGAGAAATTTCCCTTCTATTCCTATTTTGTTGAGTCTTTTTAATCGGGAATGGGTGTGTGTTGGATATTGTCAATGATTTTTCTGGTTGATTGATACAGTCATGTGGTTCTTATTTTTTGTTTTGTTTATATGATGAATTACAATCATTGTTTTTCTAATACTGAACCATCCTCACATAACTGGCATGAATCCCACTTGATTATGGTGTATTATTTCCTGAGATATTGTTGGATTCTCTCATCCAGGATTTTGTTGAGCATTTTTGTGTCTGTGTTCATAAGGGATGTTGTCTATAATTGTTTTACCTTTGTGGTGTCCTTGCTTGGTTTTAGTAGCATCAGGATTATGTTCGCCTCATTAAATGTGCATGGGGGTTCGTTGTACTTTTCTATATTCTGGAATAGTCTGTAGAATTGGTGTCAGCTCCTCTCTGAATCTTTGGTAAAATTCTGATCCTTGACTTTTTGTGTTGGAAGTTTTTAAATGACTTCTTTTGTTATAAATTTGTTGGTTTTCTACATCAGTCTGTGTTAGTTTGGATAGATAGTGTGCTTCTATAAATTATTTCATTTTATCTAACTTCTCAACTATGTTGGAGTGGTCTTTCATGTTAAGATATTTTCATTGTTTTTGTTTCATTTGGTTCTCTTGTGATGGCACCCTTTTTATCTCTGAGTTGTGATGTTTGCCTCTTCTCTTTCTTTTGCATCATTAAGTTTGCCATGGTTTGTTGATTTTGTTAATTCATTCAAAGGGACAACTTCTTGTCTTATTGATTTTTCTGCTTTCAAATTCATTTATTTTTGCTCTAATATTTATGATTTCTTTTCTCCTAGTGCTTGAAGGTTTATTTCATTGCCCCTGTTCTAGTTGCTGAAGATCCTGCATTAAGATGCTGATTTTGGCTTTCCCCTGTTTTTCATGTGTGCATTGGCTACTGTAAATTGCCTACTGACAACTGCTTTTGCTCTGTCCCAAAAGTTTTGGTATCTTGTCTTTTCTCATTTATTTAGAAAAAGTTTTAGATCTCATTCATTACTGCATCTATTACCCAGTTACTTTTAAATAATATGTTTCAATTTCCATGCATTTGACTTGATTTTTTTGTTCTTGCTCTTTCTGTTGTTGTTCAGTTCTACGTATGGCACTGTGGTCTGTTGACATGGAGTGTAGAATCTCAGTATTTAAAATGTGTTAAGGCTTGCTTTGTGGCCTACCATATGGCCTGTTCTAGGGAATGTTCTACATGCACTGGAAAATAATTAGTCTTGTTCTGCTGCCGGATGGAGTGCTCTGTATATGTCCAGGAGGTCAAGTTGGTTGGGTGTGTTGTCTAGTTCTTCTATGTCTTTATTGAGTTTCTTTCCTGATAATCTCTCTTTCCTTGAGAGTGATGTATTGACATCTCCTACTGTTATTGCTGTACTATCTATTTCTCTCTTAAGCTCTTTAAGAGTTTGATGAATGATTAATGTATTTTGAGGGTCTTTCATTGGGAGCATAGATGTTTAATAAGGCTATGTATCTAAAGATCGGGACTAGGGATCTGGTTAGTTTTACAGTTAGTATTAGGGCTTGTCACTGTTCTCTTATTTTTGTTAATAAAATATGTATAATAAATAATTTTAAGGTAAGCATTTAAGATAAAGTAGTTAATAAATAAAGTTACATGTAAATAGAACCAACCCTAATATTTTCATACCTTTTTAAAACTCCACAATTCTTTATGGAGAATCTGACATTGTTTTCTAAGGGAAGGCACTGAAGGCTCAAGGAGAATTTTGAAACAGCTTTCCGTAATAACTTGACCTTCAAATATCTAAGGGTTTAAGGATGCCTAAAGAAGACAGTAAGCACTATGGAACCTAATATAAGAATCGTCAACAACAAGACAAATAGAAGTTACCAGTTGAATCAGTTTTAAATGTCCTATTGTAATAAAATAATCAATTTAAAATAAAAGAAGTCCCAGAAGTTAAAACTCACTATTGAGGGGGTAAGGGGAAGTAGAAAATCTGTTGAAATGAAAAATAAAGAGAAATTTATCTTAAGCTCATTGATCCTCCTCAAATTGGAGCATAATCATAGATCTAAATTATGCATACTTTGCATTTCCCTGTGAGAGTCTGACATCTCCCCTAACAATCCATGCTTAATAATGCAATGAAAAGGAAAACCAAAACACTAAGGGATTTGTAACAGGACCTGGAGACTTTCACCTTTAGTTCATTGCTTGGATCTCAGACTAGATCAAGGACTAAGAATTATGACTGGCATTTCATTCCCAACAATTAGATGTTTATATTCAATCTGAAGAGCTACCTCCCAAGGTGGCACTTCTTGCAGGACCATGAGCTGGAAACCCCACAGAAATCACAGTAAATCCTGATTGTATCCATTCTGCACATATGAAAAGAGGAACCGAAGGAGTGAAAAATCCGGGAATCAGGCGGCTTAAATGGCAAACCTCTCACCTTTCACAGACATGCCAACAATTTTTCAATAAATACACTAAAACATACTGTATTTTTGAAGACAAGCTCTCTCAATCAAAAATACTTTAAATATCATAATGAAATTGATGATATACCATAAAAATATGCTTTCTGTCATATATTTTATATATTCATAGCAAAACATTTTCCCAATAGAGTTAAAAGTGTTCTATCAGATAATGAGCAGTTATGCCACAGCTTGCTAACAAAATGTTGAGTCCAGACAGTTCTTTGCAGTCAAAGCCCAATTAGTTGTGTCTGTTTGACTCATGTTGGCTTTCATTCAGAAAGTGAATTTATGTGGTGAGACCTGTTCTTTCCTAGAGACATAACCCAAGATGCTGATTGAATAATGCTAAGTAGGGATGGCAGAGATCCCAAAATCTGACAAGTTGAGATTATCGCTTGTAGAAATTTAAATTCCAGTTGAGAGCATCTCACAGTTCCCAAGGGCCATCACAAACTCTACTAAAAAATGTTATTTATTCATGACTAAATAAGATAAAATTATTATTAGAGATTTGGAGGGACAGGGGTGAGAGGTTATTAGAAGGATGAAACTAGCAATTTAGGGTAAAGGTAACATTCAGAAGCCATTTTGTTCAGCTGCAATATGATTTGATAAATTTGTAATAGGAGGCTTTTAAATTTTTTACTAAATAGAGAGAGCCTAACAAACATTATAGAGTGGTATTCGAGAGTGATGAGACCACAAAACGTCGTTGTTCCAACAGTCCTTCTTGCTGACTTTTGAAGATAAAGTTGATAGGGGGAAAAAAAGGAAAAAGATAAAAGTAACCAAAGCTACATAGAAGATGTTTCTGAAACTAAATAGACATTTCCTGACTCTAGCTGTTGGCTTTTTGTTTTCTTCCTAAAAATCAAGGGCTCAGATTAGAAATGTAAACAGGGTTGAATGACAAGTTCTTTATATGTAAGTTGTGTGTGTGTGTGTATTACAGGAGTGGGTTAGGGCTTTGTAGTCTAGAAAACACCTGTATTAAATGACTAAGCCCTTTCTGGTTTCTAGAAAGAATTCTAAGATTTAGCATTCATAATGAAAGATGGTTATCACAGGAGGATTCCATTAAATATACTCTTGGTTCTGTGAAGTAACATGTGAATAGCATCAGTGCTTTGATGACAGGGCAAAGATAGATAGATAGAAAGACAGACAGATAATAGATAGGTAGATAGATAGATAGATGATTGATAGACAGATAATAGATAGGTAGATATAGAGAGAGAGATAATAGATAGATAGATAATAGATAGATAGATAGATAGAGATAATAGATAGATGATAGATAGATAGATAGTAGATAGATAGATAGATAGATCGATAGATAGACAGACAGACAGACAGATAGATAGATAGATAGATAGATAGATAGATAAAGAGAAGCTTACGCAGGAGAACTTTGCAATAGATGAGATTACTAACATCTGGTTATGCCTACCACAACCCTATGCCCCTGAGTAATTTAGTAACAAAATAAATCTTAGGCTGTTTATATGACCAAAGGTATCTGAATCATTGAAAGAAAAGGGGAGGGAGGCGGCCACATGAGCTAGTGAAGGAAATTTTTACTGATATTTGTGTTTCTTTTTCCCATGGCCGTAATTCATTTCGGTCTACTTTTGTTTTATTTTGTTGGGAAACTACAACATCACCCCTCCATTCTTAAAATGTTGATTTCTTGATCACCGTTCAAATAGTATAACAAGATTGCGGTCACATTCAGAGGCAGGTGATGTGCTCCGAGGGTGACAAAAAGCCATAATCAACCTCAGTTCAAAGCTAGAACAGCTATCTAAAATGTGCCAGTATGAAAGACCATCGTTTGTATCTGCCAGGAATACCACGGACAGCCTGGCTCCTGGAAGGACAGACACGGGGAGCCCCTTCCCCCCAGCCAGCCACAGTGCTGACTAGTTCCCTTAAGACCAGAGCTGGTCACCTCTAGACTTCTTGGTAAAACACTCCGCTTGCTCACGAATCAACCTGGTGAGCTTTCCCACCTGAACATCAGGTATGAGCCATTACCTGACACACTGTAAAGTGTGAGCATCAGTCACCTGCAGGCCTGGAGCACAGGCTTGGTCCCAGGTCTCGGCTTCCTCCTGCGTCCACTCAGCCCAGCTAGGATGAGGAGCCTCCACACGAAGGCTAAAAAGAAAGCACTTCGTCTTAGGAATTCTCGCTCCCTTCGTTTTCCACAACTATTCACCTGAGTACATGTCTAAAGTCTCAATGTGTCTGATTCCCCTTTCTTTCTCCTGCTTTCTTAATAAAGTTCAAAGTAGAAGCTTACACTCTTAGATTGGATTTGTTTTGTTTTTTCTATAGATTTTTAGGGATGACTTCTAAGAGAGGAATGAGAGGCAGATCCAGGTTCAATGGGCATGAGATCTATACACTTTGGAGTCCACTTTATGAGAACAAATATGAAATTATGAAATAATATCAGACACAAAGCTATGCCGGTGCCCTGAAACTTCAGTTTCACTGTGGTTTAATCCATCCATGGTCGCAGCTGACAGCAGTTTTAACATCAGAAACATCTAGTACTTCTATTTTTAAGGCCTATATACTAAAAAAGAAAAGAAAATCATTTGTATTGATAGGTAAGTGACACAGGAATGACAGTATTAGTGGAAAATTTGTATAAATATTATGAAAAGGAAATCCTTACTACTAGAGTCTTGCTAATAACTTGCATAAAGGAGTAAACGAAGAATACGCTAGCCAGTGTGGTTAATTGTTTAAAGAACTCTTGAATGACATGAATAACCTTTCTCAAAAGGTAGCTCTGTCCTCCTTACCATAGCAACTATCCTCTCCTCCTGAGCAACAAGAGTCCTCCCAAGCCATCCTCTGAGATAGAACTCAACAGGAAAGGACCTGCGCGCAGACACTCGGGGTTTGTTTCTCAAGCGGAGAAGACGTTTGCTGTGATCATAGAAGGACTGTTTGGAAGACATATTGCTACCACCCCAAATCTTCTTCTCTTCACCCTGCTCTTGGAAAATAAAACGAGCACACATTGAAAGACGTTTCTCCTTCTTCAGAAGCCAAGGGAGAACACAAAGCGGGGAACACAAACCCTGAGCCTAAGTGTATTTCACCCAAGCCAGAATCCCTCACTCTCATGCACTTGTCGTGGGTAGGTGCCATCAAGTGGTTCTGGCTCGAGTGGTTCTGGCTCGTAGGGACCCTGCAGACAACAGAACAACACACTGGCTGGGCTTGCTGTGTCCTCACCACTGTTCCCCTGAGCCCGCGCTTGCAGCCATGTGCCAGTCCACCTTGTGGAAGGGCTTCCCCTCCTTCATTGCCCCGCTACTTTCCCATGCATGACGTCCTTCTCCAGAGACCGGTCCCTCCTGACCACATGTCTGTCCAAAGTACATGAGACAATGTCTTGCCATCCAAGGAGACTGCTGGTTGTACTTCTTCCAAAACAACTTTGCTTGTTGCTTTAAAAGTCTGCAGTATTTCCCGTGGTCTTCACCAGCACCCTCCTGCAAACGCATCGGTTCTTCGTCGGTCTTTATGCAAGGTCCCACGTTCACAGATCTACGGGGTGGCTGAAAATATCCTTAGACCTCCAAGGGACTTGATGGTTGTCAGCATTTTAAAGATGTCGTGAACTGAAAGGTCAGCAAGTTGGACCCAACAGCATGCCGAGGGGGAACAGGTGTGCCTTCCTACTCCCCTAAAAGGTACCGCCTTGGAAACCCCAGGGCCAGTTCTACCCTGTCGCTATGAGTCCATATCGATGCGATGGCAGTGCGTTTGGTATTTGGGTTTTGTTATGTTTTTGGTTAGTTGGAAAAACTGAAACATTCACAAATTTACTCTACCACTGCAGTCCTTTCAGGTTTTTCAAGATTCCAAAGAAAACGTGAGTAAAATAGAGAAGCCAGTACCCTCTCCCGATGCTCTTGGCAAGGGAGCTGGATGAAGGGGTAGGTATTTATGACAGTAACCTCAGGGTGTTCTGTGAGATTCTTCAACAGCACCACAACTCCCAAGAGAAAGTAACTACCCCTTCACTAATTCACCAACAGATTTCCTCCGGATGACCCAGGACTCCTCCAGAGAGCATGGAGCATTGTCTGTCCCCCTTCCAGAAAAGTGGACCAGGCACCAGCCTTCTTGTTGCTAGCTAGAGACACCCACTCCCAGGGTCGGGCCTGAGGTGCCGCAGGCACTTGCAAAGTCTTTAGAATGAATGGGTGGATGACAGGATTTCAGATCCAGCTCCGTTGTTCGAAGTGTCTGTGTGTGTTTTCTTGCGTGGATTTCCACCATAAAATGGAGCGAGCGGTGGCATGAAAGCCTCCAGCCCTAAAGGGCAATTGTCAAAAACAGCAAGAACCACACAGGAGGACGAGTAGTGCCCAATCTAAGGAAACCAGGTGCCCTGGAGCCGATGGTGACTGGTGGGAACGCCGGGCGTGCAGACTAGGACTTCCCCTCACAGCGTGGTCAAGGTGGTCAGCTTGCTTTCGGAAGCAGGCCTGGACTTTCTTGGAGGCGTCTGGGTGGGTTCAAACGGTCAACCTTTCCATCTGTAGTCTAGCAAATAACCTTTTGCACCCTCCAGGAACTAGTGCCTGTTTAAAGTTTTGAGATCTTTGATGAATGTCAGTGGGCTTCGAAAAGTTCATGTAAATATGGAATTAAATGATAATGAAATTTTTCTACCAAGGTCTTGAAGCATCCCCTCACATAAAACTATGGGAGCAAAAAAGTCTAAAACAAACGAAACAAAACAAAAGATCCACAGGCTGAAGTATAGACGACAAGAATCTAGTTCTTTCTGAAATGTTTTTTCATCCAAAATAATTCTTAACTTACTTAACTCTAGTTGCAAGGTCATGTTGGCGCCTCAAAGGTTCCAAAAGCCAGTCCAACCAGAGAGCCATGAGACCTCGTGGAAATGCTTGAGATTCATGATCTTCTTGCAGGCTTGGGACTCTCTTGTCAACAGCAATGCCAGCCTTGAGTCCATTGAGACCCACTCACGCCTAAACCCACCCAGCCCAAAAGAAGACCTTGGGGCTGAAAGTCCGACAATACAGGGTAGGGCTAAAAGTCCTAGGATAAATTATCAATCTCCATGTAGGCCTGTCATGACCTCCAGGAAGTGCGGCACAAAGAGACTGACAGACAGCCCTGCCCTCTTAGCAAAGAGGCTCCAACTAAGCCTGCCCTGCCAACAGCCGTGCTAGAGCTAGAGCCTGCACTCTGGGACCACCCACGTGCTGTGCCTAAGCCTTCTCTCAGCATTTGTCTTTAACACATATGGGATACTAGCTAGAGACACTCGCTTGAGCGCTGGGTATATAAATGTTAGCATGACCTGGTCCTTACAGGACCTTGTGGTCCCATCAGATAAACAGATACACCCACTGAAACCATGGCTGTGGATACATGTAATGATCAAGGAAATACACATGGGGCTACTGTCACGTGGAAACATGTTTAACCCAATCTGTAAAGGTCAAAAAATGGGAGAGGTAATTTGCCCTTGAAAGCCAGATTTCAATCAACTAAAGTAGAGCATGATTATTATCCAGAAAATTATAGTAATCCAACTCATAATGAGCAGAACCTCGGACGGGAAATTGTTCATAAAGAAAATCAAAGGCAGTCATTGTAAGACATTCCACAATATGGTGCAATGTTTATGATGCAATATTGACCAAAAGGCAACACACAAATCTTTTACATATGCTAATGTATCCACTCTAAAAAATACAGCATTATGTCTATACTTACATGTATGTTTATAACAAATATGGAGAAGGAAAAAGTATACAGAAAGTCTAAAAAGCTAACAAAAACTGCTAACAATTATTAGTATTTGTGTCTGTATGCTATTGTGCTTTTACCCTTACCACCTTAGCGCGATTTTGTTTTCTATTGTTGTTCTCTGTTGGGTCTCCCAGCTGTGAAGCACAGGAGGAGAGCATGCGTCATGATAATAATGGATACAAGGGGATACAGGGAATACAGGGGTCGGGGTAGGGCAGATCGGGAGGGAAAGGGGATTTCGGGAATAACTCATGAAGACAAGAGGTGGAAGAGAGTACAAGAACAGATTGTGATTGCAGGAATCATCTTAAAGGCGATTTGACTGTGGAGGTGGGAGAATGCTCTAAAATTGATGTGGGGGTGAACGTACAATTCTCCATGATATGACCAAACCTTGAATTATATGATATGTAAATTACTTCCCAATAAAAATGTGGGGGGAGGATCAAGATTCTCTTATGACCTATTTAAATATTTTCTAGTTTTTAATATTTTCTGCTTTCTTTTTGATTGAGGTTTTACTTTGTTGTTCTTGTTAGTTTTGTTTGTTTGTGTGTTTGTGTTTTGATTTATATGAAATCCAGAATGTGTAAATCTATGGAGATAGTAACCGTGTTAATGATTCCTTGGGGGCTATGGCCAGGGAGGTTGGGGGAAATAAGGAGCTAATAATGATGAGTGCAAGAAGGAAGAAAATGTTCTAAAATTTATTGTAATGATGATTGTACATCTCTTCTTGATATGAATGCACTATTGAATTGCATACTATGCTAATTGAATGTCAGTAAAACTGTTGGGGGAAAATGCTAACAACAATTACTCCTTAGAGAGTGGTAATATTTAACTCATTTTTAAAATCATTTCATTGGGGGCTCATAAAACTCATCACAATCCATCCATCCATCCATCCATTGTGTCAAGTACATTTGTACATATGTTTCCATCATCATTCTCAAAACATTTGCTTTCTACTTGAGCCCTTGGTATCAGCTCCTCATTTGTTTACCCTTCCTCCCTTCCCTCCCTCATGAACCTTTGATAATTTATATATTTTTTTCATGTCTTACACTGACCGATGTCTCCCTTCACCCACTTTTCTGTTGTCCATCCCCCATGGAGGGGGTTATATGTAGATCATTGTGATCAGTTCCCCTTTTTCTTCCCCCACCTTACCCCTACCCTCCTGGTATTGCTACTCTCATTATTGGTCCTGAGGGGTTTATTTGTCCTGGACTCCCTGTGTTTCCAGCTCTTATCTGTACCTGTGTACATGCTCTGGTCTAGCCGGATTTGTAAAGTAGAATTGGGGTGATGATAGTGGGGGTAGGGGGAAGCATTAAAGAACTAAAGGAAAATTATATGTTTGGTCAGTGCTATACTGCACCCTGACTGGCTCATTTATGACCCTCCTGTGAGGGGATGTCTAATTGTCTACAGATGGGCTTTGGGCCTCCACTCCATGCTCCCTCTCATTCACATTGATATGATTTTTTTGTTCTCGGTCTTTGATGACTGATACCTGATCCCACTGACACCTCATGATCACACAAGCTTAGTGTTATCTTTGTAGCTGCCATTAAGTATGCCCTCCTCATGACAACTGCATGCATGACAGCACAAGACAGTGAGGTCCACAGGGTTTTCACTGGTTGACGTTCAGAAATATCACAGCCTCCACTGACAAACAGCTGGTGGCTGTGCATGAAATATGTTGGCCAGGAATAAAACCCACGTCTCCTAAATGGAAGGTGAGAACTAACTACCTGTGAACCTCAAATGGTGAGAACTCTGCCCCTGAACCACTAATGCCCTCAACACAAAGATGCCCATGGTCCTCATGGTGGCCCAAAGGACAAAGAAGAAATGCGCCCTGGGGTTCACGAGAATATAAATCTTTGGGGAAGCAAATAGCGTCATTTTCTCCTGAGAGTCTGCTAGGGGTTTGAACAGCCCACCTTGGAGTTAATAGCCCAATGCCTAACTCATGAAGCCACTGTCTGGGTAGACAGGTGAGTTCCTAGGAATTTATATGGACTAGGGGGAAAGGCCCAGGACCTTGCGGGAAGGGTGAATATAGATCACTTGCTCAATGGCTGGAAGGCATGGCATTGAGGAGAAAAACCAATGGAGGAGTCATCTCTGGAAGGGGCACTAAAATCAAAGCCAGGCTGACCACGTGGATTATCCATCCAAGTGTGGGGAGAAGGTCCCCTAGAGGCAACAGGATGAGCATCATAACCAACAAGAGGGTTTCGAGTATAGGAGCAAGTAGAGAATTGTCTTTTGAAGCAATGTGCATTTTGGGCATCAAGCTGATAGAGAAAATTCTGCAACCTGGGCGGGAAGGGGTATGAACAGACAAAGTCCCGAAGTCTCTTCTTGAGAAAGAAGAGAGAGAAAATCCATTTCCTTCTGAACATGCTGGCTTCGCCCAATAACTCCTAGAGAGCAAGCCTCATTGAGTATGTACTGTGTATTTATGCACAGATGACAGTAAAGATCGATTACATTACACTGAAAGAGGTGATTGGATACAACAGGAAAGGGCTGGGGAGTGGGATATTTGAAAGGGGTGGAGACAAGACAACTGGTTCTTTTCCTTGGCTGTGCCACTAACTCATTATGCTAACATGGACAAGTAATCTAATTCCAAGTTTCATGAGAAAATTGGAGCCGGTGGTTGCTAAGATCCCCTCTTGGTTTTCTTTTTCCTTTTAACCGTGAAATAAATTCCTCTATGCTTAGATTAGATTGTAGAGACCTTACTGACCCTACCATTTTTTCCAATTGACTTGAACAAATCCAACAACATTTTATAATTTTTGGCCCTTTAAAAACTTAACTGCACTTGAAGCATCTGCTTGAACAGAGTTATTTTTTAAAAGAACAACAAGAAAACTATGACCAAGCAATAGCCTTGCAATGTCTCCCTTGTGGATAGGTAAACTTTCAACCTCTTACCTTGAATAGATTTCCAAATTGTCCCTATTTAATCAGCAATAAAAGTCTGATGTGCCTTATTTCTTATATTCTATGTTTTCAACACACTATAAATTCTAAGTAGAAGGGTTTTCCCCCCAGTTATCTCACATTCTATATTGAGAAAGAAGTTAGTCAACACTAATTTATCAAAATAATGTATGCATTAAAATTCCTCTGAGTTGAGAAGGAAAATCATATCCATTTCATTGTAGGCTTCGGTGTCAATCATTCCATGGGTATAGGATATGACACACTAGGAAAAGGTCATAAATTAGACTTACTAATGCTATGACATATTTTTTCAAGTCTAGATTTTAGCATACACAAAGTCATTATGGTTTTGCTCAAAGATTGTTCCCTAAAACAACGTTTGTGCCCAAGGATGAAATGTCCACGTTTACTCTTCTTCGCTGTGCACAGACAGTGGCAGTGAAGTGGCTGATGCAAGAGGCAAGGGATGGGAGTGGCCGAGCGAAACCCAGACCGGACTTTGGGCTTCAAAAGTACACTATGCATTTTGTAAACAAAGGGTGCTGAAGTTGGTTTTTAGTTGCTGACACTTCCTCGGGTTTCCCATTTGTGTTGTGAGCTATCGGGTTCTTCAAATCTCTTTTCAAATGACACACTGAATTACAAATGATGGCACTTAACCAATGTGGCATTTCCATATTTACACCAACAGAAGAAATTTACAAGACATAATAATAGCATACAATCTTGACATTTAGTAATAGCAATAAAACATGAAGGGCATCCATTTCATTTTTTTTCTGTACAAACTATCAGAACATAACTTTATTCACATTAAAGAAAATCATCTTTAATTTGAGTTGACCTATACATCCCCCATCTCCTTTCACCCATTTCTCAAACCTCTCATCACATACGCCACCCCCACCATCCCCAGACTAGAGAATCTACAGGTAATTACACCTAACGTCTAAACAGAGCTTACAACGTCCTCTCTCTCAAAGGTTCTCTTACTTCCCTGATAACTCCTCAAAAAAGAAAACAAAGAAGTTTGCTCTTCGCTCCTTCCTGTCATTTCACACTCACTGGTCACCATGGAATCAGCAAAACGGCTTTTCCATCGCAATCCAAACAACGGTCCAGACATCCCTCTCCCGGGCATTTTGGTGCTCGCCCACGAGTCGGGGACCATGGGGACTGTTCTGCTCTGCAAGAAGGTTGTTTTGTGGAGTAAAAGTCTACGTGCTTGGTGCTCGGTTTCAGTCCGTATTGTGTTGAGTAACCAGTAGGCGCTGGAGAGTGGACTCGGTCTCAACATCAGGATCTTCGTAGCGATGAGGAGACTAACTATAATTGGCACTCATCGCGGTTCTTTCTGCTGGAGTCCTGCGTGAAACACACCTGCTGTGCTGTCGCCCTCTCTCCGGTTCTCTTGCTGGTGAGGAATAGGAGCGGATGTAAATTGGTGACGGTTTGCTGGAGCCCGACTGCCTGACGGGTGACATCTGTTGGTTGGTGGTAGACAAGGAAGGACGCGACTTGAATCTCTCCGGCTCTAGTGTCGCCACAGGTGTGATAAAATGGTTTTGATTCCACCCATCCTTCTTATAAAGGCTCCTCCGGAGGTCCTGATATCGCCATAATGTATTCAAGACCTGGGCTGCTGCCTTCACCACTTTCAGAGATGATCGGTCTCCTCGGCCTTTGGTGATGTTGACCGGAGTCGGCCAGGGCTTTGGCGTCCTGCATGTTGTTGCTGGTGCCCTCATGCAGAGCACAGCGGACGACCGCCATGTCTCGTCCGAGAGGATGCTGGGGCGGTTCCCACCTGGGAGCCGGGTGGCTAGGCCTCACACGGCACGTTCACCTGTGAGCTCCTTGCTGTGGACATCTAGCGCATATTCCTCAAGGCAGTTGCCACGGAAGAAACGGCTCTATCGTTGTCCATTCTCAGGAGTTCCACGAGGCGGGGGAGCCCGTTTTCTTTCTGAACCGCCGCCCTGATGTACGCTGCAAACTTCCAGTTGCCAGCACAGAGGTTCTGGAGAGAGCCAGCAGAGCCTTCCAAGGTGGCTGGGTTTGAGCTTTCTGTGAGGAGAGTCAAATAGGGTTTCGCTAACGATGGATGCGCCAGCATCTCAACCCCCTTGGGGCCTTTGACAGCCCTAGGAGAGGACAAACCCGTCCCCCTGATCCTCCTGTGGCAACCTCGTCTTTTTTTCTTCTTCTTCCCCCAGCAGTGAGGCTCCGAGTCTTTGCTGGAAGACTCTTTTCCTAGTAAGTCATCCAATTCGTTGAGCCCCAGCAGCCAGGCCTGAGGGACGTCCAGTTCCAGCCGATAGGACAGGTTGCTCAGAGTGCACACACAGTTCCCCACTGTCCGGCTGCTGTAATCAGATGTGTCCACACAGGCGTGGATCCCATACCACAGGATCACATTTGCTTCCAGACTTCCTCCCCCAAGGAGCTGAGGTTTCTCAGGCAGCCTGTCATGTTCCGCAGGAACGTCTGGAATTTAATTTTATGATCATCATCAAAAGAAGCGTTCTTCCATCCTGAATGTGGAAGGATCACAGTGTTTGTTAAGGTGGAGAGAGCATCACGAATGAGTGGCATCTTCACAGCATCACGAGGGTCGATTCCAAGAACTCCTATCCCCAGCTCCCTCCCTTCGCATCCATAGACCTTCTCAGCAGTCACAACAAGGCAGGTATGCCACCAACATTCCACCTTGCTATTTTATGCTCATCTGTGGACTTGCCAGAAACAAGGTTTCGGAGAGCACCACAAGCATCCTTCTGAACTTCCAGCACTCTGTGGTCCAACAGGTCAAGCAGCTGTTTGACTCCCCCCAACCTACACGCCTCCATCTTCACCTCGTTGTCCCCGAGGTGGCGTTGGCCTGCACCCACAGGAACTGGTGCTGCAACTCGGGATCTCACCAGGCAAACTCCCTGGGGTCTTTCTGAATCCTGTCTATTGATGGGGGTCTTGTGGTCCCAGCACCAGCTGGTGGTGCATGCTGCAGCCTGCTGTAATTGCACGCCTGCACTGCCTGGAGGGCTCTGCGTAGGTAGCTGCTGTGTTCAAAGCATACTTATTTCTTTGGCACGCAAGGGTACTTCATTGGCTCGACGTCCTGTGTGGATTTCCAACCCCTGAGCCTGTGCGATCCAAGGCTGTCTGTGATCCTTGGAGTCCCACAGTTGCATGATTAGGGCTGCAGGACGCTGGGCTGGGATAGGTTCGCCCTTGGTAGACAGGAGTGATGTGCAAGTCGGGAGGCACCGGTGGACGAAGTTCTTGCCCCAGCTGGCTGTGCTGGCAAGCATATGACCTCCCTCAGGCTGTCTGGCCGAGGGGGCACTATCCTTTCTTCACTGTCGAGCTGCTGCGGTCCCATTGGGTCCATGTCATGAGCAGTCCTTTGCAGTGAAGGTCCCAGGTGCTGTGGTACGGCGGTCATCCTGGAGCGTTTGGGGGATGACGACCCCACCTGGCTTTGGGCAGGGGCAGTTACTCGAGTCTGCATCCATCAGGGTTAGTGGGGACCCCACTCTGGTGGCGGTCTGGTACTGAGGGGGATTGGAGGTCTGCCTGGAAGTGACAGACCCAATCCGCTGTACAGCAGTTGGAGAGCCGGGTCTCTGTGCGAGAATGGAGAGGCTACCCACTGAGCAGGTCAGGTTGTGGAGGAAGATGCAGTGGGGTTCAGCAGTCAAGTGTTGGTTACTGATGGAGAGCCAAATCCACTACCCAGAGAAGTTCTCAGTGACCCCCTTGAAGCAGATGTGCCTGTGCTGATCACATAAGGAGACTGCTTTAGATGGAACTGAACTCCCTCTTCTCACGGCTCTGATTGGCTGCTGATGGCTGAACCAGAGTTTGTCCTTCGGCTCTTGAATTCCTCACCAAATGGTGATTAGTCGATGCTAAGAATGAATGCTGCTGCCTCTTATGTGCCTTGCCCACATTCTGGCTGGGTGGAAGCCCCCTGCTTCCTGGTATCCACTGTCGGAGTCAGGATTCATTTGTGTTAAACTTCTTGAGCCACCCAATGATCCCTCAGGTTCATGGAGAGCTAGATGTCTGCTCCGGGGAGCAGAGGGGCCCCTGCTCGGGCTCTGCCCAGATGAGACAGGCCTTGGGATGAGCTGGGTCAGAACCTCTAGGCTTGCTTACACCAATATTTGGCATATCTGTTGTTCTCCTGGGAAATAACTGATCCTTCACGGAGGCTAGAACGGCGGTGGCTGTGGTCTCCGGCTCCACGCCTGGGCAGGGGGTGAGGTGGGGGTGAGGGGCAGGTAGCTTCCTGGTGAGTCTGTGGTTGCCCCTCCTCCACAAAGAGGCCTGCTCAGGAGCTGGCATTCCTCCCCATAAAACTGTCCTGAGAATTAAACGTGGCAACACCTGGAAGTACCTCATCCTCAAAGAATCTCTTCTTCGGTGTGTTTCTGAATTGCTTTCCAGGTTAGGCAGTGGCTGTAGTTGCTCCGGGAATCAGGGACATGGACTTGCTCTGAGGGATCGCCTCTGCGACACCCAAAAAACTGAAAAAGTGCCAGGGCCGAACAGCTGCCGGCCCCTCCCGCCCCCACCCGCCCCTCCCAAGGAGCAGTTCTCCCACCAGCCCCGTTGGCAGCCAACTTGCCCCACTACCCGGTGACCATGGTGCTGCCTCCACGAGAACAGCCCTGGTGCCCCCTCCACTGCCCAGAGGCCGCTGCTGCCGCCTGCCCAGCTACCAGCCCTAAAACAATTATCTTTAAAATTTCAAAGAGATTTTTAACAGATTTTAAAGAGATTGTAAGCAGTATACAAGATACACATTTAAGTATTCGCAAAATGGCAGATGAGTAATATTTTCATTAAAGTTGTTTATCTTTTGTTGTTAAGTTATTGTAGGTTTACTTATACGGTAGATATGCATCCTGGTTGAATATATGATTCCCAATATTTTCTCACTATTTTGACAAATCCCGTTGATAAATAAAAGTCCTTGATTTTATAAGATCTAATTTATGTCTTTTCTTGCTTGTATTCTTGTTATGCCCCAAGGAAAAATGAGCAAAGGACCTGAACAGATACTTCAACAAGGAAGACATTTAAGTTACCAATGACCACATTAAAAATGCTCACCATCGTGCACTAAGACCCACCATCACCGTGTCGAAACTGACTCACAGTGACACTATAGACCAGAATAAAACTTCCCCGTAGGCTCTCCACAGAGCCGCGAGTGGGGTCGAACCACCAGCCTTTTTATTAGGAATGAATTGTATCACCATTGTATCACCAGAGTTTCTTCATCAACTGTTCAAGAGTTGATTTTTGTGCAAGTCACAATCACAATGAGCTATCAGTTCACACAGACTGGAATGGCCAAGATAAAAAATAATAATAATTCATTTTGCTGAGGATGTGTTAAAATCCGAACCCTTGTCCATGCATTACTGGCAGGCATGCAACATGGAAGAGTTGCTGTGGAAAAGCGTTTGGAAGTCCCTCAGAAAGTTGAACAGAGTTACCATATGACTCAGCAATTCTGCTCCTAGGTCTGTACCCAACTGGCTTGAGAGTAGCAACTTCACAGGTAAGTGCTCCTCAATCTTCTTTGCAGCACTATCACAATTGCCAAAAGGTGCAACAACCTAACTGTCCATCAGGGAATGAATGGATGAAGAAACATCGTGTGGTCTAGACGTGTAAGGGAGTACTATCCAGACAGAGAGAGACATGGATGAGAACAATGAACTCCCGAGCTGTGCCACAGCACGGGATGAACAAAAACTCACATGCTCAGTGAAGTCAGTCAGTCACCAAAAGGAAATTGACTCACGGCCATCACGGCAATTCTGACTCATGGAGACCCTGTAAGACAGGATAGCGCTGTCCCTGTGGGTTTCGGAGACTGTAACCCTTTATGGGAGTAGAAAGCCTCCTCGTTCTTCGGCAACGAGGATGGTGGTCTCCCACTGCTGACCTCATAATTAGGAGCCCAACGAGAAACCACTATGCCAGCAGGGGGGCAGCTATTGTTTGATCTCACTTATAGACAACGAGTTTATTAGACCCCAGTTTACCAGTAGTTAGCAGAGGAGCGCGGGGAAGAGGAAGAGGGAACTATTGTTTAGAAAACAAGAGAGAATGATTATGGGGGTGGTTGCACAAGATTCATGTAATTGAGATGACGAAATTGAACACCTAGAATGTGTTGAATGGGCAATGTTGTTTTGGAGACCTAGCTTTCAAGAGTGAAAATAAGAACATAAATCTAATAAGGTGAAGCAACGTTTGTATGTAGAACATGGAAAACTCTAAAAGTCAACAAAAGTTATGGAACAGTGGAACATAGAAAACTCTAAAAGTCAACAAATGCCATGGAAAGGTTTCAAATGGGAAAAAGTAGATGAGTGGTGACCCAGATCCTTAAATTACACACTGAAATAAAATGACTAATTCTCAAAGGGTCTTATTTTTCATGTCATGCTCCATAAGACAATCATCTTGAAGCCCCACCAGCCTTGATTAACCAAATGCAGTTTCCGGAAAAGCGAAATTTGCTCTTCACCGACAACAAAACACAGCGCCCACCTGTGCCCACCTCGGAAGTTGCCCTGGGCGACCGGCCGGATCCCCGGTTAGTGGGCCCTCCTGGGTGTGTTTTTAAAGCAGTGGATTTACATCACACAGTTTCTCGCTCCAAGGAAATCCTACTTACTGGTTCCAGTCACTCCTGATTGATTTGCTTTTCATTCATCCAAAGTTTTCTCCACTCTAGGATGAAATCAAACCTCCAATAAAATTCCCAGAATTTCAGAGTAATTTACAAGCTCCAGATGACGGAAGATTTGCCCATGCTTGCTTAGCATTCAGAAAAAGAGTTTCACCAAATCTATCCCAAAGAAGAATGGTTCTGGCACTCAATCGCCAGTACTAAACTAGAAACCAATGACTGTCATAGAATGAAGGAGTCCTCAAACGCGCCGGTATTCCATCAGGCTAACCGTGCCATCCAGCCTGAACGTACTTCCATCAATCCTCTTCTCAGACGCAGGCCTCTGTCCGTGGGTTAAGGGGGAAGGATGGGGGAGAGCCTTACTTTAACGAGAAACTTGATCTCGACAGTATCTTTTGTGCACAGGTTTATAGGATCTACGTGTGTTCGGTGGGAGTCCTGGTGGCATCATGGGTAAGGAGTCAGGCTGCGAACCACAAGGTCAGCAGTTAGAAACCACCAGCTCCTCCAGGGGAGACACCTGTGGCTTTCTACTCCCCTAACAGCGACCGTCTCAGAAATCCACAGAGGCAGCTCCACGCCGTCCTCTAGTCCCGTGAGGATTTGGAATCGACTTGATGTCAGTGAGTTTGGGGAGGGCGTGCGTGTGCACACACGTGCACTTTGAAACATCGGTCCAAAGCTCAGTTAAATTCATCCTTTCTTTTGGTCTGATATGGATCCCATCCAGGGAATGATGAAAGGCCCCAGGAGCATCCAAACCGTGTAGCACTGAACAGAACATAAGGAGCCACGTCGACCAACTTGTTTCGGAAACCCATCCGTGTGCTTCTGTGGAGAGTCATGGTACACTTAGCTATTGAAAACTACTGAGTTTTTAAGCATCAAGAGGAAGTTGCTCTGGAATAGAAATAATTGAATCAACGTAATTCTTTCAACAGTGCATACACACCCATCAGTGGTCAGTGATGAATTTGTATCACGTCATCAAGAATGCTGGTACTTAACAAACAAACTCCTTGTGTGAACGGAAGGTGGTGGCTTTCTTCCATCAACGCTGGCTCCAGCCTTGTCTCCTTGCAAAAGCTTCCAAAGAGAGTATTTATAAGCCTCGGGTCCCAAATGTTGCCTGGAGCTTAGCCAGGTGACCAGAAACCGTAGGTCAATTCTGCAATTCATAACGTGGTCTCCAGAATGCCAGGGATTCCCTGGGTCCCTGGGGGCCACGGCTGGTCTGCACTTCAACCAGTCCCTCTCAGAACTGAACTGCACTAAAGGGTCACTCCTGGCTCAGATACACACGCTACAGGAAACAAAGACTTCATGCACAATTCATGGTCATTGATATCTGTGAGTCTCATCTGAAACTCAATTTGGGGGGCACCAAGCAGCTCCTCAAAAAGCTCAGATTCCCCTAAGTTCATAGAAATCTAGCAAGGGGAATTAAGTACAATCCCCGATTGCAGCCTGCTTAGCCTATATCCAGTTTGAGTCTCTTAGCTGCAGTCCATTGAAGTAATCATCTATGCTTCTATCCTTTCCCTAAACTCAAATGCTGCGGAGGAGCTTAGAGAAACATTTTGAGCAGGAGATCTGGCACCAGACTGGCTGCTTCAGAGCCCCCACTGTGCTGCTCATTAGTATGTGCCTTGGATCAAGTAACTTCACTGCTCCGTGCCTCAATTTGCTTTCTAGTAAAATGTGGGCAATAATAGTGCTATTCATTTAACACACGTAAAATGCTTACTACAGTTTCTGGCTATGTAAGTGTAAATTACAATTTAATATAAGTAAGGAAATATAATTCCAAAAGCCACTTGAAATTCAAAAAGCTCTCTCTGAGCCACTTCCCCCAAATACTTTCATTGCAGAATACTGCTCTGTATGAAGTCACGTGTTACCATGACCCAGCCACCACGACTGCAGCAGGAAAAGTGTCCAGACTGTGTGTTTTATAAATATCCCATAAACTAGAGATGGTTACAAGCGTAAAAGAAAAAAAAATTCCAACAATAGCTTTTTTTCATCCTATCAAACAAGAAGTCTGAGTCACTAAGCTCAGACACAGACGAATGAGTGGTGGCATAAAAACTTTACAGGAGCTTTTATAAACTTCGTTTTACATATGAGGAGACTGAGGCCCACGAGGCATTACTGTTGAACAGCACCATCACGTCTTGAGTCCAAGCTTCCAACCCCAAGCCCCATGCTACTCTGATCCCTCACTAGGGCAGAGGGAAGGGTTATCTTAGAGCATGTCTGTCATTCCTGAACCAATTTCATGGCTATAGGAGATTTTGGCTACAAGCCCAACCATAAAATTATAAGGAAAATAAGTTTCGTTGTAATACATCTGGATTAGGGAGTAGCTGGGTAGTCTTGATGACAAGGAATGGTTCCTCTCCCAGTCAGAAAAGCATGGAGCTGTGGACCAGTGCTATTGATAAGCCCAGGTGCATCCGTACAATGGGAGCTACCAAAGAAGGCACCAACACTGCAGGTCACCAGGCCGAACGGCCAAGTTCGGGCCTAGGAAGTCTTGCTAAGTTAGCACTGGAAGAAAGATGAGTCTGTCTGCTCCCTTAAAGAATTACAGTCTCTAAAACCCTGCAAAGGTTCACATGAGTCAGAGTCAATGTGATAGCAGTCGATGTCGGCTTGAGGCTTACAATACCATCACTACAGGTGAGTGCTGCTATACCAGCAACAAATGTACAAACACGATTCAAAGAAACGGAGGGCTGCTACAGCTACCCAGCCATAATCAGGTGACCAGATTTTAGCATTGGTAAAGCAGGACACCATTGGTAAAACTCATATCCTGGCGAAATAGCCACACGGCAGCCAAAAACCATATACCCTAGCTTGTCATGCATTCTTTCCAAAAATCGGGACTTTTCAAAAATGCCGCGGGACACAGGAAAAATTGTTAAAAATCAGGACTGTCCCACCAAAATCGGGATGTCTGGTCACCTTAAGCTAGAAGAAGGCAAAGTTCAGATAAGAACTCCTGACTCCATGTCCCGTTTTCTTTACAACACACCTTTAAGGTGGCCAGGTATCCCAGATTGTCTAGGACTAAGGAGTTTGTTAAGAAATCAGACTTCTCAAATACCAAGGTCTCAAGTAGAAAGAAAATGTTTTGAAAATGATGACGGCAACAAATGTGTAAATGTGCTTGACACAATGGATGGATGGAAGGATTGTGATCAAAGCTGTACGAGTCCCCAATAAAATGATTGTAAAAAAGAAAGAAAAGCAAAAATAAAATCCCCAAAGCCACTGCTATCAAGCTGATTCTGAGCATAGTGATTCTCTGGGGTTTCTGAGACTATGAATCTTTTCAGGCACAAACAGCCTCCTCCTTTCCCTGAAATGGCTTGGAAACACTGATCTTGTGGTTGGTAGCCGAATGCCTCTCCAAGGCTTCTTGAGAAAGAAAAAGCACTGCCCAGTAGAGCTCAACACTGTCAATGTAAGGTGTAGCCTGCTTTCAGAGACCTGAGAAAATGTGCAACTTAAAAACGATGCCTGAAATGTTATCTTCTGGACTTGTCTGTGGGCTCTGGAGAACAGAGTTCTGACTCTTATCAACTTTGACCCTCTCTAATACCTGGTACAAGGAGGCCTAGTTTTTGGGTATGCTTTGCACTGTTAGCCACAAAATCAGTGGTTCAAACCTATCAGCTGCTCTATGGGAGAAAGATGAGGCTATCTGTGCCTATAAAGATTTATAGCCTTGGAAACCCAAATAGGGTCACTATCAGCTGCTTTGGTAGGAGCCCTAATGGTATAGTGGTTACACATTGGACTGTGATCTGCAAGGTCCACAGTTCAAAACAACCAGTTTCTCTAAAGTCAAAAGATAAGGCTTTCAATAGCCATCAAGATTTGAAATCTTGAAGGGTAGGTCTACCCGGTCATTAGAGTCACTATAAGTCAGAATCCCCTTGATGGCATTGAATGAGTTTTCACATATATTTGTTACAGATCATATTCCATCACATTTATGAGAAAACCAAGGACTTCTTTTAGAAGATATCTGTTTAGGGAAACATGGTAGTAAAATCACTTTGAACGTGCAGAAAGAAACCAGACTGCCAGGGTGGAAACTGAGAAAATCCCCAGTACACTAAGACAAGTTGGTCACCCTATTGTTGATCCCCCGTGTCGACTGCCCCATCTTCACTGCCTTTATGCCAAATCCATGTTTCTACAGCTTTCATTTTCGAATCCACTATACACCCATGAATATTCGTAGTTGAATTTTAACTATAGGGCTTAGCAGCTCCACAATTTAATTCACTTAGGATCCATACAAGCCCTGAAGGAGCTCAGGTGTCAGATTAGTTAAACCCAGGACTGCTTACGGAAAGGTTGGCAGAAAGGTTGAACCCACCAGTCCATCTGAAGGAGAAAGATACGGCGACGTGCTTCCATAAGAATGCGAAGCCTTGGACACACTATGGGGCAGTTCTACTCTGTGCTGCAAAGTTACTATGAGTCACAGTGGACACAACAGCAGTGGACTTAGTTTGGGTGTTTGGTGGGTCCTTAGGGCTTTGAGTGATTTTCAGGGAATTTTTAATGAGAAAAGTATTAAAGCACATAGATTAATTGAATTGCGTCCCTCTCAAAGTATGTCATGGCATCGTGACCCCCAAATTTGTGATGTCACCAAATCTAATGCAACTTCATTTCCTTCCATCATTCAATCAGTTAAGGTATAAAACCAGTTAGGGCTATGTATTAGCAACGTAGGGTGGATCCTAAACCTGGTCACTTCTGAGTTTGATAGAAAACAGCAGAGACACAGGAGGAACCCGAGGACAGGTGACAGAGACCGATTCGTGTGTAAACCTGGGCACTCCAAGGCTTGGGCACCCAAACTAAGTCCACTGCTGTTGTGTCCACTGTGACTCACAGTAACTTGGTAGCACAGAGTAGAACTGCCCCACAGCATGTCCAAGGCTTGGCATTCTTTCTTTTTTTGGCTCCACATTCTTATGGAAGCAGCTCACCGTATCTTTCCACAGGACATGAGGCAAGAAGTCCTGCTGTCCTCACTTCGAAGAATGTTCTGGGTGTGCTTCTTGCAGAACAGATTAATCTGTTCTGTGGACACTCTGTGGTACTTTTCAGCACCGTAATTCATGTGTCCATTCTTCTTCAGTCTTTGATATTCACGGCTGCCATTCTCTAATTGGCAGTCTCTGGTTTTGACCAGGTCATCTAGGAAGGCGAGAGCAGGTCCTTTGTCTTTGTTCCCTCCGCGTCTGCTCTGGAGGACAGAGGGAACCCTTCACATGCTCATTGTGCAGGTTTCCTCCTTCAAGAAAGGATGCGCCTTTGGCTGTTGGCTTCTTTAGAAGTGCTTCTATAGAGGCTGCTGTGGATGTAAGCTGAGGGTCTATCTCCAAAGTTGGGGATGTCAGAGATAGCCACAATCTATGGGTAATCTTTTGATGAGGATTTATTCCTCTCTTCAGATGCCTGGAATTCCACCATTAGCAAGAAATGTGAAGGTGGAATGGTCCACTTTGAATATCTTATCATGATCCCCAGCAAGGGAACCAGTGAAGAGAGGCAGCCCATGGGAAAGGGGGCCTTTTAAAAGAAGGTTTGAGAAACTAGAAGCAAGCACCAGCCTCACAGTTTTGTTTGTGTGAGTCCCACTGGGCCTTCACGACACCTTGTGCATAGAGGACTCACAAACGGATGTTAAGTGAACACATGAAAAGAAAGCATGCTCACTGTTCTCCATCTGAGAAAGGAGATCATCCCCCAACCAAGGAGCATTGGAAGAACAGCAAGATTGAGTCTGTGACTGCCGCTGACTCACTCTCTCAGCATTTGCTTACTGGAGGTAAGATATAGATATATAGATATAGATATATAGAGGTATATATCTATCTATCTATCTATCTATCTATATATATATATATATATATATATTAGATAGATAATAGATTATATATGTGTTAGATATATAATAGATCTTCCTCCTCTCCTCCGCAAGCCAAAAGGAAGTTCCGCAGCAGCAGCCCAGGATGATATCGAACTGCAGACCTTAACTTAACAGCCACACATGCCATGTTCAACTGGTCTTTCCTGGATTCCGAAAACGTTAAGCCCTGAGGGAATCCAGGCGCTGGAGAATTGGGGGTGAGAGGCTAGCAAGGGCGGGCGGGAAGGAGGGGGTGCAGACCCAGCTGCGCCCTCGCTGTCCTGCCCTGCTGGCTGCACTTGGCTTAGGCATTGCGCTTCGTTCTGTTCCCTCCTCCGCCCCCCACAGCCCTTCCCCTTCCCTCCCTTTCTCCTCCCCCTCCTGCCGCTGCTGCAGCCGCTGCCAGAGCTCGCCAGTTCAGACCCACGCGGGCAGCTCTCCGGTGCGAGCGCACTCCCCTCGCTGCCCGGACCGCAGCGCAGCCCGGCAGCCCAGGTACCAGGCCTCCGCGCAGAGGGCGCGCCAAGCTGTGTGCCCAGCTGCCCGGAATCTGCACCCTGGGGCGGTGGGGATGGGGGTGGGCGGGTAAGATGGGGTAACCTCCACCTGGAGGAGTCGAGAATCGCATGTACTCGAGAACTGGGACCCATCCTGGAATGTACAGGGTCCCTGGCGGAGAAGGTGGGAGAGGGGAGCCGTCTGGGAACGCGATCTGTCACCGAGCGAGAACGCCCAGGTGACATCCATTGGGATGGGCGTGAGTGGGAGCCAGGTACCCACTGACCCGGCTTTGGCCACCAGCGTGGGCTAGGAAGTTTCGGGGGACCAAGATGTAAGATGCACCTGGTCTTGACAAACCGCAGGAGCTGGGTAGAAGCTGGAGCGCGGAGCACCTCGCCCGCGGGGGGGTTGGGGAGGGGGGCCGCCGCCTGTGAACCTCGGTCCCGAAAGAGGGCCGAGCCGCCCCCCTGCAGGCCAGCCGCGCCGCCGCTGCAGCCCCCGGGGTAGAGGTAGCCCTGTGGTCAGCGGGCTGAACAGGGGCTGAAAAGAATCAGCCATTTAGAGCCAGCTACTTTCCCAAACAACCTGGGTTTTTGTTTGTTTTTGTGTTTAAAACGACGCCGCGCTCGGAGGACAGCGTGGACGTGTCCCTATGGGAGTTTGTGCTGGGGGCTGCGGGTGAGCTTCCGGGAGGGGACGGGAATTCCGCCAAAACTGGGAAGAGATCCGTTTGGGTGTTGGAACAAAAGTTTGCGGCCGCGGTGGCGCAGGCTGGTGGGTGGGCAGGTAAGTTGCTCGGCCCGGCCCGGCTGCTGGAGGGACCCACGGGAGCGGCCGGTCGGAGGCCGAGGGTGCACGGCTGCGCCGCGTCCTCTGCTGGGGGGCGAGTGGGGGTGAGGGGGGACTCGCACCATCTTTGGAATCCTTTGCTTTTTAGCCTGTCTTTAGAGCCCTCTGTGAAGGTGCGGTAGAAAAGGGCCCCCTGGCAGCCCTTTGTATACACTCCTCGCCGCTGGATGGAGCAAAATGCATAAATGCAATTCTGCAGCGTGTGACCGGGAAGGTTGTGGAGGGGAGGGCACGGCTTCCTTCCAACTAAAGCTTTGTCATCCCGCCCCCATGCCCCAGCGCACGTACACCCCCTTCGGAGACTAAGCCTTGGTTTGCCCTGTGGTTTCTTTGAGATTCACAATGTTGAGGACCCCTTTCCTGATCCTGCTGACCCTGGCGTGGGCCAATTCACAGGACACCGAAGAAACCATCACGTACACGGTAAGGGGTGATGGAATCTGAGATGAGGGGGGGGGCGTGAGGGAGAGGGATTTTGTGACACTGCCCCCACCCCACCCCCGCCCCACCCCTGCCAGCCTCGGTGGGCTGGGCTCTGATTAAACCATGCTGGAGCAAGGACCTGTTTAGAATGAGTTGTCAATCGCCAGCGTACTTGCAGACGTTCATCTAGGTCCCCAGTTGAGATAAGGACCAGAACGGAATGCTTGGTGTGAGAAAGGAAGCCCTTCACAAACTAAAAACAAACTAAGCTGCATGTTCCCAATCCTCGCCGCAAACCCACCACGGATCCGAGAAATCCCCGGGTGCCTGCAGATGAAGTCAGACCTCCATCCAGTAAACCAAGCAGGCTACCCACTGTCTCATTTGTGCACGAGAGTATCTTTGCCCCACGTGGCTTTCTTCAACATATATATGCAGGCTGCACGTTCCACGATAGTGTGGCTGGTGAACTCTGCAAATGTCCCTCGAATCGACTGTGTGACCAGCGTAGCAGCTCCTGGGCACGTGGTTTTAAAATGCCGAGTGTGTATTTTACTCCTGCATTTTCTAAGTAGCCCATGTGGCATTTCCAAGGAAAATGTGATCAACTCATTCATGGCACTGGCAAAGCCAATGTTGAATAAAGTCTTTGGCAATGTCACCTGACCCCTCCTCTGGGGAGGAATGGCTGGGGGAGCGCCCCTGAGGGCGGAAGTTCCCTCGAAGCTGCTGGGTCTGGGTCTGTTTGCAGCTTGGTTTGTGTTTTCCAGTTTCTAATCAGCGTGGTGAGGCGAATGACATTTCTCCTACATCAGAAGATGAAAAACACATTTTCCACTTGCTCCCCACTTAAAATCAAGTAATCCTACTGGAGAAAATGTAATTTTTAAAAATTATTTTTATTTTCGAAAGAGAATAAAAGTGAGCTAATGTCAATTATTGATAATACACATCCTCTCACATTTGGACATCCCATCATCCATCATCTGTAGGATGTTAGTCTCCATCTGGTAAATGTCCCACTATGCTGCTCAGGGGAGCTATACCTTAGAGCAGCAGTTCTCAACCTGTGGGTCGTGACCCCTTTGAGGGTCGAATGACCCTTTTACAGGGGTTGCCCAATTCATAACAGTAGCAAAATTACATTTATGGAGTAGCAATGAAAATGATTTTATGGTTGGGGGTCACCACAACCTGAGGAACTCTATAAAAGGGTCCCGGCATTAGGAAAGTTGAGAACCACTGCCTTAGAGTCAAATACACATATTTTGTTCCTTTACTCTTGCTCTCTCTGCTGAAGGTGCACAAAGCAAGAGCAACAAATGCTTGTGCTGTTCATTTTCCAAGACATGTCTTTCTAACTGGGCTAGACTTCACTGTCTTCTGCAGAAAGCTCAAGAGAGAAGGGGCCACCACTTGTATCATCACCTGGTGCTCAGCTTCCTTTTACATCCTCATCCTTGCTGGCTTCCCTCTGCTAGTCTTAACCCAAGTCTTTCTCATCGCCGCTTACACGCTGTCATTTACACGCTGTCATTTTGAGGCCACAATTGTGTTCACGGTGATTGTAAGATTTTACAGACACACTGCCCCTTTTTGTGTTAAGATTGGGTGTGTCCTTTTTTGAACCGCTTGTGCCTGGTAACTCAGGGCCAAGGATGCGCGGTAACTATTTGTTGAGTAGCCCCCTGTGGAGAGAGATGTCAAGCAACCTATGAGGTAAGTGCCACCATTTTCTGCTGTGGCTAGAACTCAGGAGGAAGATCAGGGAGTAAGCAGTGTAGCCATGTGGTTCAATTGAGTCTCAAACTTCACTCAAATTCATTCCCATAGAGTTGCTCCCCTACTCAGAGTAACCCTACGGGTCAGGGTAGAATTGCCCTTGTAAGTTTCTGAGATGATAACTCTTTACAGAAATAGACAGCCTCGTCTTTCTTCCTCGGAGTGACTGGTGGCTTCCAACTGCTGACCTAGTGGTTAGCAGCCCAAGGAGTGATGCACCATACCACCAGAGCACCTTTCAAATGCAGGCTTGTTTACTAGGGGGTCCACATTGAATGTATTTGGACTAAATACCAAAAACCAACTTCAGGGCTTCTCCATTTGCCATACAAATTAGGCAGGCAAACTGCAATATTTTCCTCTTTGGAAAGATACTTCTCAAAAGGATGGCTTATTTCCACAAGATAGCCAGCCTCGTCTTCCCCTTCCACATTAAAGATCAGCTCCATTTGGCTGTTCACTTGACAAGTATATGTGGCGTGCCTAAGAACTCTCAGCTCTGTCAATAAGAATTCAAGCTTATTTGTTTATGGAGAAAATTTGACTCTTAACCTCAGAGAATTTACCCTGGAAACACATTGCTGAACACTACAAAGTTTCTAGGCGAGTACAAATAATATTATTATCCAGATTATATCATTGTTCAAGAGACAGAAAAGCAAGGTGGTGATCAATGCCGATGCTTGCATATTGGGGAGATGGGACTCTGTGCTGGAGCTGCAAGGCAGGGATGGCCTTGCAGTGACCTACAGAGGCTGAGGAAGCACCCGATTCAGAAGCAGCATGATCAAAAGATGCAAGCGGAAGAACCCATGACAAAGTCTAGGCTGTGGTAAGTCAGGACTGGCTGGAGCTGAATCTTGCAGAGAACCTAGAGATGGTGCTAATCGGACAAGAGAGGGCTACAGGCCACTGGGAGTCTGAACTGGACAGGTGGCATGAAGTAGAAGAAGAAGTGTTGTCATTGTGGAATGCAGAGATAAGGAGTTCAGCAAAGAGCTCTTTTAGACTCATGAGGCCAGGTGGGCTTATACCAAGGTGGTTGATGTAGATGAGAACCAGCACTGCCTGAAAGAACACCGTCACACACATGTACAACAATGCCGAAGTTCACATTGTAATAACAGGTCCTGAGAAAGATGGTCATGGCTTGGATAGTGTTGGGGAAACAAAAACCCATTTGGAATATAAAATGCTTTGAGTTGTTGCCCAAAGTGTCAGGTATCGTTAAAGCATAGCCACTGATCTCACTGCTTCCGTGTAGCTGTTTAGGGAGCAGGCATCTGCGGGATGCATCGACCTGCCTCTATGAATAGAATTTAAACCTATTTGTTGAATGATTTGTTTACTTATTTATCTCACTTTTGTTGAGTCCTTCCAAGGCATCTTTCTGATGAATTTAACTTCCTTAGATACACATCTTACCAGTTTGTTTTGCTTTTTTCTCCCCCCTGAGGATAAAATCCTTTAGTGGCCTCTTATCAACCAACAGTGTTTTTCAAAAGGTTGCCCAAAGACCATCTGTATTGGAATCTTCTGGGGTTGTTTTTCAGGACTTCAGATCACCAGGCTCCCCACCCACCTATAGATAGAACCAACATTTCAGCAGGAATCTGCATCTCAGCAAGCACCCAGGGGGTACTGAGGCATGGTGAAGCTTGGCCATCACTGTGCTTTAGGGTAGAGCCCAGTTCTTCCTAGTGCCCCCCAAAAAGACTTCCTGGGTTTGACCCTGCCTACTTCTCAAACCTCAACCCCAACCCAGCCACACTCTTCCAGAATGGTCTGCCTTCACTTACTGGGGTGGGCCTCTTCCTGGAACTCCCACGTCTACCTGGAGAAACTCGAATCATCCTAGAAGGCCCAGTTCACTTGACATCTCCTTCTCCTTGACCTCGAAAGGCCCATCCTAGTTCCAGAGTCCACCCATTGGCCCATACACCTACTGTGTTGTGATACATGGTATCTTGCTCCAACTAGCCTGTATCATCTCCTGACCTGGACTTGAAGACAGGACCCAGATCCTTGTCTTCGGTGTATCCCAGAACCTAGGGCACTGTCCGGCTCGAGAAATTGCTCCGTCCCATGGCTCATTCTGTGAGGGAAGCAGTGGGGGAGAACTGTAGGAACTGAAGCCAGGAGGCAGGGCAACATGTGAAGAAAATGGTGGATGCGCTGAATGGGAACAGGGAGGAAAAGATTCAGAGAGAGGGGCTGAAAACAACAACATGACTCAGATTTGGGGGTAAAATTTACCATGTAGAAGAAATGCTAAGTAGGACAAAAAGAGCCATCAGAAGTCAGAAAAATATTATTCTCAAGTCAAGAAAGGGATGACGGACATCTCTGATTGAGAAAGAAAAGGTCCCTCTTACAGAAGGGTCACAAGGAAGAGACGAGCCAGTCAGGGTGCAGTATAGCACCATTGAAACATACAACTTTCTCTCATTCTATAATGTGTCCAACCCCCCACTAGCATGACCCCAATTCTATCTTACAAATCCGGCTAGACTAGAGCATGTATACTGATACAGATAAGAGTTGGAAACACAGGGAATCCAGGACAGATAAACCCCTCAGGATCAATAACGAGAGTGGCGATACCAGGAGTGTAAGGGGAAGGTGGGAGGAGAAAGGGGGAACTGATCACAATGATCACAATGTCTGTCCAGGGGGACAGACAACAGAACAGTGGGTGAAGGGAGACATCGGTCGGTGTAAGACATGAAAAAATAATGATAATTTATAAATGATCAAGGGTCCATGAGGGAGGGAGGGAGGGAGGGAGGATAGGTGAGGAGGGAAAATGAGTTGATACCCAGGGCTCAAGTAGAAAGAAAATGCTTTCCAAATGATGAGGGCACCAAAAGTGCAAATGTGCTTGACACACTGGATGGATGGTTGGATTGTGATCAAAGCTGTAGGAGCCCCCAATAAAGTGATTTAAAGGAGAAACTGCCCCCTGCACAGACATGGCAGGAAAAAAATTACATATATAGCCATCACATCATACATCGAGGGGGGACACTCAAGGGCCTGCAGCCTAAGAGTGCAGCGTTTTCTAGGACCTGTTTAGAGGTTACACGTGTCACAGGTTACACGTGAGCACCAGCAGCTAACCCGAGAAAGGATCATCTCCTGTAAAGAGTCACAGTCCCGCACACCTGCAGGGCCGCTACCAGGTCCAATTTTCCGGTTGCTAGGCGTCAGGATGGAAGGGGAGGCAGTGAGGTTTGGGAGCCGGGGTTTGGCGGGGAGAGAACCTGCCCGGCTAACCGACCTGGCCCATCTCTGCTTCCTTCCCTCACAGCAATGCACGGACGGGTACGAGTGGGACCCTGTGCGACAGCAGTGCAGAGGTGAGCCGCCCCTTTGAGCAGGGCTCTCCATCTGGGCCCCTGCGCCCCTCTCCCCGTCCTCCTGGGCCTCCGTGGGCGTGCTGCGCTCAGGGTCCCTTCTAAGGCCTGGCCTGACTTCCCCCACCACCCCCCGCCCCAGATATCGACGAGTGTGACATCGTCCCGGACGCGTGCAAAGGCGGCATGAAATGCGTGAACCACTACGGGGGCTACCTCTGCCTGCCCAAGACCGCCCAGATCATCGTCAACAACGACCAGCAGCCCCCGGAGACGCC
>NW_022106471.1:15956701-15971035 GCF_000313985.2 Echinops telfairi
CCGGCCAACTCCCCTCACCGCATCCAGTGCGCGGCGGGCTACGAGCAGAGCGAGCACAACGTGTGCCAAGGTAAGCGCTGCCCGCGCGCCTCGCCGGGCCTCCCCCTCCGAAGGCCCCCGCGGCCTCGAAGGCCGACCCTGCGTCTTTTCTGAGGGTGGGCGCCAGAGCTCGGGGTCCATGGGGTGCAGAGGGCACGCGGGTGGCAGAGGCAGGGCCGGTCTACACACCGTGGCCGGCTGGGGAGTCCCCGGGCACAGCCTTCCCAGGAGCGCTCGGCTTCCCCACCAGCAATGGGAAAATGCGCCCCCGGAGGCTTTGCAAGGAGTCTTCTCCTTGAACTTGCCCCCTGATTGATGTTCCCCATTCAGGAAGAACGAGGAGGGGCTTCCGCCTCTCGTTCTTTAGGGGGTCATCTGCGCTCACATTTCTCTCTCCTTCAAAGCTCTCTTGACTCCGTTTCCCTCCTATCACTTGCGCATGGCACGGTCGGCCTTGGTTTTCTGTGCATTGTCACCAAGCGCACCCCGTCGCCATGCAGTCTGGCAACGGCTGTAGACTCGGGCTAGCCAAGCGATAAGAATCGTGGGCATGGAAGACAGGCCTGATGTCGGCTAACTGGACGGTGTTAAAGGGGTTTGTTTCCGACTTTCGTCTTTGCCTGATCCAGACACTGTTACTGAAATGGGGCCATGGGAACCAGGCGTTCTCTAATTGCCAGGACTGACCCCCGTATTAAGAGCTTCACCTCATTGCTACCTGCTGCCCTGAACAGAGAAGAAGGGCCTGGTAGCCCTTGGTGGTGCATGGGTTAAGTTGCCAACTGAAAGGTCGGCAGTTCGAACCCACCAGCTTCCCTACAGGGAAAATCCTGACCTACTGTTGCCATAAGGTGACAGCCAAGACACCCTATGGGGCAGTTGCACGCTGTCCTCCACTAAGGTCGCTGTGAGCAGAACTCAACTCTACAGCACCCAACCCCAGCCACCACTCATGGGTGAGGCGGGCACCTCCCTCTCTCCACACAGAGGGCTTCAACTGGGACCACCATGCTGTGGCACTGAGGACAGCAGTGTCCCGTGGTGGGTCACCTGGACACCAGGAGGTAGCCCCCACTAATGCATTCTCTTACCTTTGGTGTCAGAGATAGAGCTGAAAAACAAAGTGAGGGAACCTAGTGTGTTCGGATTGTGATCGTTGGGGGTTCTGTGTCCCAATGCTGCGAGGGTGTCCCTTTCAGAGAGCACATCGTCGTAGCATCTGTTTCCCGTTACTGTCATGAGTCAGAATTCCAATATCGATGATGAATGCTTTCACATCTGCTTGATATTCTGATACTTAATTTAAGGATTAGGTCAAGGAGATAAACTGATGAGGTTATAAATATACAGAGCTCTATACTGGTTTTAAAAAAAATACCCGGCGTTTCAGTAAGCTATAACAACTTTTAATTCTGTGACTTAAGTCTACCATCAAAAGGGTTGTGCTACTTTTCCCTAAAACAGGAATTTTTGCTGAAATCTTCCTCAAATATTGACCTTTTTATACAGGATTCGTGTTAGGACTTCCCACGCTGGTTATTTCTTTGGCCCTTGGGAAGAGAACAGAGAAATGAATGGGTCGTGCCCCCAGTAGGTTTACCGCCCTCCCTTGATGCTTGTGGTTGAATTCAAGAGCAATGCCTAGAATTGAATGAAGAAATTCTAGAACGAAACAAATGCAGGCCTCGCATGTAACCTCCATTGATGGCAGAAGAAACTGTCCTGTAACTAGTGAAAATCAAGTCCATCCTACATTTTCTGGAAAGGCTTTTGACTGCATTACAAATAAATTATTTTCCACATGTTAACACATTTGTAGTACCTACTTCTTCTTCGGGGAATTTTTTTTCACTTATAAATCAAAACTGTTAAGAGCCATTTTGGTGGGAAATGCTAAATGTGTGCTTTGTTGTTGTGTACACTCAGGCCAGATATCTCCAACTCAAATGCTTCTTTGTCATCCCACGACGTCCGAGGGGTGGGGTTGGCACGTGCCGCTGCAAGCAGGGTTAAAAGTGTTTTGGGATGACCTTGGCTTCAGTTGGATTTCTTCCCACCTCACAATTTTGCAAAGTGCCCATAAATGTGGATTTGCTTAATTGTTGATAAAAGGGGTTGTTCCATATGCTAACCACAAGATAATCTGTCTAGGGAGTATGACCAGCATGAGTCCAGTCACACTTGCGCCGTTTATTATTGAGCTAATCAAACACGCGGTCCACGTCCCTCTTTCTAATTGCCTGCAGATGGATGACATTCACAGTGCAAGCCAGCAGCGCAGAATTAGGTTTTATAGCCAATGTGAAAGTGTGGGGCCTCCGCTTAAAACAATAAACTGCTCCAAGGACCTATATTCCTGACATCAGGGTGGAGTGTGAGTAGGCTTCTGTCTGCATGAAGATCTCCACTCCCTTTTCCATGCTGCACCCCGAAACCCGGCAGGCAAACACACTCATTCGGCTCAGCTGCACTGGAGTGAACAAATGTCCACTGATGAGCCATGTTTATATAAAAAGCCTTTGTTTTTCACATTTGTTTTCAACAGGTATCATCATATAGCCTAAAAACTGAGGGACATTTGTTTGT
This sequence comes from Echinops telfairi, assembly GCF_000313985.2. Classification (NCBI taxonomy): domain Eukaryota; kingdom Metazoa; phylum Chordata; class Mammalia; order Afrosoricida; family Tenrecidae; genus Echinops; species Echinops telfairi. The sequence continues at coordinate 15,959,327 of NW_022106471.1, forward strand.
GTGTGTCATCCGTGAAATCTGGACTGTGTTTCAAATGTCTTGGACCTCTGAATGCCCTGTTAGAAGTCCGAGATGGCTCCTAGTGGTTTAAATCATACCATTAGATATGTTTGCAGCGAGTGCTGTTCTAGAAATTAATCTTTCAACCAGCTGTCCACGTTTAATGGAAACAAGATATACTTCCTCCTTTCCATATATTTTTCCTACAGTTTTTCAGTTTTGTGCAAAAAAAGGGGGGGGGGTTAAAATATAGCATGACATGCAAAGATAGAGTCACATTGAGCAGTTTGTTTTCAGTTAACTTTTGCCAGCTGACGATGATGCTGGAGGAGCAGCCACCCTGGAAGACCGTCTCAGTTTCCCCAACCCAGAGTCCCATAGACAGTTTTAGAAAAATTATTGTTTCTTCTAAATGAATTGTTTCTGCACAAGACGCCATCTGCCTCTGTTGACGCTCATTTGTATTGGGAGGAAGTTAGGTAAACGAGGGCTCTATTTGAAGTCATTGACAATTTACCATTGTTTTCAGGATCTTTATTATATATCCTCCGTGTGAATTTCTTTAAAGAAGATGAATTGCTAGTCCACGCTGAAAAAATATTTTTTAATGATATGTAATTTTCCTAAAAGCGGAGGTGGGGGGGCGGGAATCTAATGACAAGTAAGAAAAGGCTATTTGAAGGAATTTGCTCATTTAATTGGCCTTTAAAAAGTGAAATAAAGGATGTTTTGTATAGCTGCCATTCTATAAGGCAGGGCAGATCGGCCCTTATGGGTTTTTAAGACTCTAAGTCCTTAGGAGAGTAGAAAGCCTCATTTTTCTCCTATGGATCAGCTGATGGTTTTGAACTGTTGACCTTATATAACCCACTGTGCCACCAGGACGCTGAGATACCAGGCATCACATGAAAATCTTGCAGTTTGATAAAAACAAAGTCTTTCGATTAACAACTGTTTTTCAATCATTCTTTTTGTTTGTTTGTTTGTTTGTTTGTTAATCATTCTTACCTGTGGCACAAAAGTAGCTAAAAAGTTCCTGGGGCCCTTCTTATAAAACATCAACCCCAGCTCCACTACCATTGGGTTGATGACAACTCATTTCAGCCCTATGGAGTTTCCAAGACTGTCCATCTTTAGTGGAGCAGATAAACACTCTTGCTCCTGAGGGGGGGTTCCTGAGCTTGAACTGCCGGTCTTGCAGGAGCATAGGGGAAGTGTCTCAACCACCATGCTAAACGGGTTCTTGTGGAACTTCAAGAAGAAGGCAAATTATACTGGGGGAGACACAGCACCCCATTCCTGGACCTGTCTACTGCCTTCTGCACATTGTGTAAACAGGTTGCATTTACATAAGGGTAACAAAAACACTGCTTTAAAAAGGAAAGAAGCTATAATCTATACTATACATATCTACTGTAGAAAAGAGGGACTTGAACGAACATGTACAGCTTCTCAGACGGGAGGGACACTTTTCTTAGACTTCTTTCATTTGAAATGTGAATTATCACATAGCCAAAAGAGGATTTATAAATTATAGTGTAACCAAGTGGTTTAGCATACCTAGCATTATCAGTACTAAATAGCTCAAACACGGCCCCTTTGTTGAGCCTCACTAATGCCATTAGACTGCTTCAGTTCAGTTTGTGAGGGAATGCCTCATTTCTGTTATACATAATTATACAGTCCCCCAAGAAACTTTGATCTCAGAAAATAAATATTTTGTAAAAGGAAGACTATCATTGAGTAGATTATGATAGTACCTCCAACCCTCCCCCTCAAATCTGACTTCAATTAGAAGGTAAAATGGCTATTTATCCTGCTTATAGTTTTAACTATTAATGGCTTTTGAAACCTAAATCCAATCCATGACCATAAAGTCCATTCTGACTCACAGCACCCTAAAAAAGCCTCTTGCGTCCCAAGTGCACAGGAGCTGAGTTTACAAGGAATACCCGATTAACTAAGCTGATGCATCGCAGCAGAGTCTCTCCTGGGCTCCCAGGTCCAGCTCTCGGCGACCCCGTGGTCAACAGAAGGAAACCCTGCCCTCTCACCAGCCTCACAATTTTGCTGTGTTTAAGCCCATTGTTGCGGCCACTGCATCAATCCATCTCCTTGAGGGTCTTCCTCTTTTTCTCCAACCCTGGACTTCACCAAGCATGACGGCCTTCTGCAGGGACTTTTCGCTCCTGAGAACATGCCCAAAGTATGTGAGAAGGAGTGTCCCCATCCTCACCTCTAAGGAGCATTCTGCCTGCACGTCTGCCCACACAGATGTGTCCACTGTCTAGCATAGTCCCTATTCCTCACCCATGCACAAGTATAATCCCAAGGCGTCCATTCTTCCGTCTTCCTTAGCCATTGTCCGGCTTCCGCATGCAGAGGAGACGATCGAAAATACCACTGCTTGGGCCGGGTGCATCTTCATCCCCGAAATGACATCTTTGCTTTGTGCCCCTTTCAGGAAGTCCTAGGCAACAGATTTGCCGGTGCATTACACTGTTTGATTTTTTGATGAGCATCCATGGACGTTGAATGTAGATTCAAATAAATGAACTTCTTAATGCCTTAAAAAATGCACTACTTTTCAGGAGCTCAAGTGGGAAGAGAATGCTTTGAAAATGCTGATGGTGGCTGTGTTAGACAGGGTTCTCTAGAGAGATAAAACCAAATTCTTGATAATATAATATATTTATTTATAAAGGTAATTAATATATAACAAGAAATGAAATGTTAAATCATAAAGATAATTAGATATATAACGAGAAATGAAATGTTAAAGCATATACAGATAAATATACAATCATATACAGATAAATACACAAGAAATAAACAGTTAAATTAGAAGCACTATAAACGGCTTAGTGCAACTCATGTCCTTCCAGTCTCTATCTGATGCCAGATCTTTCTCTATTTGTAGAGAGAGCTAGGTTATGTCAGCACAGCAGCCAATCACAAGGCAGGTCACCAATTGCCAGTTCCCAGCTCCAGAGAAGTCTTAAAGGGACCTCAACTTACAGCAACACAGTCCACAGGCTAGACGTCCCAAAGGCTCTGTAGCCTTTAAATTAAAGCACAAAACAAGCAAGGCAGCCGCACACTGGTCCGATGATCACAGAGCGAGAGACAAGAAAGGCAAGGCTCACCAAGCCATCCATCTCTCCGCCCCTCAGTCAATCCCACCTGCGTTTATCAGCCAGGCTGGCACAATAAACTGTCTCAGTGGCCTATGTGCAAATGTGCTTGACACACTGGATGAATGGATGGATTGTGGTAAGAGATGCAAGAGCCCGCAATATAAGTTTTACTAAAAAAATGCACTATATTAAACTATATGAAACATCAGCGGTTTTCAAAGCCAATTCCTGAACCAGCAGGAGTTGAGTCCCCTAGACCCTTGTTAGAAATGCGAATTCCTGGGTTCTATCCTACACCTATTTAATCATCAGCTCTGAGGTCAAGGTTGGGCCCGAAATCTGTGTTTTTGTAATCCCACCAGGTGATTTCATGCTTGCTCAGGTCTGAGGAAAATCCCCTCTGATCGTACGTAACATCAGGAAGCTGCATCCAGCAGCAACTATCTGGAGCCAGATCGGACCTCTTTCCTTGGAATGTAGAAAACAGTGAGATTTCTAGTTGACCTCTCTCGCCTTTCTCAGCATGGTTACCAGCACGCTGGTCCCCAGGTGTGATTGATCCAGAGTCCTGGGTAGGTCTGCACTCTTGAACCCAAGACAACCCAGAGCAAGAGGGGGCACTTAACAAGAAGGAAAGAGACCCTTGAACCCTTCAATGAATCAGGATGCATGAATTCCTAAATTGTTAGTGAAGTGCTGAGTGATGCCTGTACTTTCTAAAGACATCTCACCCCAGCATGCAAACTTGTAAATCAAAGAGCTGCTCTTTGAAGGTTCACGAAGAGCCAGGAAAGGGAGGGTGGTTGACTCTTTGACTTCAAAGCATCTTTCATTATCAGAGAGCTAAGGGACCTTTCCAATACGATGTGCTCAGGGACCATCTCAGCCCATTCAGACTGAGTCACCAAGCCTTTGAGCACTCACATGAGTGCCTTCTGTTTAATTTAAACTTGATCAAAGATTGACCTCCCATCGAAGACAAGGAGATTCTTGTTAAAACCCGTTAACACTTAAGCTGTGGGATGAATTCCCCTCTCACCATAGAAGCAAAAAGAAGCAGATTAGAGTAGGATTGCAGGCCTGGCTAACTTCAGGAATGTGCACGGCTACTGGCTCATTCTTTCTTTCTCCAGCGGAAAGTTCTCAAGCGATATTTCCTGAAATCAACCAGCGGCCCCTTTTGTAAGGATTGCCTTTGCACTTGTTGAATTACTGGCACAGTTCCGTGCTTTGAAACGAAGGAGTAAACAAAATTGGTCCCAAATGTGTTTGATTTTTGCACGAATGGACAAACAAAGAACTCACGCCACATCTGAAATGCATTAGTATCCTGCTTCTTCCAGGAGGGAGCTACACACGGCGCACTCACACGTTGGCAGGAGAAAAGGGCGATCCTTGTAAGCCAGCGCCTGGTGACAGTTGTAGGCTTGTAGCACAAGCCACAATGAGCTGTAAGCAGGCAGAGTGAAGAGATGCCATGAAAAGGAGACCAAATGCCAACGCCCCGGCGGCAGCATGGCCAGCCTGTGGCCGTCATTGTCATCGGATCCCAGATTAACAGAACGAAGAGCCACTCATTGCCACGTAAGTGGTGCACTACCTAGATTAAAAACTGATGTTCGGGCAAAATCGTTCTGATACTGGAGCTGTATCTCAACTAAATGTCCATCTATACAGAGTCGAGGGTGACCAGGCAACATCATCACTGAACTTTATCAAACAGATCACAAAATGATTTAGTTGAGATTTAATCAAATCCAATAAGTAAATAGCTATTTGTGTAAGCTATTTACACTTCCAGTAAGGTGCTTTACCCAAAGCAGAGCACACGGATGGTATGATCCTAAAATCCGTCAGGAACTTGGCATCCTTGGCCCAGGAGCTATCAAGCAGCAGTCCAAGGAACAGACAGCAGTTCAGCGAAGTAACGCAAGAGGCGTTACAAGAAATGCCTTGGGAAACGGCCCCAAAACAAGTAAACTAGTGCGCAACGTGGGTAGCCATACAATTTACCTGGACGCATATTGGGCCAAAGAAATATATCCCAGAAATGTGGTCTAGGACAAAAGTTTCTTGGATCCCTCAGCTAAATGGGTTTTGTTAGAGAGATGGATGAGAGATTGGAGGTCTGATGAAGGAGATTACGGTCCAACAAGAGAAGTATCCAGCTGATCGCCAAGCAGGACAAGAGAGAAGCAAAATCGCATCCATGTCTCTTCCATCCAAGAATGGTTTCCCTTGAGATGCCCTAGAAGCAGTGTCCTGATAGGAATGCTAACAAAATAAGGATGGGAAGAAGATCAAGCCAGACAGGATGCTGACACTGAGCACGGCAGCCGTCCCTGGTCCCATGCTCAGCAGCCTCCGCAACACATACGAATGTGCCCGTGCAGCTTTATCTGAACTGCGCTCTGCTGCCCTCGTTGCTGAGTAGACATTTGGTTGATGGTTTTTGTTTGTTTCTAATCATCAGAGAACTCGTGCTGAATGTGTGCTCTGAGTTCCAAAACCTTGAAAGTGGCTTATGGGGCACCATGGGTAGACAAGGTGCATTTCCCAGCTATAAACGTTATCAAATGCCAGTGTGGTCTGTGAGCGGTGATTGAAAGAGTCGCTACTCTTCCCATTAATGATAGAGACTTAAGATACTTTGCTCTCAATTATGAGTTGGCCTGCTAATCGAAAGGTCTGCAGTTCGAGACCACAGCCACTCCTAGGGAGCACGACAGCTCTCTACCCCTTTAAGGAGCCACGGTCTCAAACTCACAGAGACAGCTATACTTTGCCCTATTGGGTCACAATGAGCTGGCATGAACTTAAGGACAGTGGATTTGATTTGGTACTTGGAAAAGGGAGCCATAAAACCTATTCTTTATGTCCTGGATCATTAGGTTTTTAATAATAACCCTTGGTGAATACGCAGATTGCCATTATTCATGGAGCAAAACACAACCAAAAAAATCTAACTTACTGCCTTTGAGTCGATTCCAATTCAAAGTAACCCTATAGGACAGGCTAGAACTGACCCTTGCGGGTTTCTGAGACTAACTCTTTATGGGAGTAGAAAGAGAGTTTTCTTCCACAGAGCTGCTGCTGCTGCTGCTGCTGCTGTGCTGCTGACCTTAAGGTAGCAGCCCAGCACGTAATCACTCTGCTACCAGACCCCGTGGAACAAGGAAATGCTAGAATTCTTTTTCTTTTATGAAAAGTCACACAACCAATGAATGCACTGCTGTATCAACTACCCCTCCTCATAAATCTAGTGATCAATCATGAAAATGCAGTTGGGCTGGGGAGATATTAATATTAATGATAGGTAAGGTGAGAATCCCATAAGATTGACTAATGTGTGTGTGAGCTCTCTGGTTCTGTGAAGAAACCCAAGCCTTTTGATGAAGTTCAGTGGAATGAAAACAAATGAAAAACAAACCCCAAAAAAATGATGAAAGGCTCCAAGTAATCTGTCTTGGCCATTTCCTTGGATTTCAGGCCAGAAATTATACACTTAAAAATGATTTTGTGCCAATGGGAACAGACATAATCCAGAAAAGTTACTTGGATGAGGCAACTTAAAGAAGAGCAGTTCTGCTCTGACCCTGAGGTTGGAACAGGTGGAATGCTGGAGAAGGGAAGATGCCAGGGACCCCGGAACAAAGATCCTTGCTTGGAGTTCCTGAAGACCAAGACATCAACTCGGCCTCGAACGTCCAGTGGTTGAAGAGTGACGTGTGGAATAGGGCTAGCGACGACCATGAAAGCCGGGTGTATAGGGTTACGTGTGCCCAGCTAACGTGAGACTCAGGACAAGAATCTTAACTGTCTTCCGAGTGTAACTGTGGTTAAACTTCCAATGAGCTTCAGGGACCATGGAGGAGCAAGTTTTGTGATCTAATCAGATGGGCGTGCTTGTGGTTGATGTTAGCTGCCAGCCCATGGCGATCCCACGTACAATGGAATGAAATGCTGTCCCGTCCTGAGCCATCCCCATGATAGACTGCAGACTGGAAGCCACAGGGTTTTCCCTGGGTGATTTGGGCACTGTATCGCCAGAGATTTTCCCCTTGTCCATCTGAGTCTGGAAGCTCCGCCAGGTCCAGATGAGCATGATAGCAAGGACCAGTGTGATGGCTGCACATGAGGAGGGAAGGAATCCCATCCTGTGTCTTTGAGTGAAGCACAGACCATCATTCAAAGTGGAGAACCAGTCGAGAGCCACCCTGAAGACCCCATGGACCGCAACCTGGACTGGGAAATCATCTGTATTAAGTTGCAATTCACGAGATTCCATGAGTGGAACGTTGCGCAGCCAGGCTCTCCACTCATACAAGCACTCACAACACAAGGATGAAAGCCATTAAATTGCTAAGAGGTTTTTTTGTCCAACTCACTAAGAACTTTATATTCCGATGCTGTCAAAGATATCAAAAGTGCACAGAGCAGCCCACATTCTGGGGTCCAGCCTGATCTTGCCTTCTTGTTTGTCTACTTGACAGAGTTCCTTAGCGAATTCACCTTTTGCTTATTCATCTAAAACTGTGATCCTCGCTCGGGCAGTCCAGCAACATTGAACTTGGCAAAGTCCCCCAATGGACTTTCCTTGAGTCTCTGCCTTTCAGAATCTGAGGCCTAAAGAAATCCTGTGTGTGAGGTGTTTTGTCCTTCCTTATCCATGTCTTTTGCTGAATGGTATCAGAACAGAACCAGAAGACCCCACATACCCCTATGTGGACGCAGGCACACGTACCAGATCAAACGGATCCAAGTTGATGGCACTTCCAAAGTGACTCCGGGCATGGTCCTTCCCTACTTTCCCCGTGAAGTCAACATTGTAGACTGCTTTCTGAACGCACCTGTTTACCTAACACAGGAAAATAGGGCACCTTGGACAGCTACAGTACTATTTGCTCAGCAAAAGAATTTTGTTAGACAAACTACAGGAAGGGTCAACAAAACAGAAGCCTGACCACGGAGGTGCAAGCGCAAGGCTTTGCTTTTATCTTGCAGTTCTGCGGTACAGCGGTCACGTCTTTACTAAATTTTCTTAGCCTGGACTCTCTCCGGGCCCACCTATGCATTCTAGACCCAGCAAATGAATTTTTAGCAAAATAAAAGTCTTTTGCTCCACCTTCAAGAGTGGGTTAGAAAATGGTAACGTATCTGACCCTGACATTGAATCCCCGAGTTCTTTCATTCTTCAGGCTTTGGTGAATTATATAGTCAGGAAGCTACCTGGATTCAAACTCCACCCAGCAAGAAGGCAGAAAATCCCAGTCCCTCGTGATGAGGTCACCTTTCCGGTAAATTCTGAGCTCTGGCCCTTTTTGTAGCAGCCCTGGGGGACCCGTCACATCAGGGGAGCGGAGAGGACAGTGCTCCTCCCCGTTGGTGGAAGGCCGTCTGAACCCAGGAAAGATGCAGCGCTTTGTTCTAAACCCCTCTGGCTTGACCTCCCTCCTTCAGCGAGGGGAGGGAAAGCTAGGTGAAAGAAGGAAATTTAATTGTGGTCCAATTCAAGCATCTAATGCTAGAGCTGAAAGAATAGGAAAGAATCTTTGGTGAATAGCTGACCTGGAGAAAAAATGGTAAATAACAAAACCATGGTACGTTGGCGTTCAGTTCTAAGAAAACGAAAAACGCTCCTTGATTTTTCAACTAAAGCAGGGGGGGTGGGAACCCAGATTGTGTAAGCATGTCAGGGCAATCGTTTCCCGTAAGCCAGCTCTCCCAGATGGTTAGCCTCTCAGAATTCTATTCTTGCGCTGGAGCAATTAACTGCCAGCATATAAAACATGCCAACAATATAATATTAGGGTTCTAATGAAGAATCGTTTCTTTCTTTAAAAAATGTTGCTGGTGTTGAAAATATGCATGCAGAGTTAAACCTACAGCAATTCAACAATTTCTACAGGTATAATTCAGTGACATGGATTACATGCTTCAAGTTGTACACTCTCATCTTGCTTTGGCAATCCGTTTCTATAAGGATCGATGAAGGGGTCCTCAAACTTTTAAAACAGGGGGCCAGTTCACTGTTCCTTAGACCTATTGGAGGGCCGGACTATAGTTTAAAAAAAAAACAAAACTATGACCAAATTCCTATGCACACTGCACATATCTTATTTTGAAGTAAAAAAACAAACGGGGGCAAAAACACCCGGCGGGCTGGATAAATGTCCTCGGCAGGCCACGTGTGGCCCACGGGCCGTAGTTTGAGGGCCCTTGATCTATAGCCTTGGAAGCCAGTGCTGCTGTTGTACTCTGCCCTGTAGCGTCATCTTGAGTCGGACTCTGCTTCATGGCTGTGGGTCCTCTGGGTTTTCTGAGTTGTTCCCATTCACATAAGCTCACAGCCCTCTAAGCCTCCAGTCCAGCACTTTGAGTTGTTGTGGTCAACCTGATTTTGTACAGTTCTTTAAAAAGTGTGATTCTCAAAAGAGACATTCTTTATAGTTAGGCTAGCATACACAGAGTCACTGTACCAAAAAGAACGCGTCAACTAGTCGACATTCCACCATTTCAGGAGACAGCTATGGGCAAAGGCCAATGGCACTGAAAGAAGTTCAAGCTGCACTGAAGGCATTAGCCAAGAACAAGGCTCTGGGAATTGATGGACTATCAATGGAAGTGTTTCAACAAGCCAATAAAGCACTGGAAGCACTTATTCATCTATGCTAAGAAACTTGAAAGAGTCACTTGGACAACTGACTGGAAGAGACCCATGTTTGTACCCATTCCAAAGAAAAGTGACTCAACAGAATGCACAAATTATAGGACAATGTCATTACTATCACATGCAAGTAAAATGTTACGAAAGATCATCCCACAACAGTTGCAACAGAACATTGACAAGAGCTGCCAGAGGTTCAGACTGGCTTCAGAAAAGGGCATGAAATAAGAGACATCATTGGTGACGTCAGATGAACCTTGGCTGAAAGCAGAGAAAATCAGAAAGAGGCTTGCTTGTGTCTTATTGATGACTATACTAAGACATTCGACTGTGTAGATAATAATAAACTACAGAGAGCCTTAAAAATAATAAGAATTCCAGAACACTACGTTGTTCTCATGCTGATGAACTTGCACATGGATCAAGAGGACGTTCTGTGAAAAGGACAAGAGAATATTGTATGGCTTAAAATCAAAAGAGCTGTGCCTCAGAGTTGTGTCCTCTCACCAGACTTATTTAATCTGTATGCTAAGCAAGTAATCAGAGCAGACGGGTTATATGAAGAACAGTGCAGCATCAAGATCGGCATAAGGTTGACGCACTGCAATTGCAGAAAGCACAGCCTTCCTTGCTGAAAGCGAGAAGGGCGTGAAGCCCTTGCTGATAAAGTTCAAGTACTGCAGCCTCTCCTGTGGATTACAACTCAATGTACAAGAAAGCAAAACCCACACAACTGGACCAATGGGCAATGGAGAAAAGATTGAAGTTGTGAGGAAGTTTGTCTTGCTTGGATCCACAATCAGCGTTCATGAGTGGAGAAGTCAAGTGATCAAATGACATATTACATTGGACAACTCTCTGAGTGTTGAACAGCAGGGAGGTTACTTGGAGGACTAAGGGACACCTGACCCAAGTCATGGTGTTTTCACTTGCCTCACATGCATGTGAAAGTTGGACATGTTGCATGGGGACACACAAGTGAGTACCTTCAATCACTGGAAAATGAAGATCGGAGAAGAATCAACGCATCTGAATGATGGTGCTGGAACAGACTATTGAAAGTGCCCAGGGGTGCCAAAACGACAAACCGGTCTGGCTTAGGAGAAGTACAGTCAGGGCGTGCCTTGGAAGCAAGGACCGCGAGATTTGCCCTTGCAGACTTTGAACATGTTATCGGGGAGACCAGTCCCTGGAAGAGTGAGTGCATCATACTTCGTGAACCAGAGGGTGGGGGAAGAGGAAGGCCCTCAGTGAGATGCATCGGTTCGTTGAACGCAACCACAGCTCAAGCCCAGGGACGATTGTGAGGATGGTACTGGACCGGCAGGGTTTGTTGGGTTGTACACAAGGGTCTATGGATCAGAACCAACTTGATGGCCCCTAGCAACAACAATAACAACGGTTTTGTTGAATTTAGTTGACCAGTTATTTGGCTTAAGGTTTAAGATTTATTTAGATCTCTAGTCTCAGGGGCTCTTTTGACCTCCATGGTTCTAGAAAGCCTGTTTTCCACGGGACTCATAAATTATCTTCATTTGCTTTCTTCTCATCGGGATTCTTCTATCGAGTCCTTAATCAAACCGTTCAACAATGGTAGCCAGGCACCATCTTGCTCACTCTAAGACATTTAAAGAATTATTAGAAAGCAAGATTCTAATATCAAAGCCAAAAAATAGCCAGAATTTCACATGGCACATTATAAATCTATTACAAAATGGTTTTAATTGTGTGTGACTTATTTTTTAATACATAGTTCCTGGTTACAAATTAAGGAAGCAGTTTGCTTTCTACTTGAGCCCTTGGTATCAGCTCCTCATTGTTCCCCTCCCTCCACGCCCCCCCACCCCCATGAACCCTTGATAATTTATAAATTATTATTATTTTGTCATGTCTTACACTGTCTGA
>NW_022106471.1:15972773-15974790 GCF_000313985.2 Echinops telfairi
GATCCGTTTGGACTCAGCGTGAAGGCACAGGGCAGACTAGAACTTCCCCGACAGAAAGCTTCACGGGAGCCGAGCCGCCGCTTTCCCCTGCTGAGGGGTGGGTAGGCTCACATGGAAGACCTTGTGCTTAGGTGCCCAGCGACCTGCAACCCACCAACGCTCCTTGTCTCATGTCAACTTCCTTAAAATGAGAGTTTCCTTCAGTAAGTGCAGCAGGTCCTGTCGTGTCCTCTTCAGTGTTATTTAAGATGCTCTTCTTCCATTGAGGATATCAATGCCTCTCAGCAAAGCATATCCACTTACAGTTCACATATTTGTACAACTTTTTAAGATGTCAGCCTCAGATCCCAACCAGTCTACAGGCAAAGAAGTGAGCCTGCTCTGAGCTTGTGCATGACTTGTTACTCACCGCCGAGAATCCACCGAGAAGGCTCCGTGTTCCTTATTGTTGCCAAACACAAGGGACCCCAAACTTAGCAGCTTACTATGGAAGCACGTTACCTCCTAGTTTCTCTGAGTCAGGAATCGGGTATCATTTCACCGGGTCCCCTGACTTGGCTTCTCTCAAAGCCCCAGTTCTTTCAAGGCTCAACTGGGAAGAATTTGTTTCCAAGTGACTCAAGTGGTTGTTGGCACCTCTTGCCTCAGTTCCTCATGAGCGTTTCTTCCTCCAATTCCTTATCACATGCCCCTCCAGTACCGCTTCTCACAACACAATGGCTTACAGTGGGGTGAGCCAGCCAAGAGACAAGAGAGGGTACCAGCTAGAGACAAGGGGCTAAGGAGACAGAAGCCACAGTCCCTTGTGACCTGATTATGGAAGTGGCGTCAGAATATAGCACTCTGGCCATTTTCTGCCATTGAGTCGATGACAGCTCATAGCGATGCTACAGGACAGAGCAGAACTGCCTCTTTGGGTTCCGGAAGCCTTTTAAATCTGTAGGAGAACTGATAGCCTCATCTTTCTCCCAAGGAGCATCTGATGCATTTGAACCACTGGCCTTGTGGTTAGCAGCTCAATGCGTAGCCCACTCCTCCACCAGGTCCATTTGTTCATTAGAAGCAAGCCACCCTTCGGGCTCACACTCCAGGGCGTCTGAATACCATGAAGCTGGGATCACTGCAGCCACTTCGGAAACTGCCTCCCGCACTCTGTAATTAAAGTTCCCCCAGAATTAACTTCAACAAGATCATTGCCGTTAAATCTAAAAATGGAAATGATTGACAAAAGCCGAACACAAGCTGAAAAGTAAAATGCACCCTTATCTGGGCTGTGCCGGAGACTGGGTGGTTCAGGTACAGGGTCTGATGGGTGTAGCCGGCACAGGCCAAGGAGAGCCGGGCTGTCTCTGACACCCAGAGTCAAGGCTGAGCCTGTGGCGCCGACCTGGGACTTCCAAAATGCTGCCCCGTGCTCCTCCTGCAGCCTCGCAGCCATCTCCTTTGATTTCTTAGAAGACACTCCGAAGGCCGTGTCCCTGCATTCTACTCTCTACAGATAAACAGCGTCCCTGAAACACAAATGGCCCGAGTAAGAGGAAGCACCTTGACTCTTCTCTTTGCAGATTCACATGCACCTGCACGCCTGGTCCAGGAAAGGTAGCTCATAACCACCACTCTTCATTTTCCCTACTGCCCCAGACATGGGTGAGGCTCGCGTGTCTCTTAGGAAATCGTGGGAAACGTTCTCTATCCCTCCCATGGAGTGCCTCGTGTTCACTTTTGATCTCGTCTTTCTTCCTCTGGTCTGTCTGAAAGAGAGCTTCTAGAATTGTCCTCTTAACATGTGTTCTGGTGCCACACCGTTCACTAGACGATGTGCACCGAAAGGTCACCGAGGGCTACAGTCAGCCTGCTGTGTGAGAGCTGCACCTTCAGACACAGCAGACGCCAACTTGAACTTTCTGAGGGGCATGAGGAGTAGGTATCTTGATAAGAAGCAGAGTAATGGCTTTTATTCTTATTACAACAAACAAAACAAGCCTTCACTGTCCTGGAGAAGATTCTAAACGCAGAG
>NW_022106471.1:15975043-15977538 GCF_000313985.2 Echinops telfairi
AGAGAGCAAGAAACTGAACAATGTACCGGAGGGTCTGGAAGCTCCGTCAGTGACCCCTGAGGAAGGCACCAGCCACCCCCCGGCCTCCTCGAGAAGAGGGTTCTGGAAGCCAGAGAGCAAGTTAGCAATGTGGAGGGGCAGAGCAAAGATTCACACAGACAGTAAAGAAGAGGACCTGCAGCCCAAAGGGTTTCTTTCTTTCTGCTTTTTGGGTTTGTTTTGTTTTCTTTTGTAAAACCAGTGGAAATGGACCAGATGCTCATAAATTGCCTTTTTAAAGTATAGATATGCTCTATGTGGAGTTCAGTACATTTTCTCCCAAGTTCACCCCCGTAAGAGTATTTTCCAAATTTGTCCAGGTGTGTCTGATGCCAAAGCAAAGACCCCTGTGGGCCTGCTGAGCATGTTGAAAGATACATGGGTGCAGCAGCAGGGCCAGGGAGAGGCCAGTCATGGGCATCCCAGGAGCATCCCAGGAGCTGACCGGGTCCCTGAAGCAGGCACTGAGAGCTGGGGCATCCTCAAGGGGTCGCAGTCAGACCTGGTTCCCTTTTGGAGAGGCCCAGAGTTGCAGGGGTTGTGTGCTCGATCCAGCCATCCTCTGGCTAATGCGTTCTCTTGACTTCAGTGGCCCCACTAAGTGCCTCTTCCTCCTCGCTACCTCTGAAATGACAGCTTCAGGATTAGCCTTTCTGCCACTTACTGTGAACACGGCTCCAAACCAGTTTGTTGTAGGCTCCTGAGCTTAACCACATAGCTCACAACGGAGTGCATAATCCATCATTCTATGACTAAATCCATCTGGAACAAATTTGAAGAGTGGCCATGTATGTTTCTTTAAAAAAAAAATTAAACTGAAGCCAGAGTTGATCTTTTCAAAGGCTCAGCAGCCAAAAAAAAAAAAAGTTATGAAGCTCAGCAATGAGTTCTCCTCCCAGAGCCCGGGCCTTCTCAGTCCAGGCCAGGTCTGCAGGGCATTTCATCCTTTAGAAAGGTGGTCTGTGGATGTGTTGGGGGCGATCCTGCCAGCAAGATGGGAGGCACGATCCCACCTCGGGCACAAGGGAAGGGGCAACTGGAGTGGCCAGGTTGGTGTCGCAGCCTCATGTAGTGTGGAACTGCAAAGGCCCAGGTTCTTGTTGGGCCCACAACACCTGGGTAGTTAGGCTCGTGACCCAAACCTCCAACTCACTGCCATCCAGTCAATTCCAACTCATAGCGACCCTGCAGGACTGAGAATTGCCCAGGTAGGTTTCCAAAGCCATAAATCTCCAGGGGAGCAGACAGCCTCATCTTTCTCCCACAGAGCACCAGGTGAGTTCAAACCGCTGACCTTTCAGTTGGCAGTCCCACTCATAATCCACTACACCACCAAGGCTGTTGGCGGCATTAAAGCTACTTCTAAATACCAGGAGCACTGGCTTTTAAGGACTCAGCTTTTCTTTACTTTACCAATTTCCAAGCTGCTGCTATAGTTTTAGGATACTCCAAGTGTGCACTGATAGCTATAGCACTTACACATTCGTTCATTCATTTTATTCTAATCATTTATCCATCTACCCGTGCATTCATACATTTGATTTTTTTTTTTAGTAAGCGTTTACACGGTACTGGCTGCCTAAATATACCACCTTTCTTGCCAGGACTTTCCACTCTGTCTGAAAAGACATGATAAACTCAGATCAAGCAGCGAAATGATACCAATAATATGCTAATTGATTAAAGTCCGCAACTCCTAGTGGAGGGCCTCCATGGTCAATGGTGGTTACAGAAAACAAGGAGAGACTGACCAGTCCAACCCAGGTGGCTGATGAAAGCTCACCTAACACTGAGAAGAGCAGGGTGGCATTTGCTGGACGCTCGGAATGCTGGCTGCAGAACGCCATTGCTCTTGGGCTGAGGGAAAGGGGCCTAGGGCAGTGGGGACTAAGATTGTGATGTCATCGTGAGGAAGTTTTATGAAGGACCCTGAATTCTTGGCTAATCCATTTAGATTTAGTGCTGCTATGACAAGCGAAAGGTCTTGAGCAAGAAGTGATCGTTCCAACTAGCTCTGGAACGGGGGCAGGGAGGAGAGTGCATGTGTGCATACGGCTGAATGTACTACATCACCCTAATGGGCCTGGGAAGCGGGTACAGGGAAGGGTCTGAGGATGGGCGTCAGACTGATTTATTGAAAAGGGAGTAAGTCTCTCGAGAAAGAATTGCATTGCTTTCAAGGGCCTCCTAAGACTGAGATCTGGCCTCACGTTCTCTGAGAAATGGCACATATCGTCCCTGCATTGTCCATCTGCGCTAACAGTGCTGGAAGAGGCAGAAAGGGGGTGTGTGACCCCGGAGGACTATCACCGCCATTTTCATCACCTCTCTACGCAAATAACTGTCCCGGGTCAACTGGGGGTTCTAAACAAGGTCCACTCCACATAGGGTAAACCATTGAGCATATTGCTGAACAGTCTTATTCAGTCATAAGAACCAGAGAGGTAAACATCACA
>NW_022106471.1:15978033-15979109 GCF_000313985.2 Echinops telfairi
GACCCACAGGCTGAGAACTGCTGTCATAAATGGTCTCAACAATGAGATTTTCTTCCTCCTCTCCACACTCACTAACGGTTAGAACGTGCATTGGTTGTAAAGTATGGCGGAAGGTACATAGAGCAAGTCTCTCACCAGAAACTGTATCTACACCTAGACCACTATTCAAGCGAATCCCTGTTTGTAACCAGGTTTCAGCAGTCACAGGAAATGATGGCAAGAGGCATAAATAGGTCCACTTTTCCCCACAACCCTCTACTGTCCATTCTGCAAAGCTTGAACTAATGAACCACCTGGTGACAAACAGGAGAGCCACGAGTTGTCCCACCGTCTCTGGGAAGTTAATTTTAGACTTAAAAGTCACCTTCAGTTAAAAATAGATTCTAGGGGGCTTTTAAAAGTTTGTGGGGGGGGAGCGGGGAGGGAGGGGAAAAATGAGGACCTAATGTCGGGGGTTTAAATGGAGAGAAAATGTTTTGAGAAACGATGATGATGTGCGCTTTACCCAATTGATGTGTGTATGGATTGGGATAACAGTTGTATGAGCCCCTAATAAAATGTTAAAAAATAAAAATAAAAAAATAAAACATGCAAACAAACAAACAAACAAAAAAGTTTGTGGGGAGAATTCCACTATCTTTCACCCCATTCTCCAGGAACTTCTGAAAACTACATCACCCTTGAAAGGGTAGCAGCCAGAGGGAGCAGTGGCCTGGGAGAGGGTGAGGCTGGACTGCAAATCTGATAAAGCAAAGGTTCTAGAACATAAGAATATATGCCCCGGCTCATGGGATAATTCATACAACAGGATTTTAACTGGATTTAGATTTCACGCTACTGAGTCTCGATTTTTTTAAAGACCTACTTATAGTATGCATATATATATTCTTTTAGCCAAACACCTGGTTTATCCATTTACTGACCTACTACCTTTCCATTCTGAATTTTGTGAACAATCGCTAGCTATGCCTGTACTTCCATTTCTTGTTGGGCCCACAACACCTGGGTAGTTAGGCTCGTGACCCAAACCTCCAACTCACTGCCATCCAGTCAATTCCAACTCATAGCGACCCTGC
>NW_022106471.1:15980752-15987977 GCF_000313985.2 Echinops telfairi
TGATTAGCTCTGCAAATCCCATCGCAATCTCACCCCTCTGAGCATAAACGTGATTAATGCGTGGAACACATCTTTTGCTTTTGAAACTCACTTCTGCATTCTGAATTTGTTGACAGGCAGTGTTTTACAACTTTGTCAGAACTAGTTTCTCCTCATTTTCAGTATGGATTTCATTCTGTAAAAACAACAGGTCTATTAGATGGAAATGTTGTCTTCACCCAAAGTCAAATCCGGCCTGAACAAGCCACTCAGCACCTAGTGCATTTTCCCTAACATTTGTAATTTTTATGCACAGCCTTGGAAAATTTTTACTAGAGAGGCATGTAATGTCTTAAAGTGTCATGATGTAGCCTTTGAAGATACTAGGAGAGGTTCCACACAGTCACCTTATTTGGCCTGGCATTCCCCAAATCGTGTGAGAAATGACAGTGGCCATAGGATTATATACCATGGGAGAAGTTGGTGTTATTTATCTTACATCTCTCACCAGTTTGTAAAACAACGATGCTAGCACTCATACCCCAGTTCTAATGGAGAGCTCAATTTAGTATCTTCAATAAGTTGAAGCCGTAAACGTACCCAGGCCTGTGCTGTGTGCCTTTGTTTGTCTAGCGGTTTCCTTGTGGACAACACCAGAACTCTGTGACCAGCCCCAAACTGCTTAGGACTTTGAGCCAAGCATTGTCCCACCGGCCACCCCTGAAGGTGGCCTAGCCGAAGATGAAGCAGGGCACAAATACGAGTAACTTCACCAAGGAGTGAACTTTCCAGAAAGGGAAGTGTGTTACTCCTCCTCTTTCTTAATCCAAGCTCCCCAAGGTCAGTTGGATGAGCTGCTCTCCATGGTGACCTCTGTTAGCCAAAGGAACGTAGGGAAAGAATCCTGGAGGAGTGGATGTGAGCCGGACCCTAACGGGGATCAATATCCACTGAGCAAACAGGCTCATCTTTCTGCTGAGAAGCGACTGGTGGGGTTGAACTGCCAGCCTGTGGTTGGGCACCCCAATGTCTCACCAACAAGACCACCAGAGCTCCTTATTGTGTTGATACCATGGAGAATGCTCTGAACCTGATTGCGACATCACCACTCCTCAGTGGCCCCACTTGCATGGCCCCCTTTCTCAGCCAGGCTACTCACTGACTGCCATGTGCAACACTTTTCTCTCCTGCCTTTGCTCTTGAGTCTCGCTCAGCCTTGCTCCTTTATCTGCACAGATTCCCCTTTAGGGTCCAACCCACATGCAACTCTTTCCGGACCTTGTGGTCAGCAGCCCAAAAGTACCACTGGCAAGAGTTGGAGACTGCAAACAGCACCTCCTGCAGTGTGGAACTGGAGGAGAATGTGGCCAGAAACAACCACTTCACACTTTTATAGTATTTGTGTAGTGAAGGTTTCTATCATTTTGTAGCAATACGTCTTTATTTGCTTGGGAGCATTGCATGGGAAATAGATGTATTTATGGTAGTTAGAAATAAACAAATACAAAAAAACCACTGTTCTTTCTGCTGCATTTGAAAATCGGCCCTTCCTCTCAGCCACAGGTTTAAAATACCATAGCAGCCTTGAGAGATGGCCTCCCTAACACTGCTGACAACATGCTTAAGGCAATGCCACCGCAGTGCGTGTGGGTAAACTTTCGCTCAGCGAGAGCTTCACACGGGAGTTCTTTTTCCAAGTTACATGTTCAGTTCAAAGAGAGCTCGGGTTAGAGTTGTGTTTGCTCAGTCGTCTTTATACGCATCAACACTCCGTTGCCATGAAAGAGCCTCGGAGTCATCGACTGCCCTTTCAAACCGCAAAAGTTCACGAAATGCTAGATTTATCTTGTTCTGCTGGGGCCCTTTCAGTCGGTTTGCCTAATAAGCAACAACTTAAGAAAGAAAGCCTGTCTTTCCCAGTTCCCATGTCCATTCATTCATCTGGAGCCTCCAAAGGAAGAGAAGCCCTTCCAGAGCTGTGGTCATCCTCCTGACAGATGCCCTCATCACAGAGCCAAGTCCAAATGTGGCCGTAAGCCAGGGAAGGACGGTACAACATGGCAATCATCTGCAGGTGTATACAACAGACATAGGTCACCTGTGGCCACTGTTAGCTTCCAGTCATTTCTCACTCCTAAGGCCAGCTAGTGAACACTTAATGAGTACCAGGTGCCATTCTGGCCAGGTTCACTTCCTTCAGTTGGCACAAAAGCATGATTAAATTCGGATTATCCCTGCTTGGCTCACGGAGGCAGTGAGACTTGCAGCACGTCCTTCTGGTTGTTACTGAAACATGGTGTTGATTGCTGGGATTTGAACTGAGATCTGTTCGACTCCATGCACCTTGGGCACTCAAGCATATCTCCTAGCTTTCTCATCCGTGGTTTGCTTAAGAAAAAAACATTTCCTCAGCAGCCCTGAGACTTCCTCCCTTCAATGCTGGACATCTCGGCTTAGTCTCGTGAGGTTACCAAAAAACTAGTATAAGCCACTCCGGAAAAACAGAACACTCAATAAAATGGTTTAGAGCTTAAAAAGATAGAGTGGGCAAATAATACAATTCCTCTAATTCTGAAAACCACAGAAAGAGGTCTGTAATTGAAGGTCACCCTGGGACCCTTGCTACACGTGCATGCCTGGCAGCCACTCCGCTGTCCACGAAAGCACATGCGTGCCTGGAGCCAACGGGTTTTCACATACAGAGCCTCAGAAACAAATTGTGACATTTCTAGGGGAAAACAATGCATTGTAAGCTAATTGTTAGGTTGCCAATATAGGTTGCTCTTTTTTCCCATTTTCTTCCAAGATGAAAATGTGGAATGTGATCGATTCCATGGCTACATGTGCTACGCAGTAACCATTTTAAGGATTCTCTATAACTGGTCTTAGAATGTGGAGTTGGGCTTTTTGATCCGTATTAATTCATGCCAAGAAATTCTCTTTAAGACTAACTCCTCCCTTTCACATATCAACTGCAGAACTGACTGGAACCCTTCTCCCTTCGGACTCCACAGACGTCTAACCAGGCACAAGGCAGGTCTCTCTGGAGACTTTATCTTGGAGTTTACCGCCAACTAGACATTGAGCTACTCACGGTGCCTGTCATGTGTGCAGCTTTACGGCTACACCATAACGCACTTAAATGTTGAAGAGAGCTTTCTATGATCCTGCTCTGCAAAAGGAGCCGTTTTATCCTGTCCCCAAAGAGGGATCCATTTCCAGACCCTCCTTTGAACCTGCAGATCAGGGGGAGGGAGAAGTCAAGCATGAAAGAAGAGACATAGGACAATAACCCCAAGAAAACAAGAACATGGGGTCCAGGGGGCCCAGGAACCAACATTTTAAGCTAAGGGGCGCAAAACAGATGATCAAAGCTGGAAACCAAAGACATTAATGCCAGAGCACTTCATCAAAAGGTCTTTAAATTCCATGCTCTTGGAAACCCAAGAGATCTTGGAGAATCAAAAGCTCCAGACTTGTTTTTGACTCCATGGAAATACAAGATGAAATGCCCCGGCATGTGCAACAGTTCAAAGTCTATTTTATGCGCTTGCTTTGGGAAGATGTTGGAGTTGAAACACTCATAGTATCAGTGGTTTTAGTGAAAAGGTTCATCTTTTATCCCCTCTTGCCTTTAGATATTCCTGGGAATAACACTCGGGAGATATTTGAATCCTGCCTGTTGCTTCAGGAGTCCCTAACTGCCAGTGTCTGAATACAGAGAAGGAAAAATGTCTAAAGTTCACACCATGCACGAAATACAATTTATCAACAGATTCAATGCAAACCTCTCTGATCATGCATGGTGCCTTGCGGAAGATGGTAACTGTGTGTAAACTTGGAATTAACCGAAGTCCTTTCTCACTCGGTTGGATGGTGTTTGAGCAATGAGGGTCCCTGCCGGTGGGGGTTCACATCAGTCATTCCCAGCACTGATGAGACGGATACTCCACCACAACAAAGGCCACAGTCTTCCTCCCGGGAAAACCATTTCCCCAGGAAAGGAACAGCAAGTCTAGGGCTTCTGAAGTTCTTCTCTCTCCAAGGAAGAGCGAAGGAATGAAAAATGACTTGCCATGAGGTCTTTTCCTTGCTGTCCTTTATCATGGAACACATTTTTAAACGTTAGCAGAAAATTGTAAGAGTACAAAAATTAGCTCAACAGCAATACCAGGATGTGTGTTTATGCACCATGAATCGGTGAGGGAAAGTACAGACAGTCAGTTCCGCTGAATCCTCAGACTTGCCTGTATTGGGGAGAATACGCCGTCTACTTTTCAGGTTTGCTTTTGTCAACGTTTTCAAACCGAGACCAAAGTGGAATGCATAGTAGAGTGAATACTGAACATCTATCATTCAGATTCAAAAATTGCTAACATTTCCACCCCTGTTCAGATCCCCCAACCTGGGCTGGGCTCTACAGTGCACCATTTCATATTTCCATTGACTGGAAACTCATTACTCCATACTAAGTTACAAGTTCTAAGAGAGAGAGAGAGTGTGTGTGTGTGTGGTGACTCTATCAGGTTAAGTGTCAGATTAATAAGCTCAAGGCCTGTGGTTCAAGCCTACCAGTCACTCCTCTGGAAGAAGATGAGGCTGTCTGTTTCCAAAGAAAAATCCAGCCTCAGAAACCCGACCCAGGGTTGGGATGAGTGAGCATCAACCCGGTGACAGGAGGTTTGGGATGGATCTATGGATACTAAAATTTGCTTTACTTGAACTTCTTCCCATTTTCCCAAGTCCTGCCCCTTGGAAAGACGACTGGTTTTCCTTCTTTAGTCTGCCCTTCAAAACCCTAAAGTCCAATCTCACGGCCACTTCGCGTTTTCTTCACTTGTGGATCGAGGATTGCAGAGGAAGAGGTCAAGATGACAGGCCACAGAGGGAGGGGGCTGAAGGGCTTTTTATGGGCAACGCTTTTTTTTTCTTTTTTCTGACTTTTAGGTGAAATGAAGGACACACGCAGGAAAGCGCAGACTGGTCAGCACAAAGCTGAGGGGCCTTCATGCCAAGTGCAAGCCCACATAGCCACCCCGGGGACAAGGAATAAAATCTCACCAGAACTGTAGGGTCCCCCTCCTGGCCCGTCCACACTTCGTTTCTCCGTTCCACACATGATGACTAGCCTGACAGCTAATAAGCCCACTAGTGTCAAGTCAATTCTGACTCGTGACAGCCCCACATTGTGGGGCAGAGCAGAGCTGTGCTCAGCGGTGTCTTCAATGGCTGCTGCTTCTGAAGTAGCTAGCCAGACCTTTCTTCTGAGGCGCTGTGTGGGCTCCAGCCATTCAGTGAGCAGCCCACCCGTTAATCATTTCACCAGCCAGGGACTCCAAACTTCACCTTCCTTGGAACTTTATCCGAACAAAAGAATTCAGGGTGTGTTCTTTTGTTCCAGAATACTTGTGTATCCGGGAGGTCCCTCCATATCCTTCCATGGAGCTCTCATCCATCCCCTTCTGTTTGACTGTCAATTATGCACGGACTGTTACTATTTTAACAATTTGCCTGTAGATTCTTTGAGATTTTCCATGCGCAGGACCACACTGTGTGTGAATGATGACCGCTATTCCTCCAAGCACAGTCTTTTCTTTCCCGACTTTTCTAAGCCTTTTAAGAAGTATTACGCCTTATTATTATGGCTAGGAATTCCTGCAGGCTAGCACCTTTATCTCATTCTTAATATCAAAGGGAATTTTCAATTTATCACTGTTACAGTGTTTCCTACAGGATTTTTGAAGGTCCCTTTACCAAACTGATATGTTTCCTTCAAATTTAAGGAAATTCATTTTCTGCATCTACTGAAATTTTCTTATTGATTGATTGTTAATTCTATAAATTTTTGTCTTGATTCTGTTCGTGTGTGAGTTATATTGATTGATATCAGATTTGGAATCCTGGAACAAAACCAATTTGTTCATAAAGCATGGCTATTTTTATTTATTGTTGGGTTGGGTTTGCTAGCATTTCGATTTTTAAAGACACTCGCAACTGTTTGAGTCTGATGACTTTATCATTTTCCTGTCTATAAGGTCGTGACCTTAAGAAGTGAGTAGTGAAATGTTTCTGTTTTCACTTCCCGGCAAGAACTTGAGCAGCATTTCCTTCTTTTCTTTCTTTCTTTCTTTCTTTCTTTCTTTCTTTCTTTCTTTCTTTCTTTCTTCTTCACTGATTTGTAAAAGCCACCTAAAACCATCAAGATGTGTAATCTTCTTGTGAGGATGTTGGAAGTATAAAATCAATTTAATTCTTATAGAGTATTTAGATGGATCATTTCTTCTTATATCAGTTATAATAAATTATAGGCCCCACCCACCAAGCTTCATCTACATTCCGAAGTGCTGGTGGTAAGAGTGCTATCTGTTTTAAAGTCTGAGCGATCCGCTGACATCGCGCTTTCATCCCGTGGAACACATCCCTTTCGTCAGAGAGGTCTGTCTGGGTGTGCTTCACTGGATGCCTCTATTTCATTCTTAACTGCTCTTCATTATTTGCTTAATGTTTATTTCTATATTCTGTACTTTAGAAATGTACTTACAGTGTTAATTCCAAGATTATTTTTCTATTTGAAACTATACACATAAAGTGATGGAATGTTTTCATTTTCACTCAGTTTAAAAGTGACAATTTTCTTATCTTTTATAAGCCCACGGGTTGTTTTGCAATGTGTGTCATTTTTTACAAAGTAAGAGAATGTTTTGGGGTTTTATTCTTCACCATATCGTTCTGCCTCCTGTTGTTTCTGTCTTGTCTATATATGACTGGGGAGCGCTTGCATCCTCTGAAAGCAGTTCTCACTTGCCCTGTAGCCAGATGAGTGTCTTTTCCTTCCATGTTCTTCCTGGACGTGGGAGGTTGAGCCAGTGAGCTCAGTCTTTAATCACACGGCCCATAGGTCTGTCCATTACCCTTTGTCACAATCCCGCCTGGAAATGTGTCCAAGTCTCCTCCAACACCTTTGCTCATTTTCCACTGCAGTTCTTCTGCCTTTGCTTTATCAATATTTAGACGATATATTCCATATCTAAATTCTAAGTGCATTTAAATTTAGAATAGCTCAACCTCCCTGGTACATTAAAACGTTTGTCATTAGATGCTGCTTTTTCTTTAGCCATTTTGCCACTTAGCCAACTTTGCCTGATATCACTAATGCAGAGCCTCCTTTCTTTGTGTTAGTATTTATGTGGTAACATTTTTCATCTTTTTTCTTTTGATTTATCAATGTACTCACATTTATCATATA